>NC_137439.1:6826493-7426493 GCF_964374335.1 Astatotilapia calliptera | reverse complement strand
GCAAGCTGCTCTCTTTAAAGAAGTGAAAATATGAGGTTGAATGAGGTGACAATGGCCTAATGGTTTTAGTACTGTATATCTTACAATATGTAGACATCTCATACTCTGATGAACATGATTTTTTTGCATATAAGTCTGTTGACTTGATTCTTATTTAATTATGTTGCTTTGATTTTTTTTTATCTTCATTGTAGATTTACTGTATTTAAACATTGTAGCAGTAAACTTACTAAAAGTGACCACATATTCTGTTAAAAACTTGTGTGCAATAAACACTCCAACAGGAGAATCACACTCCCCCTAAAGCTCATGTTTTCTAAATTCCCCAATGCTAAGTCTTTGAGTCAATGAATGAATCCCTATATGTCAACCCCTCCCTTTTCTGCCTGTGTTCCTCTTCCTGTGTGCGGCCTCTGCATCACTTAACACCAGCTGATCTCCTCTTCCACTCAAAAGCCGCCTTTTCATTTCGGTTCACTCAAATACACTCTACAGATTTACAGTGTGCAGAATCTGGTGGGTTGTTTGATTCAGGAAGCTGAGGAGATCAACGAAGGAATTAGGGGATAATGTACACACATGCACAGCACTCTGTGTACACATAGAAGGGACACAGCACACATATTCACATATACAGGAAACACTAAACCACAAAATCTACACATCGACAGATACATATTTACATGCATGAACAAACATGCAGAGGAAAGCCTTAAACACAAGACAGGCATTCACGCATACAGAGAAAACTCTGTGGCAAATGAATGGAAGCACACACATGCATGGACGCACACACATACACGGTTTATGAGACCTGATGAAGACAAGTGTTCTATCAACAACTCCAACTCTGGTATCATTTCCTTCCTGAGGTTCACCGCAAACATTACAAGCCTCCTGTCTCTTTCACTACATGGCAAGATTACTAACAGGGTTTCCAGGTTAGGGCTGATTACCCGGGTGGCCTGCAATGGCTGAAAAACACATACAGAAAAACTCATGCACACATGTAGTGATTAAGATCACTGCAGCTCATGCAGAGGGTCTGGACATGCTGGCAGGAACATACAAAGACGGAACATGCTGCCATAGAACCCAAAATACATTCAAGGATACAAACCATGCATGCACGCAGGTTTGAGGGGGAAATCTAGGGAGTCGGATGAAGAGATTAGTTTATCATCCCTGGTGATGACAGACCCCGCTGATGTGTGACCACAAAGCAAACAACCACTGATCACTGTCATGTTTCTCCTGCAGCCAAGGGGAAAGGATGGTGAAGAGTTTTACATGTGAAGGTCCAAACACTCAGGAGTATTGAGCTCAAGCCAGAGTGGGAACACACTGCACTCTGGAAAGGCCTAAGTGGAATATTCATCAGGCAAAAAAGCAGCTATGGATTTTACTGGGTTGACACAGAAAATTCTGTTGCTTGTTTACTTTTACTTGAAATTCTGTGTAGTGCTGAGATGCGATCAGATGCACAAATTATGCTGCCCTTTCACTATGAAGAGGGTTCATGTGTTATATAACTATAAAGATGCTCAGGAGTCTTGTTGTTGGGTCTGTTAACACACTCCATATACATGCACTACTTACTGCTGCCAATTTATTTGCCTCAGCTACTTTGAAATAGTTGAAATTCCTGCAGAGCCTTAACTCAATAAAACTGTTATTTAAGAAATTTAAAGAAAAATATATTGAATTTAACTGAAAGAGAAGAAGCACTGGGAATTTTCACATCAAAATCTCATCTACAGCAAGTTTACACCACTCTGCTTCATTAAACATGCTAGAGTGCGAGGGTATCCCTTTTCACCTCACCCATCTGTGACACTTACGGGCTTTATACCAATACATGCTGAAAGCCTTGGCATCTCTGTTATTTACAGGAATGAAATGACGATATAATTTTGGCATCTTTGGACCGTAACCTAATATGTGTATTGGGGGGGCAACAAAGTGTGATGCAGGCAGGTTAAAGACCAATACTTAGAGGATGAGGAAACAAGCAAATTTCTTAATGCGTGAAAGGTGAAACAGGAGCAGTCTGACCACACAGTCTGATTTTAACCAGAATAATGGAGTTAAAGGTTTGTATTAAATCATGACGGTAAAGAGAGAATTTGATCTAATCGATACATGCCTGTTTTCACATGTCCCATATGTCCCCCTGTGCCTGGATTCCTGCATGTGTTCCTCAGTGTATGTCAAGCCACAGCAACAGACGGCCTTATATTACAAGAACAGGCAGAGAGGAAGGAGGAGCCCCCCAACACGTCCGCTTGGTGAAAGCAACTCTTCACCATACGGCAGCTGTTCACATTTCCTGCGTATTGGATGTCGAGTGGTGGCTATCGCTCATTTGCTGAGTGCATTATTAGCAGATGGACTTCCCGCTTAGCTCTAATATTGGGAAATGGGAGAAATGTGGAGAGCACTGTGGAGACACACATATCTATGAAGCAGCTGCTGTCGCTGCTAAAGAATTGAGCGTGTGTAGATATTTACTGCCGAGTACCTTCTGTTTGTGTTTCTCCGTGTCTGCATGCACATACCTCTATCAATACATACTGTATGTGAGTCCTGCATACAGGAGGGTATGTGATTTCTATGAATCTCTCTGTCTATTAGCAGTTCTGCTTGTGTGGGCCAGCTATGTGGCAAGAATCCCCCTTTGACCTTATCCATGCTTCAGTTATTCACATGAGGTTCCAGTAAATGCATGCCTGTCAGCACGGTACGTTCAGCTGCAAGAACCCAGTTGGATGACATTGTTTGTGCTGTTACAATGGATTTCATAGTGAATAAAGGCTATTTCAGTCATGGATTGGACACAATAACGACTTCAAGTATTATTAAAAACAATCTTTAACACCCAGTGTTTCACTGAAAACAGGCACAGATGCTAGTGAAATATATTGGAGCAGCAGTTGAATGAGTTAGCAGGAGCACTTTTGACAGCCTGTGATCAGCATTTGATTGTACAGTTATTCCTTTTTTGAACTTATTAGGGTGGGTTGAGTCTGGATGCTAGGTTCAGCCCTACTTTTTGGCTGCTTGGATTCTTTTCCCTCCAAGAGCAGAGCATTTTCACTCGATACACAGCAACTGTCAAACCGTTTCCCCTATATGGCACGTTCTTTAAAGCAACTATCAGACTAACTTTGTGCAGTAGTTTTGCCTTTGTCTTTCTGCTTGGATTGTACCACATTTGTACATTGGGTTGGACAATAGAATCTCTCAGCTTAGAAACTGTAATGGGAAACTGAAGTAATTTTGCAAATTGGGAGTGTCAAATTTAGCTAAAGAGAATGAAATCCTTAACATACAATAAATACTGAGCAGCAATTACTTGAAATCAAAGAAAGGAAAACTTTGGTAACAAAAGATAAAGTACAGAGCTTTATTAATCACTTGGTAAAAAATAGATTCATAAATTCAAAAAATTAATGGATGGCAAAAGTTTCTAGCATCCATTTCCCTCCACTTATCCAATTCAGGGTCACAGCTGAGCTGGAGCCAATTCCAGCTGTTATAGGGCAAGAGGAGGGAAATACCTTGGACAGGTCGCAGATGTAATGTAGGGCTAACACAGAGAGAACATTTAGATTTAACACCATTTAACCTACCTAATTAACCCACTCAAATACAAGGAAAACATGCAATATCCAAATAGAAAGGCCCTAGCATTTAAATTCAATGGTGCTATTTACCACACCACCCAGAAATGTTAGTAAAATATATCTTAAAATCAAATTGTTTGGATGCCAAGTATTCCATAATAAGGTAATTAGTTAAAAACCCACAGAACCACTTGGGTAGTTACTGTAATATTGTTTGTGTTGAATCAGGTCCAAAGGAGATCTGGAATGTTTTCAGGAGTCTTTATGTTTTCCTACTTAGGTCGTTACAGTTCATTATTCAAAGCATACAAGCATCCAGTTATTTTTTTCTCTCTCCACCATTATTTCTTTGCTTTCCTGAACTTAACCTGGCACACAATTCCTGGCAAAGGATGACTCATTACACCCTCTTCTTCTCTCTATCCTCCTTGTGTACCTTCTCTTAGCCATTTGTTACCTGGGTATGTAAACACGACCAAGCACTTCCTCCACGTTGCTGTTCCTAAACTATATAGTCATTAAAAGGGACATAAACCAGGCCACTTCCTGTGTATGTCAAGCAGCTTATGATGGCACAGGAACTACACCAAGGCCAGGTTTATCTTAAGTGTCTCCTGCCATCTGAAGACACATTTGTTAACTCGGTCAACCATCAAGAGTCCCGGACAATGGAACAGCACACTTAGAGCTACGCTTTCCGCTTCTTCCTTTAAAACAAACAGCAGTGGCAGAAGCCGAGGAGTGTGATGAAAAGGAGTGTTTTGATAAAAGGGTTCTCATACCCTGATGCCAGCGTTTTGGGCCAAAAACGGTTTAGACATTTGAGCTTTCAATCACAGAATGTTGGCTTCTGTTTCTGTGTTAGTGACAGTTTGTCAGACTTGACTGTTATAATAATGTTGTCTGTGGAGAATGACACAGATTAAGTGAATAAATTGAAATGAAGTTAACAAACCACTTGCAACATGAGTGGCTATTTTGAGTTTTAGAATCTGTTTTGCGAGAGTGTTCTAGACCAGCGGTCCTCAACCTTTTTTGCGCCACGGACCGGTTTAATGTCCAACAATATTTTCACGGACCAGCCTTTAAGGTGTTGCGGATAAATGCAACTAAATAAAATGAAACGACCAAGACAAAAACTGTGGTATTTTGTAAATATAATAATAAACACGAACTCACTTTATTAGCAGCGTCCTCCTGAAATGCGTCAACCACATTGAGAGTAACATCCTCCTCTCTGCCCCTCAATGCTCTATGGTCCGCTATGGTAACGCGTAAATATTTCTTTCAAAATAAGGCACACAATTACAACATGGGAAAAGACCCAGGGGTTAATGATAAAAACCCTGAAAACGATACATTTCACACCCGAGCCTCAGCTCTCGTGGTCCGGTACCGGTCCGTGACCCGGGCGTTGGGGACCACTGTTCTAGGCCACTGTCCCATTTAATTCACTCAGAGTTAATAAATTTGTACTGGTTTAATGTAACTTCAGTAAAACATCAAAAAAAGGAAGTCACATTTCAGTCCTCTGGGGAATCTTCTATATATCCACTAAATGCTCCATATACCAAATGAACTGTTGGTCCCTATGCTACTGCCCCTGATTACAGCGTTTGTCTTTTCAAGTAGCTGTAAAATCAATAATCTCAGCATAGCATATAAGCAATATGCAGAGATGAACTGCATGAAGAGGTGGAACACAAAAAAAGAAAATATTACACATAGTACACATATAGTCAGACACTGGTTTTCTAATACGTTTCCACTCTTGTGGAAGCTTGGCAGCACCTCCACACCTCAGATATGAGAAACTGACTTGTTCTCTTACTACACACTGCACACTGATGATGTAGTCATTGACCTACAGGTTACCTGCTTTGGTGATTCACAGTGTTACAGGAGCATAATTAATTTGTGTGATTTGAATTTTGACCTCTTAAATAATCCAAGTCTAGGAAAATGTGCTGAGCAGAAAATCAGCAGGCATAGCTTACCACTAACAGCCCATCCTAGATAAAGATACAGGAGGGTTACTGCAATGACTCTTGGAAATTGGTAAACCAAAAAGTTCCAGAATGGGTACAAAAGTATATAGTAGGTTTCACTTTGTACACTCCAAAGAATCATGTATGGCATTCTGCTATTACTGCCAAATTTTCTTTGCTACATGTTTTTGAGTGTGAAACACTTGGGAGCTTTGATTGTCATACTAAAAAAAACCCCAGACATGCCAAAAAAGTTATAAAATGATAAAGCCATAGTGTTTCATCCATCTACATAAACAGTCGGTTTCAGAAAGCCTGATACTGTTTGTCCAGCAGTAGCAGAAGAATGGTTTGTGATCCTGGGCTGCACTGCCCATGGTAGTCTTGCTGTCCTGAGAAGCTGCCAAATCATAGCCCTCTTTCAATAAGTGGATAATGACGTTCTGTAAGCATGGTGGCACCAGACACCAACTCCACGTGGCCTGGGCTGCCGTTGTCCCCACTTTGTGTCTTTCAGCTCATGCACATGAGTCAGCTGGACACTTAAGGTACAGCATGTCAGATCCAAACATCACAACACATGTCAGGTACTCCATTTGTAGTGATTATGTGCGAACATACAGGTACTGTCGTGAATTCCTGTCTGTTGTAATAGTGATCAGTAAAGTCAGATATTTGGATAAATACTTATTGGTATACACATGGTATCCCCTTTTGTCATATATGGGCACGAGATCGTGATTCATATGGCAGCCCAGATGATAGTCTCTTAATTTGTTATGTATATATACAAGTATAGGAATAGCTGTAGCAGCTATACAATTACAAAACCTATAATAAAAATAACAACTTTCCCCAAACTGCATATAGATCAATACATGTCATCAAAAAATAACTGTTCAATTCAAAGAAATGCATACTTATAAAGTAATAATAATAATAATATGCAAATGTCTTGGGCTGGAGAGGTGGGTCAGCTATAATTACAGGTTTAAATATTTTACCCCAGAACTTTTGGTTCTGTCTTGCACTCCTTTTAGCCACTCAGAATCATTTCAGGTAATTTGGGAGTAATTTTGAGTTTCCCAAAGGTAAATAAAATGAGACGTCATAAAAAGGAAATTACATTGCATCTCATCTGAACTACCAATTTTAGGTCCATGCATAATTTCATTTGATGTAATTAACGTACTGCACAGTGTTTTGAAGGCATATCATTCTGAGCTCTCATTTCCTCAAACCATTTTGTCATGCTACCAAACGCCACACTGATCCTCATAGTATTTTTGGCTAAATTTAAAATAAGCTGCATCCCCTTGGGATATAGCAAGATTCTAGATACAGCAAAGCTGCTTTTGGTATATTCCCCAACACCGCATTAGCTATTTTCATTTGAAAATGACATATACTCTAGCAGTAGGTTCAGCAGTATATCATATTTAAACCAACACAAAATCTGACATGATGTGCCCAGCAAGACCAAATCCATCTAAAAACAGCTTCCTTCCCAACATAAAGCTCCCTGTATATACTACAGCCAAAACCAGTTTCTGATGGGTTTCATACCGGGTCCTGCAGCTCCAGAATGATTGGATTGCCTCTCCTGGGCGTTTCATGAGGTGTACAGCTGAGGTGAATCCCACCGTGAGCTCTCATGCTTCATACTGAACCATCAAACAGTGGGATTCTTCTTCTGGTCATTATGGAGGCTTCAGTGGACTCATTTGGTACCCTTGCAGAGAGATTAGATGGGAATAGAGGAACAGTTATGAAAGATGAGTATCACAACAAAAACATAATGGACGCAGTGGAAGTGATGTACAAGACTAAGGCAAATGTATTCGGTGTTCCTGCAGGGGACATAGCAGCAATTCTACTAATAGTAAATCTGCTATTACTTATGCCACTATTAGAACCTCATTCTTTAAAATGTTGAAATTCAGTGATAACTTTGAGTATATATTATATTAAACTTTCTTTAATATCCTTTGCATTAAATCCTAGGCCTAGGACTTCTTAGTGCTGTAGGTTAAAACATAATTCATTGAAGGCCTCTCATAGGTTTGATAAGAAGGATTAAAAAATTAGATCATTTCATGGTGGTAATGTTTTACAGTACAAGAAAACACATTTAATTTTCCACACACCTCTGCAGAAGCCTTTGAGATTGTTATAAAAATGTAGCACGCTTGATCCTGCACACTGTGGCATCTCTGCTCTGTCTATCAAATAGACACATGGGCCAGCAGGTTGTTATACATTAATGATACAGTCAGAGCATATGCAAGTGATTCACAGCTTATCAAGTCCAGCTCTCATGATCTGACTACCCAAAGCTGGACACCCAGGAACAACTTAGAAACACATTAAAATAATAAGAAATTTAGGGTCACATACTCATATGGGTAATAATTACGAGTTTAAACACAGTTTTAGTAGCATAGACACAGTTAAGTTTGTAATTTATATTTTTAGTATATTCTCTAAAAGCTAAAAAAAAAAGAAGAAAAAAGAAGGGGGAATTAAACGTGCATCTTTTTTGGTCCAGTATGGGTCTTTTGTTCAACACAGCATCAGCATCACAGTTTATTCCTCTCCTCTTCATGTTTTCACAGCAGTAAGCTGTTAATGGAAGCAGAGGCTGCTGGCTGTGTCTGGCAATGAAAATAAGACCCATGTAGGGAACCAGACTGGTGGAGATGAGATATGTGAGTGCATGCGATGCAGGAGAGCTCAGAGGGAGGGAATATTATCCATTTCCATTCTAATACCCTTTGCCATCTCCATTTGGTATTGCTTGTGGTGTTTAGCCAATAAAGAAACTTCTCAAGCATCAATGCAGTGCCTCTTTCTCACCACATTACAGCATGAAGCAGAAACCATATCGTAAATTTGGTACAAATCTGAGGTTAAAAATAAGTATAAGCGTTAAATTTAAAGACCTCTAAATCTTTTAATGTTGCCTTATACGCTTGTTTTGTAATTAAACAACTATGAAATCATCTTCTATGACAGTAGAGGGCTCCATGGAATAAAGTCTTTTCAAGATAACTGGTGATGATACAATGCATGTTTGTAAGCTCCACAGGCTGGATGAATCTAGGGCAAGAACGGGAAACACAGCGCTTTTCCCTCCATGAAGACTATCCCTGACTCACCCTTAAGCAAGGCTCTTTGCAATGGATGAGAAACGTTTTTGACGACACACCCTTACTCTTCATAAACATACAAGCTGAGGGAGCTCCACTTCCCTCAGGTTCCACTGCACTGACTCATTCTTTCCCACTGCCCCGTGAAGGTCCACGGTTGGAAACAGCATTCTAGCTCTGCGCAGACCATGACCCTTGACGGCCAGTGTGGAGTGAGAAAACAGCTGCTGCTTCGGGACGGAGCGCAGTCAAAATTGGTTTGTGAGATGTTAGATGGCTATTGTACAATATAATTAGTCCCTTAAGGAGAGGGGTCAGGGCTGTCAGCAGTAGGTGGGATGTTAGCATCAAATGAAAATAAATATCTTTGCCAATGACAGCAGCCACAACTACACCATTAACTGGAGATTTTTGTAAATGGCCCAGAAAAAGAAATATAAGAGGGAAAATGAAAACTGCAGTTTTTCTAGTCACATTTTTGCTGTTGTACAGCGCCACCCAGTGGTTAATGTAGTCCAGTAATGAACCAGATCATTGACAAGTTAAACCATGAGTGTATTATCCACAATTAAAGATAAAGAAATAAATCATAGTGCAAATGATTAGACAGAAAATAGCTTATCTTATTGCCTGATGAAGCAAGGTTATTATACTACTATACTTTTCTACTACTACTAAAATAAACTAAAACTACTTAAATAAAGCTAAAAAAAATCTAATATATAGAATATGTATATTAAAATGGTTGGCTTTGTCAACAAAACATGCATAAGGACACACTAATTCATATTTTTATTCAGATTTGGATGACTTTTTCACAAAAACACATTACATAATAATAATAATAATAATAATAATAATAATAATAATAACAACAAAGAAATGCTAAATAAAAACTAATAAAAACTAGACAGAATCTACAAAATTGGGAGCAACTAAATTAACACAAGCAAGCCCTAACAGAAATTTAAATGAAGTAAACAAAATGTTAAAGTATAATGCTCCTATGAGTTCATTTTACTCTCACCTAAACAGTAAAGGAGCTTAGTTTCTTGCTAATGCTTTATCCAGTCAGACGTCTAAATTGTGGATTTATTTTATAATAAACAAGTGTGCATGAGTTAATGAAAGACAGATCGCTCTGCTGAAGACATTAAACAGAAGGAGAAATGATAGGATCTGTAACTATAAATTTTCTCAGCCTTAGAAGGAAGCACTTTATGGTGATTCGTTTTACAGACCAGGAGCTGGAGGCTCCATTATCACCTTCCTGGATTAAGCTGTGACTGCTGACAGGCACATAGGGTGAATAAATGTCAGAGCACAGGGCTACTTTGCGGGTCAGATTTAGGCATCACAAAATGCTGAATGTAAAGATTTAGATTTATGAGCAAAGGCCACAAAAGCAGATGACTGATTTATGATCAAATTGCCATATTGCAATATGTGGAGGTGATTGCCAAAATCTAATTAATAACTTTATTTTCTGCTTTGCAAGACATGCAGCACAGATTCAGCTATACCATGATCACACTCTGATCTTACTTTGCTGCAGCAGTCTCATGCATCTCAATGCACACTTGAAAACAATATTTGTAAGACTTTTTTGATATGCTCATAATGCTGGTTTTGGTATATTAATAATTACAATTTCATATCATCATGATTTCATATAGTATAGATCCTGAATATATAAAAGCAGTCTACAGATTGTGTTTCTTCTGACACATGGCAGCAGGTTATGTAGTGTGGAGTTGTGACTTTATAGTAGGGGGATTTGTTTAAAGTCAGCAGTAACATTGCCGGATAAACACACATAAGAAAAAAATATCCCTTACAAAAACAGCACCTGTATTACATCCTATTCATAACCACACATACAAGGCGTCAACGAGCACGCAGGGATGAAACTGTTACTGAAAGAAGTTCAGACTTGAATTATGGTTCTTTAATTTGTTACTGTTCAAAGGTGCAATACGTCAAAGAAAAAGCGCAAGGAGTTTTAAAAATCATAACGTCTCCCATAAATGCTGGGTACACATAGAAAAATGACAATTTTACTTTTCCTGGATGGCCACTGACTAAACCGTCGTCCTTCCTCAGGACAAGGTCAGTCCTAACCTCCTGTAATTATTCTGTGCATAATTAAAGTACTTGGATTATTTTTACATGGCCGTGGGACAAAAGTCTTACGATAACATCATGAACTCATCTGAAAACAAAAACCAGAGATCTCAGTTTGATTTCTTTCAGGAAAGCCGTGGTGGGTTAGAAGTTCGGAACGCAAGAGTTTATCTGTGGGGTAAATTTGCAGGCTAGGAAGAGAGGGGGACCACATTTATTTAGAATGAATAAACAAAAATTTACTTTATCAGTGTGTATATACAGATTTAATTTTCCATGACAGCCTCTGCACCCGTTGTGACCCCTTTACCACAGGTTAACATTTTGAGGAGAAGCTTCTCTTCCTGGCTGTAGCAAACTCTGTTGTCCACGCCAACCATGTAGCAAAGGCAAACAAACACCACATGGGAGCCATTTAAGAGGCACAACCAAGCAAAATGAGTCTTTAATAACACTCTGCGGAGGGCCTTGTAATTGCAAGTGAGTGGAACATTTTCTAATTATAATCACTCACAGGCACACTCACTCACAGGCACACACTTATTTCTTGCGCCTTGTGTAGCCTAGCATGCCCTGTTAGCCAGTAGCTAGCTGTGCGGCTAAAACCACATGAGATGTTGGAGATTGCAGGCTGGCAGGGTTTGTTGTGCTCCGGTTGGGTTTTGGGTCAAGGTTGGTTAGCTGAGTAAACACTATGTGAAGTGGGCAGAACGAGTGTGCTGTGAGATTCAAAACAAAATCAAGCAAAGTACAAATTTTCCTTATGTTTGGCACAAGTTTGAAGTTGTGTTGTTTCTGGTTAGCAATTAGAGGATGTGACTGTCGACATAATTATAAGTTCCTAATTGCAACTGGCGAGTTCCAAGTTGGATTCCAGATTGGAAAACAAAATTTTACTTTCTTTTTATTGGCATATTTCCTACCAGGAATTCCAATAAGATGTTTGTTTTTATGTAATTCTACCACAAGTACATATGATGATTAAACTGGTTGAGCTTGCAAAGTTAAGGCTGGAAAAAGCATCAAAATAGCAATATGGGTTGGGTTTTTTAACATGCTCAGAAAGAGTTTGGAAGTAGATATTTAAACAGGGGGTTTTAACACTGTTAAAGGACTTCATTCCTCTGGATGTCTCTGTTGAGAGGTTTAACCTCTGCTGTAAAATCTGAGAAAATATTCATTGACATTGTCTGCAGTCATCCAGCACTACATCTGTTTTCTGAGCGCACAACAGTTTTTAGGTTTTTCCTCCACTGACTGTTGTGTCGCCTTTGTATCTGCTGCTCCACCACACAACAGCTTGAACCTGTCACTGTGAACTGAAAGCACATTCAGTGACCTTAAACCCATAGATCAATGTGCATTTTATCAGTAGCAGCTCTATTGACCTGGTGACTGAGAGCAGCAGTCTTCTTGTCTCAGGCAGAGTTCCAGTGGCTGATCTGCTCTGACCTCTTTGTCATCACAGTACTGCTGTAATTAACAACCAGTATGTAGGAGAGTAAATGGATGGAAATCAAAACACTAATCTTATAAGCTTAGCGCCAAACGCAACAGCACCTCTGGGCTTACTTCTATTTGCCTTCATTTTGGATGACACACAGTTTGTGCTTTTATTATGGCAACAGATCTTTAGTGCTTAAAAATACCACAGCCCCAGTTTCTAAAGCCAGCGAGGACTTTTTCCTCAGCGGACTGTTTGTGAGGCAGTTATCGCTGGGGTTATTCGTAGTGTCGAAAGATTAATCACACACTAGCGGTACTTTTAAGGAAACTACTTTTTAAAATTGTTGTCACTGCTTTCTTCTGTTTCAGCAAAGCTTAAGAATCGAAGAAAACTCCTAAAATCAAGAAAAGAAAAACTTAACTTTGCTTTTACTGGGAGTAGTCATCCCTCTAGCTCATTCACATGAAGTGGAATTGCTATAACAGAAATTAGGGAAGTTGCAAGGCAGACATAGCAGAACATTCTTTGGACCCAGACCTTCGAGTCCACCTGTTACGTGATATCAGACAGCATGACAACCCAAGCTGAACCTTTCTCCTTTATCAATAGCTCTCCTTGACGAGGACTGTGAGCAGAGCTGTAGCTGTTGAGTTTTGCATACACATACACGCTTGCACAATGTGAGTTTGAAGGAAGATTGTATTTATTTATGTTTGTCAAATACTTTTTAATTGAAAGTCCAGATGTCAATAGAACAAGAGTCCATTTACCTAACTTATTTAAAAGTTAGACACAGCTAATATTTCACGTGTTACATATTCTTTTTTGAAACCAGCAGAAATACTATTCTTGTTTGTATTATGTGTATTATTGTTTAGGAAGGCTGTTACGGATACTAGTAAATAATGCATATCCAGTATCCAAATGCATACATTAGTTGAGATTAATTGTAAGATTCACACAATGTATAAACACCAGCTGTAATTGTGGCTTTGAATCTTAGTGGCACTTTTTAGCCAAGGCAAGTAATGTGAATCTGTTTTGTAGCAGGCATATCAAACAGAAAAGGTGAAAGAAAACGAAAGGTTTCGAAAACATACACAAATTTGGACGGGAATACATTTTACTCGCACTCACTGAGCTGCCTCTTGATATCTTTAGCATCTGCTAGATTCTGTGCTTCAGTGAGAAGGTCAGCTGGAAGAGAATGTGTGTTTCTCTATGGGAGTGTGTGATGAATAGCATTTGGCTGTCACCCAAGCCAGACAGCCAGTGTGCTCTCTCCGAACCTCCAGACAGTTGTTAACATACAGCCCACCTGAGACCCCGGGCTCATAAATTAGAACCATTTAGCCGAGCTGTCTATCCACCTATCCAAACAGAAGCTGACAGACTTGGTCTTTCTTTCTTTGGAAATTGCTATGAGGTGATCATGATTCAATACTTCCTCAGCAAAATTTACCCCAATTTTCATAACTGTATTTGTGATGCTCTCATTTGCACTGCATGGAGGGACAAAGTCTTACAATCTTTTCCCATTCTTTTACTTATAAATGTATTTTGCAGTACATCACATATTTATTGTTTGAATGTGGTGAAGAGTTCAGAGAATTAATTTCTGTTATTTAAAACATTGTTTCATGTTGTATTGTTTTATGTTATGTTGGGGGTGATCGTGGCTCAAGAGTTGGGAGTTCGCCTTGTAATCGGAAAGTTGCTGGTTCGAGCCCCAGCTTGGAAAGTCTCTGTCGTTGTGTCCTTGGGCAAGACACTTCACCCGTTGCCTACTGGTGGTGGTCAGAGGGCCCGGTGGCGCCAGTGTCCGGCAGCCTCGCCTCTGTCAGTGCACCCCAGGGTGGCTGTGGCTACAATGTAGCTTACCATCACCAGTGTGTGAATGGGTGGATGACTGGTTGTGTAAAGCGCTTTGGGGTCCTTAGGGACTAAGTAAAGCGCTATACAAATACAGGCCATTTATATGTTACATTGCATATAAATCAGCTTTAGGTAAAGAAATCCTGTTTTTCAGCTGCTTTGCTGCACTTTTGTGAAGACTTTATCAGCCAAAGATCTGTTCTGTTTGTGAGTGATTTGTAAGTTTTGTTAGATTAACCTGACAGATAGAAAAGCACGGTTGCAGCTTACTGGCCATGCCTGTAGGATAGGAAGCTACCTACAGGTGATATCTATAGGAATAAAAACAACCAATGATGCCCATTTAATGGAGTCACTGTATTTAAAATGGATGGCAGGAAAGTTTTACTGTTCTTCCAGCACCCACAGCCACACAGTAGTCATTGGTGAACACCACGGCAAATATCTACTCTAACAGTGATTTACTGCTGTGCTAAACCAGATATGTTCTTGTGCTAGTTGCAGTCAGGGAAATGTGATGTCTGCATGTGAAAAGTCACATTTGACCCATCAGTCTTGATGTATATAAATATTAAAACTGAGTCTCATCCTAAAAACTCTTTTGCTTGTTTAATGGAGTGCCATCCAAGAACACTGTGTGCCATTACTGTTTAAATATAAGAATGGAACCATTTGCAAAGTAGATAAAATAGAGATGGACCAGTCTAATTGTGTTATAATGACAGTGATGAATTTGGAATTGCAAATTTGTATTTAAACCAATGACTGTAGAAAACAGTCATTGGTTTAAACTTGACTTACAATCACACTGTGTTTGGCTTTTATTAGGAAACCGATCAAATGAAATATACAATACATCTCATAAAATATGGCCAACCAACTTATACCTTGTGAGGTATGCTATAGAATTCATTCATATAGTTTATTCTCACTGCACAAGGTTTTATCTTAGAGCATGGTCTGTTAGGGCAGCACGCTGGTTGCCATGATTATCTTACAGCAAAGAGCTCTTGGGTTTGAATCCACCATCTGCCTGGGGCTTGTCTGTGTGGAGTTTGCATGTCTCCACATGTCTGTGTGGGTACTCGGGCTTCCTCCCAGAATAGATTAATTGATCATTATAAATTGCTCATGAATGTGAATGCAAGTAGTTGTCTTTCTTTCTGTGATAGCCCTGTGACAGACTGGTCCTGCCTCTCACCTTATGGTACCCGGGATAGGCTGTGAGCCTGAATTGGATAAGTAGAGGAGAATGCATGGATGGATATAGTATTGAGGGAGATTAGAGCAGTTTAGGGTCTACCTTGTTATGTTTCTCTGCTGCCCTCTAATGGTGTTAATATGTGAAGCAAGAGTTTTCCTTTAAGTAAATCAGTCAGTCAGTCAGTCAGTCATTCAGTCTGTCTGTTGTGCCACTTGATCTATTGAAATCACAAAAAATATATAGGAACATGAAGCATTTGTTGCAACAGATTTAACAAATAACAACTTGTTATTTGTGTATTGTGATTGCACCCCTGCCAGGACTGTCGTTCTCAGCACTGTCAATGCAGTTCTGAAACACAGATTTCTCATAACACAGACTCACCTGTGCAGAAGACACTGAAAATGCCACAAACATTTCACATATGTCAGAACAGACAAAATCACGAATTAAAACCTGTCTTATTTAACACACAGATACCAAATGGCATACTACTTTTATCAAAATCTTACTGACTTACAGTTACAGTACTGAAAAGAATATTTGATAAAGCGTACAATGATTTCAGACACAAAAATGAAATATGTAAGGATTTATATAATACTTCACATAGTGTTTTTACTGAAACTGGGAACTGGGAGAAACAAAATGATTCATGTGAAACTTTGGTCTTCTACTTCTTTTTTTGACTGCTCCCTTTAGGGGTCGCCAAAGTGAATCATCTGCCTCCATCTTGCCCTCCTCTCCCTCTGCATGTGTTCCTTCACTACATCCATAAATCTTCTTTGTGGCCTTCCTCTTTTCTTCCTGTCTGTTGTGTCAGTATATCCTTTATCCTCAGGTCCTCCAAGGTATGGAGGCCTATCTCCCCCCACCACTTCCTCTACCAGTGGCAGACGCCCTCAGACATCGGTGCATTGGTGGTTCTTTGTGTCCGGGGTGGGCGTCCAGGTACACACTGGCTCACTCCTTGGTGGCTGCTTGTCGGGGCCTGGAGCCTGGGGCTCGCTCGGGCCACTTCGGGGGTGGGGTGCCCTCGGCCTCTCGGCCTGGGGCTCGGTCACTCTGGCACAGCTGGCTGCCGGCGAAGCTCACGGGCACGTCACTGCAACCCCCCCTGGCTTCTGCTCCGAGGCTGCTGAGTGAGCCCTCATCTGGGACTCTCCTCAGCTCTTTCTGGGACAGTGGCGCGGCTGCCCCTCTGTTGGTCTTCCTTGGTCTCTTGTGTTCTGAGGGCCTCTGAATGTCTGGAGTCTTGATCTCCTCCATACCTGCTTCATGCCCTGGAGGACGGGGCAGTGGCCCCCCCACACCCTCTAGCAGATCATTACATGAAGGAACCTTTTAAATACAAGCGCGTTCATGCTCACAGGTGTACACACGGGTGCTCACACACACAAACTACACCCTTTTTGGCTCCTACCTCAAAGCACACTGTGCGCTGTCGATCTTACGTGCTGCACAATAATGTTTAGTATTTACTGTTACATTCACATAGATGATCGTGATGTTGTTTATTATGTTGCCCTTTTTTCTTCTTCTTCTTGTTTTCTCTTTTTTCTTTCTCAACAGGTGATCCAGGTGATTGATATATGTATTTTTTGTCTGCTTATTTTGTTTGTTTTTTGTTTTTTGCCCTTTATCCCCGTCCCTCTTCCCCGCTGTTTTTCTTTCCCTCTTTCTTTTCCCCAGTCAAGTCTGTCCCGTATTTAGCAAGTGAAAATAAAATAAACAATAAAAGGTGAATCAAATTGACCAATACGGCAAGGCTGGGATGGTCCATTTGGTAAAGTAAATCCGTTGGGCATCTTTCTTCGCCTTTAGACAATAATTCTGATGGCAAAAGAGCAAAAGAAAAAAAAAGTCTATCCTTTATCCTTACTCTGCACATATCTAAACCTTCTCTTTGTCTTTCTATCTTTGTCTCCAAACCGTCTGTCCCTCTGATGTGCTTATTTTGAATTTTGTCCATACTGGTCACACCCATCTTAGGATCTTAAACTCTGTAAAACCAGCTTGGCCTTCTTTCTTTTTGTTAGTGTCCAAACCATTAATCATAGCAGGCCTCACTACCTTCCTGTACACCTTCCCTTTTCGTCATACTGATATCCTCAGTCGCATATTTCTCATGAATGTGAATCAGAAAAAAATATATATACCGCATATACTTGTGTTTAAATAGCACTGGCATGAGATGCACATGTGCCACAAGACTGAGAGTATGGGTTTCTATTTGTTTAACTAAACCTCATTAAATATAACTGTAATGCCTACATGAGCTTGTTGTTGTGTTACAAAAACCCCTTTACTTAAAGTGCTATCCTTGTGCTCCTTGCTTGCATTTTTATATTATCTAAAACCTACTTTTACATTACATCAGCTAATCTTATTCTTATTTAGGTAAACCAAACAACAGGTAAACCTCTCAAATAATAATGCTGGGACGTCACTGTAAAGCACAACATCCACCAGGAGGGGGTGCTACAACACAAAACATTTTCTTGTTTCTGTAACCGTGCCGTGTTTATGAAACTGTTATGACTTAAACACATCCACAGACTCTACTGTGAGTACAGCTGAGGCTTCTGAAATATGCTCCAACCCCCAAATTACAAAACCTCAAAATAGTGTTCCAGGGAACATTTCTGCCACATACATTTATTTTAAGTGCATAATAACATTTGCATTGCATAACTCATGGCTGGACCGCCATCCAACCTCAAGAATTTTAGTGAAAGAGTTTCTTTCCTGCCTAGATACACAAAAGAAGGGGCTGGATGTTTACAACACATGCAAATATATTTGAATAATCGTCTTTGTTTTTTACTCAAGAGTGACAAAATATTATTGTTATTATAAAAATAACATTTAAACCTGCATTCAAAGGAATTCCAGTGTAAAAAAGAATCCGTCCTTTCTTCCTGGCATCTTTTATAAGTTCATAAAGCTGCTCAGCGATGGAAATATGTGGATAGCAGTTTCCATAATGAACACCACCATTTCCACTGCCTCTAGCTCCAATATAATTTAATAGCCGTTGTGGTAATTGAGCAAGTCTGTTAGGTGTTATGTGTTAATGTGTCTTAATTACAGAACCGACTCACGGGGCTTTGTCTGTGTGGCACGGACTAAAAGGTAGTCTGATATAAAAAGAAAAAGCTCAGAGACATTAAAAGGATAAGTCCACACGTTTTAATAAATTCATATTAATGATTTCATTATTCAGAGCAGATTGGACTAATATTCTGGTCTGGAACCATTTTAGCATAGAAAACAAATGGATTTGGAGCTAATGTTTTCATAATGAACAAGACTTTTTCTTCCCTCCCTGTCTCGTACAAGCTCAATCTAGTTTGCAATATCTTTCAGACAAGCTGAAGTGTGGAATAGATTTATGCCCACAAAAGGCTGATAAAGTCCTTATCTGTGATTAAAATTCACTCTGCTCTCATCGTTAATATGCTTATTAGATTTTTTTTTCTTCCTTTTATTTGATGGAGAGATTATTGCCATTTGTGTAGTGGTGGCATTGTGCCTTGTTCCGCTGAAGCGCCGCTGGTATCGTCACACCATCGACTCCAAAAGTCTCCACCCAGCATGAAGTTTAAACGTGGTTGCCGGTTTGCGAAGCTGAAACTTTCAGAGCTCCTTTATGTGTCACAGAGATCAGAAAAGTGTGTTGGGCCTTTGAAGGAAAGTAGGTGGAAAAGACATACATTTCTGACCTTTAAAGGAAACACTTCATTGACCTATGAAGGAGTGTGTAGTTTCTCTCCGCAAACCTATGACAATCATTTTGGCTGGGCCTTTCAGATCTGACCTTTTTCAACCTTTCATACTGAGGTTTTTGATTGTTAGTTGAAACCAGTTGGCCTCATGGTTATGGAGATGGATTGGACTGGATCACAAAGGTTACATAACAAAAATCCAGCAGCTGTTCCATCGTACTGTAGACAAAAATGGGTGTCGTGTTTCTGCTACTTATCTTAGTCCAAATCATGGGGGGCAGCAGTCTAACAATGATTTTCTTAATAAGTCAAAATTTCTGATTTCCGAGTCAGAATTTAAACCTGAGTTTGGTTGGAGCAACCCCAAGTTAACAATCCAAGATGGTGGCAGTGAACACTAAACACTATTTATGTCAAAATTCTAATCTGTAATGCCAATATTGTGTATTTATGACTCACTAAAAAAATTAATTTACAGAGTCCTGACCATGCTATATCTATGAGTGTGCTGCAGCTGTGTTTTTAAGTGCAAAACATGAATATTATGCTGTTTTGCTAGGGATATCTGAATGGCTCTACCTCTCTAAAGAACCAAAACAAACCTTGTTTTTCTCTAATGCGCTAATTTGGGACTGATATCACTTCCAAGTTTCAACATCCAAGCACCAAGGTAAAGGGGGGAGGTTCCTTTTGACATGGAGCAGCAGTGACTCTACTGTGAGTCCCTCTTCACTGACTGAGTTCCTCCCCCAATCCTTAAGAGAGAGCCATTCTAGGAATCTCATTTCTGCCACTTCAGTTCAATTCAATTTTATTTATACAGTGCCAAATCACAACAACAGTCGCCTCAAGTTGCTTTATATTGTAAGGTAGACCCTACAATAATACATATAGAGAAAACCCAACAATCATATCACCCCCTATGTACAAGCACTTTGGCGACAGTAGAAGGAAAAACTTCCTTTTAACAAGAAGAAACCTCCGGCAGAACCAGTTGGTTCCATCTGCCATGATCAGTTGGGGAGAGAGAAGGAAGACGGGATTGTATTTGCCATCTCATTTCTTTGGTCCGTACCTACAACTCATGACCATAAGTGAGAGTAACAATACAGATTGACAGGTAAATTGACAGCTTTACTTTTATACTCGCTCTTCACAATAACAGACTACACCATACTGTGTGCCATCAGCTCTACTCTTCACTTACAAGATTAAGATACTTAAATTCCTGCACCTGGGGTAGAAAGTAAATTGTTTATGATAAAAAAAATGGGCTCTCCAACCTTTTTTTCTAGCTGAGAACTATGGATTCATACTTGAAGGTGCTAATTCCCGTCCCAGCTCCTTCAGACTCCGCTGCAAACTGCCCTAGTGCGAGCTGGAGGTCAAGGCTCGATGAATCAACAGAACCACATCATCTGTAAAAAGCAGAAACAAAATCTAAGATCATGAATCCCATACCTCTTTTCTGTGCCTTGAAATATTTCCATAAATGATGCAAACAGAAAAAGTTTGTTTCTTGCTGCTTTATTTCTTCTTTTGCTTGGACTTTGAAAAGAGCTACAAACAGATGCATTTAACACAAACTACTGTATTACAGCCTTATATGTGGCATGTAAAGCTTTCAATGACGTGGATATACAATGTATATATAAAATATATATGCAATACAACTACACACCACACTGTCTCACTGACTCACATACATTTATTAAGTCACAACATATTATTCCTGCTATGACACTCCCAAATATGCTGCTAGTATTCAAAAGCCAACATTTAAAGAGTCCTTAAACATAAGCTTGTATAGCATTTTCTATAGTTCTGTTCAAAGTGCTTTACAGGTAGCTGACAAAGTAAGACTGTAGAACTTTAAGCAGTAAAACAATAGGGGACTAATGAACAGAAAAGCTATGCAGAAGGAGGACAATAAAATCTAAAATCATAAAATAGACACAGGACAATAAAAACATTTTAAATCAAAACAATAAATGTAAAAACCTCCATTAACTGGAGCGAGGAGCTAATCAGAAGTTAAGTGAAAACACAGCATTTTTCACTTTATTTTACTGCTGTTTGAATAATTTCAGCATTTTTGAATACCATTCATTATTTTTTAACTGTAAATCTAATACTTTTTTACATGGTAGATGTAGAACAAGACATTTTTAAACTAAAACACTTTCCCCGACTCTCAAAAGTTACTCTTCTCAAGCAGACAATGGCAACACAAGAATTGTTTGAAGACTAATTTAATCCAGCGTGCTTGTCTTCAGTGTTTTCCGACTCCTGATTTCTGACTTGCTGACTTTCCACTTAGCAACTCACACATCCTCTGGAGTGTTATGTTACTAAAAGGAGCAAGTACAATTTAGTGTACTATTTAAGTATCCATTTGCTGATGAGTTATAATTAGTTATCACTTGGGGCTTCAAGATATAATTAGTGCATGTATTTATTGAAAAACGGGTGCTTTAATTGTGCATTGTGACAATGCATTCATGCATTGGGCACACTGCAGTCCTGTCATTCAATCAGATATAGACCCTCTGCTTCAGCCTTTCTTTCTCCTCATCACTGCATGCTGATTTTCATTTCAGTGCTCACAGCAGGTGCCAAGGAACCAACTCCCGACTTAATGTCGGGCTCATTTCCCAGGTCAAGACTTTATTGATTGATATAGAGTACAATTACATAACCTGCTATGCATATCCCCCCACCAGTTATTAGTATAATTTCCTTTATTACGCCCTCTATGAACTCTGAGGCAAAGTAACGGGCCACAGGCTCGGTCTGCCTCTTTCACCTGACTGCTGAGTTTTATAGTACTGACCTATGATTTCAAGGTGTCACAGCTGCCAGAATAGTTTAACTGTGACAATTACACGATTTGAAATGACAGTCTTTTGTACTTCTTATGTCTTGCTGCCAGTCTTGTCACAGCTTGCCAGATAAGATAAGCTCTGTGATGAGAAGTAATAATATCAGATCAATATGTTCTGTACCTAATGTTCTCCACAGTGCAGGAATCTTCAAGCATGTTCTTTTTTCTGCTATCAAGTAAAAATATCTGCTGTCATAGTGGAATAATCATATTTATGTTCGGGTTTGGACACTTTGGAAAAGGCTTTCCATTTCTCTCTGAGATGATCAAAACAGACCAGATAGGTTGGCATTAAACCAATTACAGCGGTGCTTCTGTAGTGCTGTCATCATACTTTAATTTGGGTTAAAATCACATCACTGGCATTTTTCTGACGCTGTCGGTAGAAAAGAAACACATATTCAGACATTTCTTGAGTACATTTTTTACCCTTACAGAATCCTGGGGAAATTTTTGCCGTTATGTTTTTGGGTTTTTTTCGTGCTATTTTGGCTTTGCTGAATGAATATAGCTCATATTTGCCAGAGGATTAAAAAAAAAAGTAGTCTCTGTTCCTTCATTTAGCTTAAAATGGCTAAGCTACACAACCTGCCCCATTGAAAATATAATTTTTAATCTCACATTTATCTGGACTTTAACTAATGTCGACGGGCTTGGAGATGCAAGTGAACAGCTGTTCTACCTCTAAAGGTGCCCCTGACAGTAAATATTTTACATGCAGTTCTCACTATGGGCAGTAGAGGTTGTATCAATTCATAAAGAAACCACTGTTTCATTTAAAAACAAAAAACAAATGTCTGATACATGCAACACAATCTGTCTGTTCTCCTCTGCTTATCCAATTCAGGGTCATGGAGTAGCTGGAGCTTATCCCAGCAACCATAAGACGAGAGGCGGTGTCCAGGTCACAGTACAGGTGCCTGGACAGGTCACCAGCCTGTCACAGGGCTTACACAGAGAGACAGACAACCATTCATATCTATGGGCAATTTTGAATCACAGTCTTTAGTATGTGGGAGGAAACTCAAGTGAAACCCCGAGAGCATCCACTGGGAAAACATGCACACTCCACACAGAAAAACTCCAGCCAGTTGGTCCAGTCAGACCCAGGACCTTCTTGCTGTGAGGCATGCTAACCACTGTTGCCACCGTGCTGCCCACAACACATCTGCTTGTTTTCTTGAGGTGAGAGTTTAATCAGGAACGCATTTATTTCGCTGTTTACAGACAATGTCATGAAAATTTTCATTCCATCTCTTTTATGGTTAAAGCGTCATTTGATTTACCCGAGTTACACCACATAGATTTACAAATGTTTCTGGGTAGCTCAAAGCCACTATGCTTTAGTTTTCGCCTGTAGCTGAAAGTCGATGGGCTCACTTATTTCAACACGCTGTGACAAATTTTCTTCTTCCACCGGCAGATATTTTTCCACTTGCAAGAAAAGTGATGAGCGAAACGAGACTCAGTAGTAGATCAAGTGATTAACTTTGGCTGCTGGATCACCCGCTTCTCAGTTTTTGCTGCTGTTAAGTATAAAACATAGATCAAGCTTCCCTGTGAGCTTGTCTGTCTGTAAGTAACCATCACTATGTAAACACTGCTTTTCATTACGATGGATGGGTGTGGGCACTGAGCCACTGGTCTGTGAGGTCTGTGTTATTGTGGTGAATGGATGAGAATACAGTTTTAACACACACACACATACACCCATAGCTGGACTGGCCATCGGGCATACCGGGCATTTGCCCGGTGGGCCGCTGGCGATTTTTTGTTGTTATGGGCCGATGGATTTTTTTTTTTTTTTTAGGAAGGGTATATATAATGAAAGGTGTTGGATTGGCCAATTGGTCATGATCGACTCTGGGCTGGACCAATTACAGCCGAGGAGGCCGGATGGACCCTCCCCCTTGTTTAGCAATCACGTGATTTTTGCGCATTGCATGCCGGGAACTCGTGGCAAAACAATCCAAGTACCGCATCAAATGCAAGCATTTGCAGCACCGCAAAACGTTCATTCTCCGGTTCCAATGCCTTCTTGTTTTTTCTTTGACGCACAAAAAAGGAATGTACAAAACAAAAGGAGAACAATGCCGGTCCGTACAAAGACAGACTCGACGAAAAGACAAAGAAAAGATACGAGGAAAAAATCAAAGGAGTGAAAGGGTCAGACCCTTACGAGCACACAGAGTGGACAAAAGAGGTTAGCGTGTTGCCCAACTTTCACCACGCTCAGATTTATAATTATACGGTTCTTGGAGTGAGTGCATACACTCATGAAGTTTAGTAACTTCAGGTCACTGCAACAAGCCCAGGTACAGTTTACCGACGGATGGGTACAGGATCTTGAAATGCACCGTGTAGAACGAAAGACCATCATACGAACAAAGGTAAGTTTACCAGTCTCACAAATCGTCTTCATAAATACACATTCGTTAACCGTTTATTAATAGGACCTTTGAGCTCAACGGTAATTAATTAGCAGTGGAAATAATTTCTGGTACCCATCACAGAAATGTAGCAGTGACAATAATATTGTATGCTGTAATCGCACTGGACAATTAGTGATACAAAACAACTGTTTTATCCTGTGAATAAAAGTATATGTTTTTGTCAATGTACCATGGTAATAACAGAAGCGAAGCGCAATATTGTGTCAGGACAATTCACTATTTATGCACAATAAACAAAGGAGCATAGCGCGACAATTTCTGTTCAGCGCCAGACTTGCTTGTAACCTATATCACCAATTATGTTAAGAAAAATGACGTATTAACTACTACAAAACTCTGACCTTTGTGGGAATGCTTGGAGCAGACTAACATGTGAGCTGGAGTGTTCTGAGACGTTATATTTGGTATATCCAGACCATCCGTGGCTCTTACTTCGGAAACATGGCTTAAAAAATTTCTCTTCAACGACATAATCCGATAAAACAAAACGATCTCTTTACCCGTCGGCTTCCCGTGGCTGTCATGCGACCGGCTATTGCAGTTAATAATACAACAGCTTCTTGCCATTTTTTGGGTTTCTTTTTATCGCTGTGTAACTGAGTTCAATTGAAAGCCTGCGTGCGCTAGTACCTCTTGCCACAAGTTCCCAGAACCCTTTGCGGTTTTACCCCTGAATGACGTCACATTTTCAATCTTTATCCTGGTGGGCCGGTCTCCAGTCAAAATGCCCGGGCCGATTTTTTGTCCCAGTCCAGCCTTGCATACACCCCCACACACACACCCTTTTATGAGTCATTCAGTGTCTCTGTTTATTTATTTAGCTTTTGGTCATACAGGGAGTGTTCTTGTCAGCCAGAAACGCCCAAACGCACGTGAAGAAACATGAGGATTTGAGGACGGGTTCATCCCAGGATTCATCCAGTTGCAACAGCAGGCATATTTTTAGCTCTGCAAAAGTCAGAATGGCACAGAAAGGCAAGTAGGCAGACGTATTGACAAAAAACATTTAAAGGTCAAAACTTAGGGCTGGATAATTATATTATGTTACTTTTTAACTTGTGATGCACAAAACATTTTACACTACTTTAGCTCAGGAGTTCTCAGAAGAAAAGATTCTTAAACATTTAGACAATTACAGGAATGAAAACTAATCAGATGATTGATTGAATGACATAAGCAAAGAAATGACTTAGTTGGCTTTGATTTTGTGCTGTTTGCTGTATTTAAGTGAATGATGCAATAGACTCTACATAAGGAACCCCAGTTTCTTTGAAAATTATGAAATAGTTGCAAAACGCAATCTATTTTGTCATGTACGTGGACATAAATTCTTCTTTTTTCATTAGACTCAGCACAACTGAAACTGTGGCATTTAAACTGGAAGTATGTTGGACTTTTAACCCCCAAAATCTAGAAAATGGCGTTTTAAAACCTACGCTAAAGACTACAGTTTAACTGTAATATCTCTGAATGAAATAAGAACATGTTTATGTCCATGAACACAAATAAACAAGAGTATTGTCTTTTTTTGGGCCCAAGCACGTGGTTCAACAGATCGTGTAAGTTTTCACCAACTGCTCTGGGACTGTTGACGAGCACCAGTATGTGTCAGTTATCCAGACACATACCGTACCTGTCAGGTCTCTAAAGAAAGCGCTACCAAACACAGGAAAATTACAAATAAAAGTAAATGAAAAATAAAATCAGTACACAATGGAAAGAAGCCATAGGAAAGCATGTGTAACCTTTTCCACTAATAGGAAAAAATGTTACTCATACTTCCTCATACTCACACATTTTTCGCTTTTTTGTTGTTCTGGTGAGATTCATGTTAACACTTGCATGTTTTGGGGAAAGTTTTCATTATTGCCTAGACATGAATTATGGGTTCCATCATTTCTCTTTTGAGCTTGTATGACAAAAAATGGGGGATATCAGTTATCATTTTCTAACATTTTTATTCTCAACCTATCATAACAACTTCTCAAACTGCACAGTTGTCATTTGTTGAAAAACCTTTTCAACCTCTGTAATTTTAGAGCTATCGATGCCATATTTAACAAAAGGACAATATTAACTTTATATCAGGCAAACCTATAAACACACACAGGCAAACAGGTTTCACTTCCACTGTGCTTTGCACATTTGCTCTCTCTTTGCAGTCCACAAGAACTTGCACAATGACACACATTCCTGCATATACCATTAGGAAAGACAAATCTATCACAGAAAGAGACAGAGAAGCTCTCGTTTTATCTGTTTCTCTCACTTCCTCACACGCCGAAACCATCTTGCAGACATGCCTATTCATGGTATTAACAGAGCACATTAATAACAATACAACAGGGCTCCCATTGTCTCCCAAACATAATTGTATTATCCATCATGCTTCTCTGTAGCTCTGACACACATCGAAACATGGCTAGGGAGTCTCGCCAGGGCTGCTCGTCCACCAGCATTACCATAGATAATGTTTAATTATGCTAATTCGATTGCAATCATTTTGAACAAAATGACAACACGCTGGCGCTAATGAATATTTATAAGACAGAGGGATAGAAGTTAATTGTACTTTATGAGTGTGCCGGGGAAGTTATGTTGGGACCAGGATTTGGAAGGGATGACTGGACTGCAGGGAGTCAGGGAAGAACAGAAGAAAAGGAGGGAGGGAACAAGGGTGAATGGAAAACTATTGCAACTGATGATCTGTCCCTGAGTCATCTGATGGTGTTCACAGACTGGAAGTATATTTGATTTTAACTCCATCAGTGTACTGAATGAGCCGATAAAGACAGAATCAGATGATTTATTTCAAAATTGAGGTGTTTTTCTTTCATTTTTCCTTTTGAAGAAGGCATTTTCCTGAAGGCATTACCTTCGTATCACATTCTGTCTGTTGAAGTACAAAACATTTTGTCAGACAAACCAGTTGGATCCAAGTCTGATAATGCAGACACCTGCACATTTAGTACTATAACTCAGTTTTAATTAAATCATATTTAATTTGGAAGTGCTCATTTCTTTTTTCTGCCATCATTCATTCAATTTAGCCATCAAATCTAGTCCTTGGATGTATTTATTAGCTCATATAACATTGCTTTAAAAATGATTATTAATAGGTTTTAAATTAAGGATCACTTTACTCAAATTGTTTACACAAAAGCCTTTTTTCAGCTAACCATGAGATTCTGCTTCCATTCAAATATAATGGAGATGAACAAGATTTGATATTTAGTGCTCAGAGCAATGACAAATTAGATTTGAGTAAGTTTTTTTGATGGCTGTATTTATAATACAACCGATGATAAAGCACAGATTACTTTAAGGCTTGGGTACTGTATGAATTTGCTACCATATAAGCATGCAGTGTCTCACCAACGAAACAAGCTGGTTAAAATGCTTAGGTTGCATCTTCAAAACCACAGCTAACGATGGTTAATCTCACTAACGTTTCAAAATTCGTCTGACTCAGACTGAACGAGTTGCCAGTAGCAATAAACAAAAAAAGGTTTGCCTAATAATTCTTGTTCGAAACTGTATGACAAGCATTTTTGAGTTGCAGCTAGAACAGACTAATTCTGTCCAAGTGTGGATGCACAAGTTTGAGCTGGTTTGTTCACTGCGGTTAGTGTTCAAATAAAACTGAATGTACATTGCACAAACACACTTTGATCTTAAGTATGCATGCCCTTTTTGCTTTTTAATTAGTGATATTAAATTTTCCAACACTGTAAGTAAGTAAGTAAAGTTTATTTATTAAGCTTTTTGTATACAAAAAGAGTAAAATAAATAAGAACATTAAGTAACATAATAGCTAATCAAATGACACAAGACACGATAAAATAAACAGGTAGTTTTTAAAATATGGAAATTCAACAAAATTGTCAACTACATGATAAAAGAGTCAACTAAGTGTAGTTGTAATGGTAGACTGTTCCACAGTCTTGGTGCCACAGAGTGAAAAGGCTCTATCGCCTTAGTCTTTACTTGTGTACAGAGAACAACTAACAGATTCTGAGACTGTGAACAAAGATAACAAGCATCAGTATATTTTGTAAGAAGCTGTGATATGTAATCCAGAGCTTGGCTGTTTTGTGCGCTGTATGTCTCTGCAAATCCTAAAATCTACTGGGACCCAACGTAAAGAGTATAAAATGGGAGTTATAGTGATGTGCTTGATACAAGGTATAAATAGTCTGGCTATAGAATTTTGTCTAATGTGGAGGGGGATGATTTGTCCAAGCTGCTAAACAGGGCCTTACAATAATCAAAACACAATGACACAAAGGCATGAGTATTTTTTTCCAGTTCAGCTGAGGATGCCTTGTGTCACAATTTAGAAAGGTTCCTTAAATCAAAGAAACAGGAACAAGACAAAGGAGTTAGAGCCTGACTTCACACCTAAAAGAAGTATATAGGAAGAAAATAGTAATGGACCCGAGACTGAACTTTGTGGAACTCCACAGGTTAGGGTTAGGTTAGAAGTGATCTAACAGAGAAAGTCCTGTCACTTACGAAGAAAATCAGTTTAACACAGAGATACCAGCCATATCCTTAAGCATATTAAGTAAGATTGTATGGTCAGTGGTATCAAAGGTTGCAATGTGATCAAGTAAAATGATTGCATTAGAGACCATTAAAAGATCAATACACAATGTTTCTCTTGGTTCTCTTGATTCAAACAATTAATGTTATGGATGTAGCAATTCTCCAAAACCACATTTCAGTCAATATCCGTATTGCTGATCTACTGGTTTCGGTGAATTCTTGCCTTTATTTATAGGGAAGGAATAACAAAAAACAAGGAAAAAATATTTTCCATGGTCACTTGATCATGACTAGAATATAAATAAAAAGTAAACTTCATTGTTCTTACTTATTCCCTGTTCACTTGTTGCCTGAATGATGTGCAAAGATTACAGCTTTCACCTGACTTGCATGCTAACAGTTTCACATGGATGTCATGTTTGGGATGATGGAATGGCAACATGATGAATAAATATGAGGGCTAGTTATCTGCAGCGATACCTGATCTATCTGCTGTGGTGGAAAATAAGGGAGCAGTTGAATGTTTTTCTTTTTTTTTTCCTTTCTTTCTATCAGGGTTAGGTTAACTGATCATTCTAAATCATCGATTAATGCGGGGGGAGAAAAAAAAGAGAGAAAAGAACGGGTCTCTAACTGCTGCTTCTGCAACAAAGCACACCCAAATGATGCACAGCACCAAAAAGACAAAACAGGGAGAGTGTGAGGATGTGTATGAGAGAGAGAGACAGAGAATATGAGTGTCTCTGTGTGTTTTTGTCACAGAACGTATTTGAAAAATGAGGGTGAGAGACTCCAATAATACCACCCCCAGAAAGCCAGAGGCAGATTGTGAATGGCCCAGGAGACCCTGCCATCCATGGCACCCAAGAGAGCTGAAGATGTGAGGCCACACGTCCAAATGACAACCATGCGTCCACCCCAGCTGAGGGAAGAGGGAGGCCCAGGACAGAGTTTCAACAGTCAAGGGTGGGGGTTTCAGGGGACCAGAGGTAACAGCATCCAACCCTGCTGGACCAAAACGCCCAAGGCAGCGGGCTGGCAACCACACCAAAATACCCAGTCATCTGAGAGTACCAAGGACCCATGTCCCAGGAGGGACATATTCTACCTTTTTAAGCCAATTTGTGGGCATTTAGACATTATGTATCATTATAGAAAGTTTGTCAACTTTAAAAATTACAGTTTAAGCCTTTATGACTGTTTGTGATCTTTGTGAGTCTAATTATGCTAACACTAACACGCTAATGCACTTTTGCTTGTAAGAGCTTGTGATAGTGCTCATGAACTTACAACTTGTGTAGCCCAGTGCTGTCCTGTCCTATAACTAAACTGAGTTGGACAAATTCAGTGGTAAACTAATTTCCATGAGTAGTTCTTCTTCCTCTTTTTTCCTCACACTTGGTCACACACACACACACACACACACACACACACACACACACGCACGCACGCACGCGCGCACGCACACACACACAAGAATATAGTATACTGTATCGCCTTAGTGTAAGTGCTGGGTTAAATTTCAGGCAGACCATTTTTCACTGTCAGTAATGCACATAACTCGAGTACAGAGTCTGCGCTGATGGGTAACACGATTACTCATTATGCCTTTCTATGAGGGGGGAAATGGGATTAAAAGTTGCCCTTTTACATCTTAGGGAACAGCAGCCTAGCACATTGCTGGTCGTGTCAGGAGTTGGCAACTCCCTGCACAGTGCAGGTTATAATCCATCTTGATCTCATTAGGATGGCACGACTGATTTTTTACTGAAATGTTCCTTTAGATGATGCCACAGGAATGCAGAGAGGCTTTTTTGGTTCAGACGATGCATCCGCACTTTCAGCTGACTAAGCGTGAATGGGTTGAGCACTGCACATGCCAGCTTTGACTAGAGTTGGTAAGAAATGGAAAGTGACTGAAAGACAGAGAGTTTATGTGTGTGTGTACATGTTTTTTCACGTTTCTATACTAATAAGAATCGATTTCCAAGTACTGCAGAAAAAGTCTGGTCTGAGTTATAAGGAAATTTTAGTTTAATGTTAGGGCTCTGATTTCGTTTGAAGACAGAGAAAATACAGAACATGTCACACTAAACACAATGAGGAGAGGTAAAGAACAAAACAGGGAAACTTTACTGAAAGGAAATGTGACAAAAACATGGACAAGGACTAGGAATGAGGTCATATCGGGGAGGGGGGTAGAGCGATACTGAGAGAGATAAATAACTGAGATAAAGACTTATACTGTACTTATGGACCTTGCATGATGGAACTTGCAGTCTTAACAGTCTAAGCCCTGAAACGAGAGTCTCAGTTGAACTCACTAACCATTCCATTCAAATGTCATATTGTCTGTGGTTGTTTCATAATATCTGAGTGCACTGCGTGACTGCTGTGTGTTTATTTGTGAATGTTTGCACACTGGGGGGCACCGTTCTCCAGGCCTGAAGATACATACTCTGCTTGTATTTAAAAGCATCTGAAATGAAAGTACTGGTATCATATTTGTTGTATTTTAAATCACACTAGTAAATTGATTCCTTAAATATTGGTCCAATATATATTCAATATATTATCTTTACAAGCAGATAATTTGGTTCTGGTGTTAAATAGTAAGCACTTTGCTTGACAAAGGTTGCTTGGTAAGAACACGTTTTTCTATCTTTAGGTAACATATCAGCATAAAGTAGCAATATGATAAGCTTTATGCCAACAATACAATTGGATTTCTTGTATGCACTTATTTAGCAAAGCATGTAGCTTTTCAAGTCTTAGCTACATCTGCTACGGTAAAACACAGAACCCCCCCACCCAAAAAAATAAAAAAGTAATCCAAAAATGCTCTTCATTTTCCCAAAGTAGACTACAATTATAATAAGGCTAATAAACTATGTTTTTGTCACTTGCTTTTGTGTTTCTGATTGTGGTTTGTGTCTTCTGGTTCCTCATTGTCTATTCTATTGCTTAAATTATTCATTTATACTTTTTTAACTGCCACTTCACTAAAAAAATATCTGCATTGCCAATTCTAAACACCCTGTTACCTTCAGGGGTATAGTTTAATGAGTAAATTTAGGAATATATTGGTAATATGAACAATCTGTTGTGTAGGTGTTCAGATACGTCAGAATTTATGCATTTTTTTTTTGACTGACAGCTATTATTGATTTTTTGCTTCTTTGCAGTGCAATTGCTGCAGATCAACAGTGCTGTGAGTCTAAGATGAGTTTTCCCAAGGGGATTGTAAAGTATCTCACATCACACTGTATCATATCGCATAAGCACTCAACATTAAAAAGGTACAAAGTCCACATCCACAGCACTCTGCTAATTTCCATGACATTATCATGGTCTCTTCAGAAGTCAGCGTCAGTGTTCAACAATGGAGAGATTTATTCTGTCTAGTCAGGTTCATTAAGTACAATACATTGTGAGTGAGGCTGAAAGATTCAGTTGTTACTATAGCAACATCATCTCACTTCAATATTGTGTACATCCAATTCACTGCAGAGCATCCAAGGTATCTGAATTAATCTTGCTCAAGGACTAGATGTCATCAATACTGCCTTTGTGTGATAAAGACTTCTCAAAGAGGTTGAGATTTTGGTTTCAACTAGGATTTTTCACATTTATCACTTGAAAGAGCTTTGAGCTTGCAGCAGTTTAAACTGCACTTGAGATTCTTTGGACTCATTGACAGAAGAAGCGTTTGGCTGACTCATTGATGGACAAGTCATAAATCATGCTGTTTTCAAATTGATTTTATAACCTGCTGCCAGATATTTTACATTTTAAGATAATTTATCAAGAGCTGTCTTCAAATTTCCTAAAGCAACACAGAAATAGTTAACCATACTCAAACCACCAAATACAATCACAAATAAATAAATAAATACAAATCACAAATAAGGCCTGATTTGGACAGGTTTCTCACTGAAGCATAAATCTCCAGTTAGTGAAATAATCTTACTTCACCAATTGTACATTTTAAGAGTTAAAACATCACAGGAGGGGTTAATAAGCCTTTTCTGTCTCCCAGAAATTTCTGTAAAATACCCATGGGGACATGTAACAAATACTGTGTGGTTTTCATTTTCATCAAATGTCTACATCAGCATGTCTACATCACAGTTACTTACTATTTCTTTCTGTCTGTAGCTGGCCTAGAATTTACTGAATTGGGCTACTGTCATACTAAGGAACACAATGGTTGGAGACCTCTGTCAACTAAAACTGTATGCAATGAGTGTGTTGCCCATCTGTCTACATTCACAAATTAGATTTGCCAACCTTTGCTAATTTGTCTGAAAGTGATTACGATCTCTCCGTGTAGGACTGATCGTTTGGAGAGCGGTTGCTTCCTACCAAGCGACCTTTACAATCATCGTTTGATGAAAAGCAGGTCGCCCAGAGGATGACGGTGTGGCACACTCAACCACTGGATGACCAGTTGGCTGCTGGATTAGTAGGTGGGTCACTGAATTCACAAAATTTCAATGCAATCACTAGCACCCACTAGTTTTACTTTAGTGTGTCTGCGACGTTAGCTCGTGCTTACAGGATCTCAGGTGTTGTTTGGACTGTCAAAATTCAAAGAAAAAAAGCACAATATGTTCATGTTGCATCAGTTACATTTAATGAAAATTAGCAAAATGTATCTAGATTGTTATTGAACAAAACCTGTTAGAATTGTACATGCAGTCACCGTTATACCAAGTACTTATGTATACTCCAAGCTTTTCTTGTTATGTTTTAGTGCATGTCTGGGTTTGAACTTTCTTCCTTAATACAGGAGAAAAGGGGGAACTAGAAGTGCTAGTTCAGCATACCAGGCTTTTGTGTTCTTTATTGTTGGCAGGAGTAACATTAAGGAACACGCTGTGCAGCAAGGAGACACTTTAACTGCATGTAACTCAACTCCTCGCTGCTCTCATAGGAGGACATCACACTATCTTTCCCTCACCTAGAATGCATGAATACAGTTTGTATCTGTTGTGTATATCCAAGTAATATGTGCAATCATGCTTGCAAACTTTGAAGGTCAAATCGTTTTAGTTAATGGTCTTCTTAGTTATATAAAAAAAAAAAACAGTGTAACACAAGAACAACTCAGAGAATGCATGAAATCCTACTGGGAATCTTACCTCTATATGTCTGAATAGATGCTTGTTATGTGTGTCGAGTGTAGCTTTAAGCTATTGTACAATAAAATGTTGAATTGATCTGCTAAATTCAAGGTCTAAGAGGTCCTTTCAAGCTGACAAAGAAAAACCTTTCAGTATGTTTTACTCAGGGTTTCTTTGATATGACAATGCAGACCTGCTCTTTTCAGTTGATAAATTATTTTGTTGTTCATATTATATCAACACTGAGTTGAATATTTATCGAACAGCTGCTTAAGCTGCTAAATGTATTATACTGTACTGGAACAAAAGTAATAATTACCAGTAATAAAAGGACACTTTACAAACTGCATTACCTATATTCAAATATCCAGTTGTGAAATACATTAAGGTGACTTAATATTCCTTAATGAGACTTTTAAGAAGAAAGTTTATCTGAGGGCTCCATTATACTTCTCACTGCATTTATTGGTTGTTCTCTACACTTACTTCAATAGAAGACCCCTTTGCTGTAAATATCTTTAATCTTTGGTCTAGAAGTGTGTTTATAATGAGGCTTAGACTGAATGATGGCACAGTGAGAGTAAATGGTCATTAGGCAATCATAGTTTTGTTTTTTGATTTTTAGTTATTCTTGAATAATTTAGAGACCTAAGTTAAAAATGAGTCCTTAGTGTTACAGTTTCATTTGTTCATTCAGTGTTTCCTATTTTATTCTTCTGTGTCAATGCCATTATATTTAGTTTTGCCCTGTGTCTGTTAACCATTTATGGTTTCTCACTTCCTGTTTTATTTTGAAAGTCACTTTTTTTCCTGTGTTTCACTTTTTTTTTTTACTTCCCCTCCTGTCTCATTGTGTTTGATTATTATCACCTGCTTTCTTCCCTTTAGTTTTTGTCTCAGTGTCAGTAAATCTACCTTTATATGTTCCCTGACTGTTAAAACTGAAGAATGTAAAAAGAAAGAATTACCTTTTTTTTTTTGTTTTTTACCTGATTTTTGTTTCTGAGAAAAATGAGATCCACATATGAGGACATTCATTTTAAATGTCAACAGAACAGTGGCAGTATAATGTCCTCGTAAGTGGATATCAGGTTGTATTTTGGTCTAGACAACCCAAAATGTGATGTCCACATATGTGGACGCTATCAATTAACTTGTAGTGTATTACTAACAGGTCATATTAAATTAAAAATCAATAAAAAAAAATTCAGATTTTTGGAAAATCTGAAAAATCAGATCAATGGAAAATGCCAAAGATGACTCAATTTGAAAGACATAAAATAGTATTTTTATATTAACAAGGTGATTACTAAATAATTACACTCATGCCAAGATACTGACATATCTCAGCATGATGTGCACTGTGCCCTTAAAAAGTGGACAATGGACAAGTGAAGTCCCAAAGTAAAAATAACATGGGGAAAAAAATAACATGGGATCTATAGTAATAAAATAATAAATAGAAAATGAGATATAAAATTACGGTTTTCATATTCAACAAACTCATCATACTAATACTGATATATCATTATTTTTTAAATTGTATTTAAAGATAATATTTTGGAACTCATTAGCAGCTGAAATCAATAATTAAGATATACAAGCTTAGCTCTGACGGAAGTCCAGGCAACAAAGCAGATACGAAGTGACATCTTCATCAAAATGACTCTTGTGAATAGACTAATATTAGGTTAATCATGCTAACTTACCATGCACACAAAACTAATTGTCCTAATCCTCTATGTAAGATGAAACTGCTGTGGGTGATTGTGTCTCTTTTGTATCTGCTTACTGCTGGTATGTCTTTGCAATTTAATGTGTAATTTAGGTGCATGTGTTCGCACGTATTGGCTAGATTTATTTATCAATGTACCATTTTCGTAAAGTAAATATAAAATACATCATGTTCAGTATTTAATGTTTACTCTAGATTTTTAAGGGATGCGAAGTGAATTAACCACTTGGGACAATGTAAACCTCTGAAGAAATGTGAGCAATGCCATTTCTTTAATCTTAGCAACAGAATGTCCTTTTGCACACACACACACACACACACACACACACACACACACACACACACACACACACACACACACACACACACACACACACACACACACACACACACACACACACACACACAAGAACAGATCATGATATGAGCAGTAAGCTGTTATTTGATATTTAATAACAATCCAGCTGCCAGTTTCTCTTTATAACATTCTCATCTTCTCTATCAATTTTTAAACAGTGTAGAACAAGAACTCTTTGGAATTTACCCTGTTTCCTACAGTAACTAACATCAAAACTACAAAATATTGTCAGTTTTGGCCGGCGGTCATAGGTTCTGTCCAATAATATGACGCGAGACTGGAGTAAAAGACATCCATGGATTGGTACTTTATTAAAGAAGGAGCATGATAACAGCACAAACACTAACTACAACTAAACAAAATGGCTTCCTTTTATACTCTACCTTTTCAGGTGAGCATCTGGAATAGCCCAAGTATGGGGGTTAACTAATCAAAATGGACACATAACCCTCCACACAAACAAACATACAATAACATTAAAGCACATCACAAACATATACATATTTCCAACACATACTATAAACAAACCAATAACATAAGCTTCACCCATTTCTATCTAAATTAAAACCCTCTTTATCCATACTCCCTAACCTGGCACACTGGTCTGCTCCAAGAGCTCTTAAACAGGTGATTGAGCCGCTTTCACTCTTTTGCTCCACATCCTGCAAGAAGCAACTAGGACAGGTGAGTACCTTTACAAGTTCTCATTTCACATACGTTTAGGTTATTGATAAATGATTAACTGCAAACAGCTCTAACTTTGGCTCTTCTCCGACACAGGTAGGATGGCCAGTCCCACTGTCTCTTTTCTGTTACAAGCTGTCAATTTAATTGTATATCAAATAACCTAATAAAAGACTCCAAAAGATCTAATGTGTTTCCTTTATTACCCTATTTTAAATTCCCAATCCAACAATTTATTATTAACCATACCGACCAGGTAATGGAACCCCTGGTCTCCATTACATTTCCTCCCCCCTTCTCCTTAGACCACTGTACTTCAATCTTCATACATACGTGAAAGACAGTCTGCAACACAGTTAGATTTGCCTGGACGATACCGCACTGTGAAATCATAGGGTTGCAATGACAAATACCATCTCGCAACACGCATGTTGTTCTCCTTCATCTTGTGCAGCCACTGAAGGGCACGGTGGTCTGTCTCCAGGGTGAAATGTCTGCCTAGAAGATAGTACCTCAGTGACTCCACTGCCCACTTCATAGCAAGACACTCCTTTTCCACGGTGGAGTATCTAGACTCTCTGTCCTGAAGCTTTCTGCTGAGGAAAACAACTGGGCGCCTCACTCCCTCCACCTCCTGCAGCAGCACGGCTCCTAAGCCTACTCCAGAAGCATCTGTCTGCAGTGTGAAAGGCTGAGTGAAATCCGGGCTGTGTAGAACAGAATCACCTGTGATGGCTGACTTAAGGTCAATGAAAGCACTGTCACAGTCTTTTGTCCACTTGACCTTATTCGGCGCCGACGCTTTTGTCAAATCCGTGAGAGGTGCTGCCCTCTCTGCAAAATGGGGGATGAATTTACTGTACCAGCCCACTAAGCCTATAAATGCCCGCACCTTCTTCTTGGTTGTAGGAACTGGATATGCATGGATTGCCTCCATTTTCCCCACCTGAGGCTTCACCTGTCCATGTCCAACCACATATCCAAGGTACTCCACCTGCCTCTGTGCGATCTTACACTTGTGAGGATTGATAGTAAGACCAGCCGATTTGATTAACTTTAAAACGCGTCGCAGGTGAGCCACATGCTGCTCCCAGGTCTGACTAAATATCACAACATCATCTAGGTATGCTGCAGCAAAGTCTGACACATCCCTCAAGACCTGGTCCATCAGCCGCTGAAACGTTGCTGGTGCCCCTTGGAGACCAAATGGCATCACCCTGAACTGAAACAGCCCAAACGGGGTTTTGAAGGCCGTCAGTTCCTTTGCCTCTGGAGCTAGGGCCACCTGCCAGTAGCCCTTGCTTAGGTCAAGAGTGGTAATGAACTTACTTCTCCCCACCCTTTCCAAGAGCTCATCAATACGAGGCATTGGATAGGGGTCAAACTTTGAGACAGAGTTGAGATATCTCAAGTCAATGCAAAACCTCAATGTTCCATCCTTTTTCGGGACCAGAACAATTGGGCTGCACCATTCACTCGCTGATGTTTCAATTATCCCAAGTGACAACATTAGGTCAATTTCTTTCTTCAGCTGTGAAACCAGGCGTTCAGGAATCCTATAGAATTTTCTACGGGGTGGAGCATTATCCCTCAAGTGAACTTTGTGTTGTACCAGTTTTGTAAAACCAGGTTTTTCCTGGAACAAATTTGGATCCAGAAGAGCCCTTAAATCTCCCTGCTGGGAGGGCTTAAGATGGGCCAGTGACACTAAACTTGGCCCTGATTTGCCTGTGGGAAAAAACTGTTCTCCCTCCTCTTCGTCCTTGACTACCCGAACAAGACAATGCTGTTTTACCTGCTGCGTGGACTGCATTGGCAATTGCTGCTGCTGCGTGATGGGTTGCTGCTGCTGCTGCGTGAATTCTTTTAACAGGTTAATATGGAAGACCTGATGTTTCTTCCTCCTGTCAGGCATGTACAGCTCATAGTTAACATTGCCAAGACGTTTTGTAATTTTGTAGGGGCCTTGCCACCTGGCTAGCAGTTTGCTGTCTGTCGTAGGAAGCAACAGCAACACATGCTGTCCTGGTTGGAACGTCCTTTCCCTGGCCTTCTTATCATACCAGGTTTTCTGCTCGTTTTGAGCCACTTTCATGTTTTGCTGTGCCAGTATTGTCATTTGTTCTAGTCTCTCTCTCATTTTCAGCACATAAGCTATTACATTATCTCCATCAGGCTCTGGATTCTCCCATTGTTCTTTCAGCAGGTCGAGTGGACCTCTCACTTGACGGCCATAAAGCAGTTCAAATGGTGAAAATCCTGTAGAGGCCTGTGGCACTTCGCGATAGGCAAACAACAAGTAAGGCAGCCACTGATCCCAGTCTGAGCCAGTCTCTGTTACAAATTTGCGCAGCATGTTCTTTAGTGTCTGGTTAAAACGCTCTACTAGTCCATCTGACTGGGGGTGGTAAGGGGTGGTTTTAATACCTTTTATACCAAGTAATCTATATACCTGCTGTAGGAATTTAGACTGGAAATTTGTGCCACAGTCTGTCAGGACCTCTTTAGCTATACCTACTCTAGAAAACAACTGCAGGAGACAATTGGCAACCTGTCTCGCTTTCACTGATCTTAAGGGGAAAGCCTCAGGATAACGAGTGGCATAATCACAAATGACCAAGATGTAACGATTACCTGATGAGCTTCTTTCAAGGGGCCCCACTACATCCATTCCTATTCTTTCGAAAGGTGTATCTATGACAGGCAATGGCTGAAGATGGGCACGGGCCACTCCTTTATTTAGGGTGAGCTGACATATCTGACACGACTTACAAAACTGCTGTAGTTGAGTGTACATGCCAGGCCAGACAAAACGGCTTGCAATCCTATGTAGAGATTTCTGAAAACCAAGATGGCCTGCCCAAGGTACAGAATGACCAAGTTCCATGACTTTGTTTCTTAGTGCCTGTGGTAATGCTATGGCTTCAGTCTTGCCTTTACACTCATAAAGGACACCATTTCTCAACACATAGGTTGCATCTGCCAACACATCTACTGTCCCTCGCACCTGTCCATCAACCTCCGACACCTTATCAAACCAAGATCTTAATGATGGATCTGCCCGTTGAAGTGAAGAGATATCTGGTGGGATATCAAGTTCGAGAGGGAGGTTGGGGCTCTGGTCTACACCCTCTAACCTGGATGAACCCCTAAATTTTTCTCTTCGTCTTTGCGCTCGAGATTTAGCTGGTTTTGCTGGGCCTACTTCTATTTCTTCATCATAGAAAGGTAGCTCTTTTAACGGGTCATTTGCACTCTGAGCTCTTGTGGTGATCAAACTGGGGATTGCACTTTCTGGCTGTGCCTGCAGAATAATGTCTTGCTTTTGTACGTTGTGGTCCTGATCTACATGAACTGTATGCAAATGTCCCGGAACTTCATTAGACACCAAATCTAGCAGTGTAGGTATATCTAAGCCCAATATCACTGCATATGGTAGTCTGGGTGCTAAAGCCACTGGCAGGAGAAATGTCTGGCCACCTACAGTCAAATACACCTCAGCCATGGGATAATCCTTCTCATCACCATGTACACAGCTTATTTTAGTCCTTGTGTCACTCCATAACTCTCTTGGTACTAAACTAGCCAAAACCACTGACTGAAAGCTCCCTGTATCCAAGAGTGCTTCTTCACGCTGACCATTAACAAGTACAGGTGTTGTTCTTACTGCTTCATGATCAGGACCTGGCAATGTGGGTCTGGGGGCTGAGCACAAAAGGGATGGCCGACTTTGTGTTGTTGCTGGGCATGTATACTGAGTGTGGCCTATCTGGTTACAGTGATAACATCTAACATCTGATTTTGAACCTGAATGTGACTTTTTAGTGTTGTTACTTTTACCAGAAACAAAATGTCTGCTTCCAGGATAACTTCTACTCTGGCCTATACCACCACTCCTTACACCCCCATCAGACTTACTTTGTCCAGTCATGAAGCTGTCCTGGCCAAAGGTGGTTCCTCTCGCTCCTGTTCTGGCAGAGATGAAGATTTCCGCTAACTGTGAAGCCTCCTCTGCAGATTTGGGGGAACGTTCCCTGATCCACACCTCCAGATCTGGGTGGACCATCCTCAGAAACTGCTCCAAGATCATCAGTTCAGAAATGTCTTTCACTGTAGATTTTTCAGGTTTCGCCCATTTGTAAAACATATCTTTTAATCGCACATAAAGTTCTCTTGGAGTTTCACCTGGGTGCATATCCAGGGCTCGAAACCTTCTTCTGTATGTGTCAGCAGTTATTTCGTATTTAGCAAGAATGGCATCTTTTACTTTATCATAGACTTCCGAATCAGCAATGTCCATATGCACATAAGCACTACGTGCTTTACCAGTGAGCAGAGGTACGAGTCGAACAGCCCATTCTTCTCTCGGCCAACGGCAAACTTGAGCCATTCTCTCAAAAGTAGTGAGAAAATGCTCAATATCATCATCTGGAGTGAGTGGCAACAACTTGGGATCTCTCTGGTGAAATGGTTCCTGTCTTGGCAGAGACCACATCTGCTGACCAGTCAGACTAGGCACCTCATCAGGTTCACCTCCCTCCTCGATTTGGTTGTCCTCTTGTTCCTGCTGCTGTTCTGTCATTTCTTTTACTTGAACTTGCATTTGCTGAAACTGGTGTTGCATACTTTTCCATCTTTGTTCTTGTCGGGCTGATTCTCTGTCCATTCTCTGGTCTCTTGTTGCTTGAGACTGCATCAATGATTTCACCAGAGCTGTCAGTTCATCCAGTCTATCGCCAGGTTTAGCTCCTGCTTTAGCCACTGGATCAGCTGTAGCACCTTCACCATCCTCTGCCACTTCATTACTGTCATTCTTCTTTCCACTTCTCGTCATCATATTTACCTCATTCATTAGAGGCAGCACTCCTGACACCACTTGTCAGTTTTGGCCGGCGGTCATAGGTTCTGTCCAATAATATGACGCGAGACTGGAGTAAAAGACATCCATGGATTGGTACTTTATTAAAGAAGGAGCATGATAACAGCACAAACACTAACTACAACTAAACAAAATGGCTTCCTTTTATACTCTACCTTTTCAGGTGAGCATCTGGAATAGCCCAAGTATGGGGGTTAACTAATCAAAATGGACACATAACCCTCCACACAAACAAACATACAATAACATTAAAGCACATCACAAACATATACATATTTCCAACACATACTATAAACAAACCAATAACATAAGCTTCACCCATTTCTATCTAAATTAAAACCCTCTTTATCCATACTCCCTAACCTGGCACACTGGTCTGCTCCAAGAGCTCTTAAACAGGTGATTGAGCCGCTTTCACTCTTTTGCTCCACATCCTGCAAGAAGCAACTAGGACAGGTGAGTACCTTTACAAGTTCTCATTTCACATACGTTTAGGTTATTGATAAATGATTAACTGCAAACAGCTCTAACTTTGGCTCTTCTCCGACACAGGTAGGATGGCCAGTCCCACTGTCTCTTTTCTGTTACAAGCTGTCAATTTAATTGTATATCAAATAACCTAATAAAAGACTCCAAAAGATCTAATGTGTTTCCTTTATTACCCTATTTTAAATTCCCAATCCAACAATTTATTATTAACCATACCGACCAGGTAATGGAACCCCTGGTCTCCATTACAAATATACACTGAACAACCATCAGTGATGTTCCTTGGAAAAATATATATTTTTTTTTAATTAAATGTGTGGTGGGGGGTTAGATGGGATCTTTAGAGGCAAAGCATCTTGCAGACACTGATAAATGTTTTGTACACTGTGGCTGCTAAATATAGTTTCAGATCAATGCAATCAGGAACAATCTCACCATTATACCAAGCAGGGTCGCTTCTGATGGTAGATATCTGAGGATGTCAAGTATTTCTGTTGTACAGTCGGGTAAATGTATTCTGTACCAGGAGCTAACACTGTGAGACTTGGGTAAGGAAACCAGACAGTTTGGCAGGACTGCACATAATAACACTCATGCCAATAAGGGACATTTAATTGGGTAAAAAGATAGAAGGGGTGAGACTGAGTGCAACATATGAAGAAAATAAAATATAAAGAGAGGAAGAAAAAGAAACGACACATTTTTTCTCCATTGAAATTGGGCACTTTCTTTTTGTCTCATTAGCACAGATACATCCCCATAAAATGACCAAGTGAACACATTTAGCTAAATATACCTAATCTATCTGTTATGTAAATCACAGACTTGTAAGGTCAAGACTTGTTTTAAGGTTACGTGTCAGGCACATAATCAATAGTTGTAATTCAGCTCATTCAGTATATGAAGGTGTGTGCAGAGCTGTTGCGATATAGCTTTCTCACCAAATGGACAAAAGGAGAGTAGAAAAGGGAGGAAGAGAAGGAGAGGAGTGGAGAATAATGAAAACATCATTGTATGGGAGGAGATCCTGATCTAATCAGTGAGGAAATGAGGCCTGTGAATGCCCAGTCGTTTGGACTCATTTACACATCTCCTTTAATGCTGCTCACCCATCGATTAGCCACTGAAAAGTTCAGGAGAGGAAAAGGGAGATGAGTATATGGCCACGATTTTGACTGTTCTTGTGCTCTAAATTCAGGGAAAATAGTTATGTAGGTTGGTTCAAATTGCTATATAGATATAATATGATGATACTGGGGAGGTATGCATATATATGAACTGAAAATAAGGATCCAATATCATTTTTTTCCTTCTCAGCGTGCAGCCTACAATAAGTTATTAATATGTTATTAAATAGAAACAAGCAGTTTTGTATTTTGGAGCTCTGTTTCCTCCTTATTACACAGAAACTACCACAGGTAATTGAGTAGTAATACCATTATTGCGTTATTGTTTCTGCCTTGTTACCATACTATTACCACTTTATTACCGAGCTGTAATAGAAAGTGCTACCTAAAATAGTCATTTAGGTGAAAATGCTTTTACAGCTTGCTGGACTTTTGACTTAAATTTGTCAAAACATATTTTAATTTGAGGTACCCAGACTGTATGTTGTTTTTTTTAAAGTTCATAGTATTCATCCACAGCATCGATAAAAGAAGCAACGTAAGTAAAGTAAAAGGGATCGACTGGATCAAGCAGACCATGCTAACCAACCAGCCTTCTTGATACCTTCATGGTTGGTATCCTAAACCGCCACAGCACTTAGTATGCGCACCAGTCCATACTGCAATTAATTTTGGCCTTCTTAAACCTTGGAACTGCAGGCTGACAGATGTGAACAGCAATCATCTAATATCCCTAAAGGAATTCAATTTGGGGTCATCTACTACGGCAAGATTGGATTACCTTCTCACTTCTAATGAACCACACCATGTGAGAGAAGACTCAGACCAACATTTTCAGGTGTCAGGATGACAGTGATTGATGAACTGTGGCAAAATGCTTAAGGTTATAATAAACGGCTACAAACTTGTTTCACAAAGCTCAGGTTCTGCTAGTGCTGCTCCACCACACCCCTGCTTATCACACACACTCTTAAATGTATGATCCCAGCCCTTTCTGTCAAGACGAAATCTTGCACGACATAGCAAGAATTATCTCTGAAAGGAGTCTCGGCTCCCACATGTGAGACCTTTAAGATAGCTCTATCCTCTTATACTTATCCCATACAAGCACACACACACACTTTCCCACGCACAGACACAGGCACTTTTGCACAACGTGGACTCACAAGAAGGAGAATTCTGATTAGGCTGCATCCAAAGCTGCCACCCACGGGACCCGAGGGAGATATGAATTTGAAAAGACAGTGTAGTGCCGATATGAAGCGCCTGCATTGCTGGGCAACAGGGACCCCTGTTAAGACCTGCTATCCAACGACCTGTCAGGAGAGAGAAACAGAAGGAGACGGGGTGGGGGCCGGGGAGGTGGGGGTTGCATATGGAAGCTGAGTGTTCAGCAACCCAGGTCTCTCATTAAAAAGGTACTGTAGCATGCACATACACTAGCTGGCCCAGATAATACTTTCATATACCAGCAGAATAAATGCCACTGAGGGATATTAAAAAGTTTGTGATTCACACTTATTTATTATTTTGAGTTTAAAAAATACTTAAGACCCAAACTGTTTGTGTTCACAGCAAGCATAATAACACTCAGTGTCAGTCATGAAGACTTTGAGATTTTAAAGATTTTGAGTGGCTAACATTGCCTAGTAAGGCCGATCTTATTAATAATCCAATGACAAACCTAAAATCAGCAATCTCTGTATTCTCTCTGTGGGATTAAACTAAATAACATGTAGGTAAATGTCTCCCCAAACAGCTGAGTACAATAGTTTTACCAAGTGTGACTCAAAGAGTGCAGAGTGCATTCAGTGTGTGTTAGTGACTACAGCAGGTTGCTGGTGCTACTAAACTACACGGTGTGCACTCGTGTTAACCAAGTATTGATGTCATGTTATTAAGTTTGCCAAAGACTTCCTCTATGGCACAAAGGATTAAGATATGTGAAAATTTCTGTTTATCTAGATGAACATAGAAATTAATATTTTCTACCATAGTGGGAGATCTGTTACAATCTGTTTGGAAGATGATAAACTAAAATCTGAATAAAAATAAAAATGTTTTTGATGCTTGTTTTTAAGAACAGAAAAGAAAAATCAGATGAGATTCTGTACTTTGTGTTTTATGTTTAAATGTTGATGTTTAAACAGTAGCCAAAAAGACTGGCATAAATGTAATCATAAAATCAGCTTCTCACGTCAGTAACAATAATCAGAAGAAAAAAAAGATAGAATGAGTATAAATAAAATAAACTACTTTTATTTAAATGCATTCTTAGATTTTTTTTCTATAAGAGATAAGTGAGTAAATTACAATCACTCTTTATTGAGATCCTATTATGTTGGAGGTGGCCATCGCTTTACCTGGCTTTATTGCATAGCAATCTTACTAACTGACATAATCAAGCATCAAACATTAGTAACAGAAGATCCCAAGAAAATAGAAAACAGAGAAGCTAGTGGAAAAAAAAAGAATCCTTGCGGGGCCAGGAAAATAGAAAATATTTCAGAGCCGCTCCCAGATATGATTGGCTTCATATGTTATACTGTCATTCCACAAGCTGTTACAAGAGGATGGAGTGGGTGAGGAAGGGAGGCCAGAGAATAAGGTGGGAGGGACGGAGGAATTAAGGCAGAGGTTTCAAATGAGATGCAGAGAGATGAAAGGAGGAAAAAGGAGGGACATGGGAGGTGAAAGGACTGGCAGTGGAAGAAAGAAGGAACAGCAGAAGAAACATAAAAAAAGGTGGGGAGGAAGGGACTAAATACGAGTCTATGAGAGTGGGAGTTGAGTCTACATTGTAGGGGGTGGGGGCTGAAGGGGAGTTCAGAAAGAATAGAGGAGGTGAGTACTGAAGAGAAATAAGAGTGGAAGAAAGTAGATGACCTCTGTCAGTGCGCCCCAGGGTGGCTGTGGCTACAATGTAGCTTGCCATCACCTGTGTGCGAATGTGTGTGCGAATGGGTGGATGACTGCACATGTAAAGCGCTTTGGGGTCCTTAGGGACCAAGTAAAGCGCTATACAAATACAGGCCATTTACCATTTACCATAAGGTTCCTCAGGATAAGAATGTACAAGCTGTGAGAAAGGAAGACGAGTTACACTGAACAGATAATGCAATTAAAGGGGAGAAGAGAGTCAATGTGGAAAACAGTAGAGGCATGGACAGCAGACGAGCTTTACTGAAAAAACAACCAGAGCAGGAAAACATAGCCAATTTGACATGAGAAAAAGAAAATAAAATCAAATGAATCCCCCCAGACTCAAACTTGGCTCTTCACCCCATCTGTTTTCAGTCTCCAACTGCTGGACTAAAAGCTCCAAGCCCGGCCCACTACCATGACTGGGTCATACAAGACTTGGAAAGTACATCTCCTCCAAGATTTACACCCACGTACGCAATCCTGGGAGAGTAGGCCTGACGCCAGAGCACAACATGAACCAGCTGTTCTCCTGCTCTCGCATATTCAACCAATCAATACCTACAACTATAAGAGTCAGAGAAAGAGAAAAAAATGGTGTTGTAACTGTATTTTTGATCTTGCGTAATAGACTAAAACAGTGGAAGCGGCTAGTATTTTGCCTCCAGATGTCGTGTATTTTCCAGAATTTAACCAAGTAGCTCTTTTCAAAGGATCTCATAACCTTAGGTGCCCCACATTAGTTTAACTGGGTCAAGAAAATAACTTCATGTTTTGCATTATAATGCTTTCAGGCCAGTTTTAAAAAAGAAACATGCAGTTTTGTATACGGCATGTCCAAAATAAAAGAAAAAGTGTGATTTTCAGGGAAAGCATGAAGGGGTATGGTATGTTTATGTGTGATTTAAACTACTTTACAGTTTTTTGGTACGGATTTGCACTTATTTCCAATTTCATTTTCCAACTGTGTTAACTGCCAGCAGGTCAGTAAGAGACTGAGTATAAAAAAAGCATCTTACAGAGGCAAAGAAGTAAAGTTGGTCAGTGGTTCAGCTGAGTCTTCAAAAAACTGCATCTACAAATTACTGAGCGTTTTTTGAATGTTCCTAAAAATTGTGAATTTTTAAAAATATCTCATTAACTCAAGGACATGTAATCATCTAAAGATTTACAGAACCTGGAGAAACCTCTGTGCAAGGGACAAAGTCAGAAATCAGTATCGGGTACGTGATCTTCGGGACTTCCGGTGGTACTGCATTGAAAACAGACATGATTCAGTCATGGAAATCACTGCATGGGCTCAGTGACACTTCCAGAAATCATTGTCTGAGAACACAATTTGCCATGCCAGCCACAAATGTAAGTTAAAGCTCTATCATACAAAGCCATACTGCATGTGAACACGATCGAGAAACGTTGCCACCATCTCTGGGCCAAAGCTCATTTAAAATGGACTGAGACACAAAGTGGAAAACTCTTCTGCGATCAAATTTCAAGTGCTTTTCGGAAAATGTGGATTCCGTGTCCTCTGAATTAAAGAGAAAATGGACCATCTAGCTTGCTATAAGTGCTCACTTTAAATGCCTGCATCTCTGATGGTATGAGGGTGCATTAGTGTCTATGGAAATACAGCTACTGGAAAGACACCATCAACACTAAACAGTAAATAAAGGTTGTAGTGCCACACACAGCATGCTCCCATCCAGATTACATCTTTTTTTTAGGGAAGACTTTCATGTTTCAGAAAGTCAATTACAAAATCACATACTGGATCTATTACAACAGCGTGGCTTTGTAGTAGAAAACTGCTGAACTGAACCTAACATCCCTTGAAAACATTTGGTACATCACGAACTGAAAATTACAACAAAAAAGACTCAGAACTGTTGAGCAGGTAGAACACTATATCCAACAGGAATGGGACAACAAAGTACGGCAAGTGGTCTCCTCTGTTCCAAGACTTGCACACAGTTGTTAAAAGAAAAGGGAATCTACACAGTGGTAAATGTGGCCTTATGTTAACATTTTTGCGATGTGTTCCTGCTATCGAACCCAAAATGAGCTAATTTGTTTTCTTAAAATGGTACATTTTCTCACGTTAAAGATTTGATGTGTTTTTTATGTTCTATTATAAATAAAATATGGGATTATGAGATTCAGAAATCATTGCATTCTGTTTTTATTTATATTTCACAGTGTTCCATCTTTTTTTGCAAATGGGATTCTACTTGAGGGACAAACACACTTTCATGACCACTGATGAAATAGTCTGATTATATCCATCCCATTTTCTTCCACTTATCCAGTTGAAGGTTGCCAGGCGGCAGGAGGCCAGGTACATCCTGGACAGACTATTGCAGGTGCTAACTTGCTAATAATTTAGCAACTGTACTGTGTTTCATGATTTCAAAACACCTTCTTATTGGTGATAGCATCCTGCACATAATACTCTACAAGTAAAAACCGACTCTAAAAGGTGTATGTACGAATACATTTGGGATATGGATATATAAGGAATCTGTAGAATGGAAAGGACAAATAAATAAGGATAAAAAAAGTTTTGCACAACTCCTTTTTGGCTTAATCGTGGCTTTTTTCCTGCCTTAGGTTTTAAGATCACAGGTGTGCTGACAAGTTTCAGTCACAGGTTTCACCTGATGAGGTCAACAATTCACCGTCAACTGAATCAGCCGTCAGACAGGGCCAAAGGTTACATCCAGCACCGCAGCAGTGTAGACTACTGTTTCTCCAAAGTTTTCAGGTGTGGATGTAAATGTCAGTAAACATAGACACACACACATACACACAAACTTTCTTTCTGTCACACACACACAATAAATAAAAGGAATACTTGCGAAAACATGCAGTATTTAAACAATATGCACATGTATGCATACTCCCTAAGCAAAAGCACAGACAAACTGGCAGCAACAAGGAGACAAACATGCTCTTCTTTCGACAGTTCATAGCTTTAACTGTTAATCTATGATTATAAAATATTCAAAGTACATTAGAGTTTTTAAATCCCCACAAGCGATTTATAAAAGCAGTTATCCTATAAAGGACACAAAAAGTATAATAAAAAACACTTTATTTTGCCTTTGCCATTTTTAACACATTTTGGAATTTTCGGAAGCTCCTACATCCACCTCATTCGTCAGCTGTTTGTCCTAAAACGTGATATTTGCAGCATTTCTGATGATGTTTGCATGTAAAAACTATGTCGAGACATACAGAACATTCTTCAGGTGGCTCGGCTCTGGCAGAGGATTTTTGTCCAGAGACGTAACGTTTATCCTCTCAGTGTTGTTGCTTTTTAACAATGTATAACATACAGCATACAGAATTGTGCTTTTTAGTGAATGTGGCTTGGACTGGAGCCTATCTGAGGTGGAGTACACCCCAGCAGGTCTAGTCACTTTCTTGATTTAAAAAAAAATAACAAAAATCTTCATTTACTGTGAAGAGACGAACAAGATCTTTGCTTCAAACCAATATTCTCTAAATAATATTTCTGTGTAAAGTTTATTGCTTGTAAACATTAAAGTGAAATGCTTTGTAGCTTATTCTGGATGGTGTGCTTTATGTTAAATTTTCTGTGTGATTCTGTTTCTGAGTTATTAATCTTGCTTCGGGCTGGAGTAAGCACACAGGACAAAAACCTCTGCAGTCCCTCTGTACACAGTCTGCACACCATGAAGCAAACAGAAGTGAGCAAAAAGCTGTTGAACAAGGCAGAGCCATTAAGAACTTTAAGAGTCACACATTTTAACAAAATGTGTTTGTTAAAAGAGGAGCAAATATGCAATAACAGTTACAAATAAATGCTAATGTTGCTCTATGTTTTCAGAGTTTGTTAAAGAGAATGCTATTTCCCCCCTTGTAGTTATTTAAAAGTAATGAAAGTATTTTAAATAAATGTAATAATTGCTAATTAAATTATCTAAAACACCCAGAGGCTGCTAACTTACACTAAGTAACAAATTCCATTTACAACTTAAGAACATCAACACACAAACACTTATTGTTTCGTGACCTTTTCAGATACACCTGAAAACACGCAAACCACGATCACACTCTTTGTCGCTCTTATCAATTACCTTACTGCTATGTAATTTGAGAAATGTGGGGTTAACAGCTGTTTTACACATCAAACAGAGTAGAGTTACTCAGACAGGCTATTCAGCCGCACAAAGTGCCAGTCAGAAACACTTATTTCAGGGCAAACACAGAGACAAGGTTTTGAATGCTCTGTCACTGACAGTGTGAGGAAAAGTCCCCAGTTATGGCAGTGTTGCAAAATTGGATTTGGAATTGACGGCAGAATGATAGACATGTCAGGCACAGGAAGGTAAATGCCGTCAATCTGACTTTAAAAAAAGGCTTGACGTGACTGCAACAAAGGTGGGACTGAATCACCTTGTCATTTTTGGTGTTTCTTTGTTTCTCTTTCACCTGGTTGACTGTGACTGCAGGGTCAGCTCCTCCAATGGCCCGCCGGCCAGCACCAACCTTTATGGTTTATGAGCCTGACTTCAGGTTGACCCCAAGCTGCTTGAGGCAGGGTCATGACAAGCAAGAGAAAGCCCTTAAATTAAAGAGTCAAGACAGCTTTTATTTTCATAGTGTTTTTGTTCTTTATAACAGGCCGCCTCCCTCTCTTTCACATTATTGCCATTGTCATGTCACTTTCATGGTATGATTGTCCTACATTTATAAGTTTCATCTTAAGTAACACAGAGAGCTCATATTATCTGTGATGGACCGTCAGGGAAAATGTAATAATTGCCTCAATTGACAAATTCAATAAAATCTGCTGTGTGACTGGGAAAATAATTTCCAGTGCAGATTGCCTGCTGGATTGTAATAAAGACAGACAGCTGTTGAATTTAATGACAATACTCGGTCGTGTGAATGAAAACCACAATTTTAGATGGAATTTAGAACAAACCCCTCTGCAGGCTGAGGATCCTTTTCAGTGCAAAGTGCATGTTTACCCTTTTACCATGTTCTCATTATGATCAGCGTGATTTAAACAATATGTACAGCGGCACAAAAGAACAAAACATTTAGCATACTCGGGGTTTGGAATGACCTTTATCATTTATTAACAGTCATAAACAAAGACAGTCTGACTTGGTAATGTATAAAAGTTGTGCTTTTTATCCCTCTGTTAAGAACACTAATTACCTAAAGAGAAGGCTGGAACTGAAGTGAATCCTTTGAGGTTAGTGGCTATAACATTCTTGAGAAACAACAGCTTCTATTATTTATTTCTTATGGTTACTTATAAGATTAAGGATGATGCATTTTGGACCACTTCACTCTAAACTTTTATAGGTCAACAATACTTATGGGATGCTTATAAATCAAAACCCTCTTCAAGTCCTGGCAAAGCATTTCAGCCAGGTCAAGATCAGGGTTCTTGCCTTGGTTATTTAAACCCAGAGGATTTAAGGCTCTTGTCACATGCCTCTGACAGAAAACTGGGGGAATTAACTGACATTTGGATCCAACAGTATCATGTGACCTACAATTCTTACTTTGGTCCGATTGCTCCCAAGAGCTTGAAGCATGCCTAAATTCATCATGGGAAAATTTAATTCTGGTGCACTTGATTATTAGGTTCATTATTTGGTTCAGTTTCTAATAATAATAATAATAATAATAATAATAATAATAATAATAATAATAACCTAATAATTAAGGTTGTCAGGGGAAATAAAACCATCCGGAAAAAGCTGGTAGAACTGCTTATTGTGACAATAGTTTGTGACACATATTCTAGTTGTACCTTTTTGTGCTGTACGTCTAGTATTTATCAAAGCTAAATGATATGCCCTTCTGCTGTAGACATATCATCATATGACAGGGACATGATTTGAGCAGACAGACACAAACAGTATTCAAAACAGACACAAAAGTACAGTTAAATTGAATTTGTCCTCTTCCTAATAATCAAATCTGGACCAGGATTTATGTGCATCCCTCTAATGTCCAGCTATCTCTCTTGATGTTTGTTTTCCCTTGATTTTCAGCTCCATTTATGTCCTCAGCTGCCCCACAAGATAGTCTGATATCAACCTGAAACTTCAGTCTTTCAGTACATTTTACTTTTAACCCCAAAATGACAAAATCATGGGAGTGGTTTCTTTAATACACTAATGGTCTAAAGTAGACAGTTACCACATGGGTATGTCATATAGCTCAAATATCAGATTAGTTACTAGCATTTCAAATTCATCCCTGTAGACTGAATGAGGCAATGAGTTAAATATGTTGGGGTTTTAAATATTAATTGCCTTTAATTTAAAAAAGACTATACTTTTTGGTTTCCTATGAATGCACTCTTTAAACTTGTCTGCTACTTTATGTTTAAAACTCTTTAATAGTATAATTTCTCTCTTGTAATTTGTCAAAACGTGTTAAACTGTGGGAACATTTTTTCTCGTTCACAGCATTTCTTGGAAAGTGTTAAAGTAACATTTAAAGATTGGAAATTGGAAATCCTGGAGCCATTGTGTATTCTTGGACCTGCTCGATAGTGAAGTTGACTTTTTTCTGCTATTCTGCTTAAACTTTATCTCTCTTATATGTCAAGTGGTTGAGCCTCAAATGGTTAAAAGTGATTTTACAGTGATTATTATGTAAATGTTCCGCAAAGGTAGCATATCATAGCACTCTCCCAAGGCAAAATACCTTTTTAAATTGACCAATGAGAGGTAGAATGTGCAATTTCTGCATTCTCAACAAAATACTTTATGTAATACATTGATACTTTTCCATGATGGTGGGCAAGAGTCATTTTAGTTATAGTTCAAGAATCAAACAGCCTACCCACTCAAGTAAAATACTCAGCACCACAGGAGCCAAGGGTGGCCTGTAAAATGATACACAGCCATGGTACAGTGCTTGTGCTAAGTGCAAACAGCTACTTCAAAAATTGCATATACAGTAGTAATATTTCCTCAAAGAATGTATGAGAAAGACATCTTTTGTTTTTGTGTTTGCACATTATTCCAGGACATTTGCCTTTGCTGTTTTTAATGAGCACATTTAATAGCTAATTGGGAGATTAGCCTCCTTGCCTGCAGGCTGGAAATTGTGTCCCCTGCTGTGTTGTTTGGTGTTCAAATACAAAGCTCAGACAGTCATGCCTCTCAGCTTTGGTCTGAACTCATTCTTCACTCTATCAGTCTGCAGAGAAATGAATCTTGATCCAGAGCAACAGGAATTAACTGGAAAATTCTGCATTTGTATACAAAGAGAGTGCCTTTGTCAGGAGCTTTTCATGGACGAAAAGCTTTCTCTGCTATCTGGTCAGCCATAGCTATCTCTGGACACCACTAAGTCTTGGGCTGCTTTGCATTCAAAGTGATGGTCAATGGATCCATCACATCAACAAGTGATGAAAGAATTGATTTGTCTGAATGTAAACTGAAACAAATTTCATTATGAGGATAGCTCCTCAATAGCCCACAAAAATGTCAGATAGCGTCATGCGGTTAACTTTGTAAAGATCAGATCAGGGCTATAAAGACAAAATAGTTTTATTTTATTTTTTCAAATGAAAGAATTTTAATTGACGAGTTTTATTAGTACTTTAGTATCATCATGAATTATTAAAAAAGTAGTGTTTATGCTACAGAACTGATGTTTTCTACCTGTATTATCAGTAGCTGTAATCTTCCGATTCCGTAATATTAACACTTACATAAAAGTCATTCAAGGATACTGATTGTTTCCTACAGCCTATTTTATTAAAAAAGACAAAAGGTAAAATTTATGACATTGTTGATCATCTCTGGTTTTTGCTTCGTTCTGAATCCTTTCCTGTATCTGGATCTCTCTTACAAAAGAGGTCTTAATCTCAGTGCCATTAACTGATTAAACGGAGGTTATGATAATCAGTTAAGAATATGCTTAGTTGCATATTTCTTAATTAAATCACTGAGCACCAACAACAAACAAGCAGCCTCGCACTCTTCTGTTACAAATCAATTGATGTCTTGATTGCAGAGAACAGAAAGCTGTCTAAAAAATTACATGAGGTAGGGTACATTACTCTGAATTAGCTCAGCGCCAAAGAATTTCAGACATTTTCATATTTCAGAGTGAAATGTCACTGCGTGCACTCTCTGCTGTGCAAAGCACTCAGTTTGTTCCAAACAAGACAATACAGTATTCTTCTCACGTCAGCTAGGCCAGCCAAGACATTCCTCTTTCCTCACATCCAATATTCCCTTATGGTTGACATAGAGCCACTCTCGTCACATCTCCTATCAAAGCTTCCTGTGGTGCCAACCTGCCCTGAAACTGGTGGCTTATGGGATTTGCGGTTCCTCATCACAGCTGGGTTCTCCCTCTGAGCTCCACTTAACCTCCATAGTCTACACGTCTGGGAGAGTCACAGAGGCAGTCCTAGACTAAAAATGTGAGTGTGTGTGTGGGTGTGTGTGTGACTACCAATAAAAAAGCCTTTTATTTAATGCATAACAGCATTAAAGTAGAGTATACATTCATTTGACATGTAAACACACACACACATGTTCAGGCTTTAGATATGATCCAGGATTTGAGCTTCTTTTTTCCCTTTCACAATTTCCTCCACCATGTTGGTTATAAAATCTCTGCAACACCACCAGTAGCTCTATATTGGCTATGTATGGCTTTTCACAGAGCCTCCAAGCTTGGCTTTTCTGAACAGTTTTACAAGTGTGTGGGAATCATCTTATACATCCTCAGTAAACTCGGATTAGGCCTGAGGATTTAGGCCATATCTAGATAGAAAGCATAGCTCAAGCTGCCTCTTTGCAGAGCAGCAGCTTCATTACTACCTCTGTATCCACACTGTAGGTATAGTTATATTAGTGTGAACAAAACGCAGAAAAGTAAAAGAAAGTGAGAAGTGATGTCTGACTGACACAAGCGCTACAAGACACATGAACGTGCATTGAGCAGAGATCCTTAGGATCATTTATGGATCTTTATTGTTTGTCCTGCAAATCCCGCAGATTCCCAACTGTATTGAAAATTGAGAATTAAAAGCTAAGTCTGCAGCTTAATTCTTAAACAGTTTTTTTTTCTCCACTGGTTGCTTTATCGCTTTTGAAAGAAATCACTGCCATAAAAGTATAGCATTGCATATAGCATTGTATTTAATCTGCAACACTGCCAGGACCCAAGGTTTCCAAGCAACACTGTGCCCAGCTGGTCACACCGACTCCACTGACTGCTTTTTTTTTCCATATTGCATCCTGTTGTTGTCTCTTCCACAGTTATGGGATGCACACGTATACACGTATATCAACTAGATGTAAAAAGCAGCATGATTCATCAGACAAATACATCGTGTTCTGTTGCTCTATTGTTCACTTGTACAGTGCTTATTGTAATGCACATCAATCCAATTTTACTTATATTTCGCATAGTCACAGCATTTTCTTCAGGGTGCTAACCATGTAGGTAGTCTTGGTGGTGTAACGGTTCACCGTGGACTCGTTCACCTGTTCGTGGTGAACACCTTAAGGTTTTTAACAATTCGTGCTCCTCACAGAATTCAGTGAACTTTGGGTGCTGATAATTCTCACCAGTGGTCGTTTCTTTGGTAGGGACTATCTACTGCATACAAGGACACCCCATAAGACTGAGATCAGACTATTATACTGCACATTTACTGAGTAAAATAAGTACTTACTTTCTATTTAATATATCCAACCCCATTGTCATCAGTTTTTAATTTTTTGCTTTATAGTCACTTCAATTTAAGAAAACAGAAAAACACAAAGAGCTGACTTTTAATAGCATTGCTTGCGTGCGTGTGTATAATTGGGAGTATAATTGGGAATATTAACATAACATTTGGCAGTGATGTATGCATGTGTGCTGTATCTCAAGTGTTTTGATTATTTCCCGAGACCGCACCGTGTTAGACATCAGCCGTTATGGTAATCCTTGTAAACCACTTTAGAACCTGGAGAAAAAAAAAGTGCCAACTGAATTTCTAAAACAGGAATTTAAAAAAATGCTGTTCCATATCTTTTCCCCAGCAACGTTAAGTAGGAGACTGCTGTCTTCAGAGAAACACGCCACTCTTACAGGACCGGCACAGGCACTCATCTTTGAACTACCCCAGTTGCTCCCACAAATGAGACTGATAGGTGGGCCCCGGGGGTGCATGGGAAGCACAATGCCTGCTGATTGGTAGTACTTACTGACTCAGTACTTTGGGATGAATATGGAGAGCTTTTTGACAGTGCCCCTGAAGATAAAATGAAAATTAGTTGCTCACTTCACCAGCTGTACAGTTTGACTAAATCACAATTCTATTTGTGGTCTTGACAATTATTGTGAGGTCTATATAGACCTGGATAGAGCACAGACAATTCGGCGCTACTTGACTTTAGATTCTAAGCCTACTGCTTTTCTGTCAGCCAAGAATGCTACAGAGTGACTGGATTTTGACATCAGCTGCCTGAAAATTCAGCTTTAACCTTTTTTTTTCTATTTATACAGCATGTTGTGCTCAAATCTGTGGAGGTTGTTCTCAATGGAATAAGCCACAAATAAAAAAACACCACACACACATCAAAATGTAACTGTGCATTTCATTATGATCATTTGGGCTTCTTTTCATTGTATTGCTGAAATTTTGACATTTGACACAAACAACTGTGCTCTGAAATTTCTAGACTCTTCTATTCCCCACCCACCATTTCTGTATAAACCAAATGTATGTTTCATTATTAATGCGTATATTTATTTCGTTTCTCATGTATGTGCATGAGAAATGCTCTCAGACGCAGATGCTCCTCTCTAGTTTCAGCAACACATGGCCGAGAACTTTGCCAAAGTTTGCTATAGCCGGCTTGAATACTTTATATTCCTTGCTCTGTGTCCATATGTGGGCGTGGAACAGCTGTGATGAGACAAGCCTGGGTCCCAAGTGACAGAGTCTGCAGAATGTGTGTACAGTTTTCACCCACGCCCCCTCATGGCTCTCCATTTCCTGCACAAAACTAAAAATTAAAAAAAAGAAAGAATGTCATTGAGAACAAGTAGCTTTGATTGCCACGGGGCCTTTCAAACGTTTTTTTCTAAACATGCAATTTTCACATGCGAGCTTCAACTCGTCCCTTCCTAAGTGCGCCTACATTAAAGTACTGGGCATGAGCAAAACGAGAAAATCTTCCCTAACAGCAAAGAGTTAAAAAAAAACACATGAAAGAGGAGCACAACCAGTCTTCAAAGCAATATCAAGTTTCTGTTAAAAACGTTGAATTCTGTCATTCATCGCGATATAGGTATGGGAATGGGTAGTAAGTATTCTACTATCCATCCGTTGTCTTAACCATTCCAATTTCAGGGTCACAAGGTGGGCTGGAGCATATCCCAACTAACTTTAAGCAGGGCATACACTGTGCGATTTTTTCAGTCGCGTTATTCAGCTCCTGCTCAAACTGTACAACTGAATCGCAGGGGTAAGAAGTTCATAGGTCACAAGGCATGTTCTCACACTATACAGCCTGATGCTCCGATGTGACCTGAGTGCTCACACTGTGCGTCCATACACAACTGCACACACGCTGCACTGGCATGCTGCTCCGTCTTTTTCACTTCCATTTCTGTGTTTGCGCATGCACAGTGTGAGAGGTTGCGTTAAATCGGCCAGTGGCACTTCTTCAACGGTGCGCTAACCTCACAAGGGGCGACCATAATTTCAAACACGTTTGATTTTCTTGTGACCATACAATTGTTGATCGGGAGTTGGTCGTGAGGCGTTAATCGCTTCTCATTACCTCATGTATACTACACGATGCACGACACATGATTAAGGCAAAATATAGTCGCACAGTGTATGCCCAGCTTTAGATGGCTCAGTACACCCTGAACAGGTAAACATTTTATCACAGGGCTGGAAAAGAGAAATTTTATTCATGCTCAAAATTACACCTTTGGTAAAATTTAGAATCACAAATTTACCTAACAGAAATGTATTTAAACTTTTGAGTACCAGTACGCAGCAAAAACCCATGCAAACACGCCGAGAGCATGCAAACTCCACACAAATGCCACAAAAGGCACAGCCAGCTGACAGATTAAAGGCCAAGACCTTCTCAATATGAGCCAGTGCCATCACCCTACTAACTAACACGTACACTTTGACTGAAAAAAGTACCTTACTCAGCTTCTTAAGAATACACAGGTTTGTCACAGGGGCAGTATCTACTATTGTATGCTTGTGGTTTGTACTTTAGGGGAATCACTTTTGAAGCGCCGGTGACAGTTTTGTACGTTACATTATGTACATGGTAGGGGCTAGCCTGCTAAGGGCTAGCCTGCTAGGGGGGGCTTCCCACGATGAGTTTTTCTTCTTCACTCACCTTTTTCATACATCACTCTGCATCTAATCATTTGTTATTAGTAATCTCTGGCTCTCTTCCACAGCGTGTTGTTGTTCTGTCTAACCCCAACAAGTCGTGGCAGATGGCTGCTCCTCTCATCACCTGGTCTTGCAGCAGGTCTCCCTGTTAAAATTGAGCTTTTCCTTCTCACTGTCGCCAAAGTGCTTGCTCATAGGTGGCCATCTGATTGTTGGGGTTTTCTGTGATAGTGTAGGGTCTTTACCTTAACATATAAAATACTCTGAGGCAACTGTTGTTGGGATTTGGTCCTATATAAATACAAGTGAATTCAACTGAACTGATTATTGACCATTAATTATTCATATAATTTCATGAAAATAAACACTACACTTGAAACACAGTCAGGTTGTCTAGTCCTGGCATGTCATTTAAGTGAAAAATAGCTACAGAGACCAAAGCAATTTTATTCATCAGACTGTAAAAATAATTATTTCCGTTGTGAAGTGGTGCAATTTCAGTATTGGTGTCAAATGAAATTAACCACTAACTTTACTATTACTATATAACTAGCAGCTACACCGGGTCAAAATAACGTTTTTCTGACTGTTTATACAGTGGCCAAATATATTAAACACAGTGTACTAATACAGTCGGCATGAGACAATTTGCATTTCAAGTAAAGCTGTACAGGCTTATCTATTTCACAATTTTTTTTACCTGACTTGACTAAGTTCTGGTAAAATATGAGGATAGTATTTTTCACCATTCACACCCCCATGGATCTTTTTGTAAGTAGTTGACAATAACCCGGATTCCCTCAAGCTGCACCAATCCCCCACCATGCAGGAAATAGGACATTCCTTCTGCTGGCTCGAGTCGCAGAGGAAATAGAACAAAATACTTCAGGAATAGCAAGAGGAGGTCATCACAGCAGCTGATTTCATTGTTCCTGACAATGCTGAAGTAGTGCGAATGGAGCATGGAAATACCATTTTATTTCCATTCTGTAAGGAACAATCAAGTCACACTGATTTCTTTCACACTTTGTTTTAAAAGACTATGTGCACAGTTTGATGTAAGGTAATTATTACACTGCTGGGAAACGTATACTCTATATGGAAACGCTCTTAATTGTAAAAAGAGCATGTTTGGCCCAATATCTAATGTTGGGAGCTGTCTTGCTTTCAAAATATCTCTTCTGAAAATCCAAAGAGTTTATTTGCTTAATCTTATCATCATAGCAGTCTAAATTATTGAACTTACTCAAAATACAAACCATAAAGTTAATATAATTATGATTTCAGATCACACTGACTTTCAAAAAGGGGAAAAACATGACAGTTCTGACTCTTTGGTGGAAGTGAATGGTGTAACTTTAAAGTTGGTCTAAGACAGACTTTCTGTGTTACAGATAAGCAGATAAGCACCGCAAACTGATGTGATTAACTTCTGACATGTGCTCATAATACTAATGCGCTTATAATTTCAGAATATTATATGGTAAAATAAATTGCATAGTGTCTGTATTTCCCCATATTAAAGGTTAATTGAATGTATGATTTGCTCAAAGCTTCCAACTTCCAACTGTGGGATTTTGGCATGTAGGTACCAGATGCTGTGCTGATGGCAGAAAACCTCAAATGTGAAGCACTGGCATGAGACCAACCTGGAATTAAATTTTATGGCCCTCAAACAAGGTGTTTAACTGTTTGAGGTGTAATTTTCCCAAGAAAACAGCAGTACGGCATTCCTTTTACTGTTTAACTTCTGGTATTATGCCAGACGAAAGAGAGAAAACAAGACAGAGTTAGGGCATGTTGGGTGTTGATTAAATGTGGCATTATCCACCCATACTGCATACTAAGTGTCTGGCAAAGTTGGTGGAGCAGAGCTGAAGTAGAGTGGAGTTAAATTCTTCACTTACTGATTGGCTTCTCATTCATTGCCCGCTGTCTGTAACTCGCTGCTACTTCGTCTGCACAGACCTACTGAAAAGAGCTTTTTTCGCATGTTCAGCATAACGTTGGCTCCGAGTGTCTAGACTTACTTGCAGTTTGTAGAGATTTGTAAAAAAAAAAAAAAAAAAAAAAAAGAAATACCTACCTGGGAGGCGGGGCTTTCAGCTATCAGGTTCCTATTCTTTGGATCTAGCCTTTAGCTTACTAGAGTTTGGAGGCAACATCTCTATCCTTAGGAAAAGGCCTCCTTTTGGATAAAGCTCAGACTCTGGGTTAACTTATGTGGCAGTTAATACTTTCTTAGCTATGGGCAAATACTTTTACTGTGGCCACTCTGCATTTTGTCCCTCAAATGAACTTTAGAATTCTATATTAATTAGTCCAAGTTTCCCAAAACACTAAGAAAAAAATGTACAACAAAAATCACTTGTGCAATTGGCCATTCCTCAACTGTAGACTAAACTGAAAACACAGGGTGGGTTTAGCAGTTAACAAATGTGAATACTTTGGAATGACTTGTGTGAAAGGGGCACCTTAGTGTATCTAGCTCATTCAAATAACTTGCATAAAATATATGAAATAAATAGCTCCACGGTGGCACAGTGGCTCCTTTGTGCATGAGGTTTGCATGTTCTCCCTGTGCCTACATGGCATATGGCTTTCTCCTCCTAAGACATGCATATTATGTAAATTAGGTTAATAGGTTAAAAAGCGAGTAACTTGTATTTTAAACATACTTTCAAACATTTCTTTATGAGAGCTTAAGAGCTTGTGTGATTCTCACCACTTTGTTGAATTCCCTTGCTCTCTGATTTTTCTTTTTCATTTCTCCTCTAATGAACCAAAAATGAGGCAAAAGTACTCTATCAAACTGAATAAGTACTAGTTTTAGTGTCATAATAATTTCATATAGCATAAAAACTCACGATCCATGCAGGCTACATGCTGTAGTGCAGAATAAATCACTGACTTCACATCAATATTCCCAGTGGGTACCCTCCTTCGATACACCATATTCGTGAAGATTACATAAACAAATTGTGATTGACCATGGCAGGGGCGTCAGTTTAGACAGCCAATCAAAACAACTCTACATGAAGTCAAAATCGCCAGGCTGAATGTTGTCACATACACAGTTGCAACGCTTCAACAGACATTTAAACAGCACGTCTGCTTCTCTGTCCCCACTCTGTTATATTGCCATGGTAAAAGGGCCTTGTAATATCGTCTTTTTGTGGAGGGGGGTGTGGGAGGGGCGAATACTGAGCTCCCTACTGCACCATGGATGGGTGCCTTCCATCCCAGCATGAGCTCAGGAGCCTGCAGTCTTTTTATATCAATATTGCTGCAAAGCCCCAGAAAATAGCTGAAAATGAAAAATGAAATAGGTGGGTTTTGTGTGTATGCGGGAAGCGTTTAAAGAGTGGGTGAGTGGCCTCGTGGCAATGGGAGAGACAAGCCTTGAGGAAGCAGCGGGACATGTGACTTCCTCCTTCTCTCTGGCCTCCAACAGATTATGCTTTTAAATGTCTCAATGCTTTTAAAGGAAGTAACATGCATTTAGAAGGAAAAAAAATAGTCTGACACTCAGACGCCTGGTCATAATCTTTCACTGGGCAATTACAGAGACAGTTACAGAGAACATGGTAAAGCTAAAGACGTTCGTGAGTCTGCTCAGTAACCAAATAACCAATGTCTGATCTAAAAGGTCAGGTCAGTCCAAATGATTTTAGTCCCAACAGGTTTGGACGACGTCCTCGTCTGCTTCTTTGTGTCTTGAGTTGGCTGTTAAATTTGGGTGTGCCAATGTTCTTGTACACAAAAATGCTTCTGCTTGTCCAGATGTGCTGTTTGCATTCCCCGATTCAAACCTGCCTCTAAATTTTAACTGCATATTGAATTATTTTAACTTTAAGAAATAAGCTTGAAAAGACAAAAAATGTAATAAATAAAATGTAAAAATATAGTGTTTCATTCTTGGCTTCGTCAAAGAATACGCATGAAATACTGTAGTTGAAGTTTTGTGTTTTTGTTTTTATTTTTTGTGGTTACAATTATATAACATTATTCCAGCGGGTTGATCACACTGAAGAGGGCTCTCTTGACAGCTGATGAGGAGATTTAAGCTAAAGATGAATCTCTTGGGTCTGTGACAGATCTGACAATCATTAAGGACTCATAACCCCTGCCAACAGACTGTCCAATTACTCAGTAATATCCATGGTACTTGTATGTGTGCGTCTGAAAGCAACCATGCAAGGGTGTGAGTGATGGATAAAGCTGCTGGAATGACATACATGTGGGCAGGGAGATGCACACATGTGTATGTGCACATACTCGGCATGTGCTCCGCGTGTGAGTGTGTCTGTCTGTGCGTATCTGTGTGTGTAACAGCATCTGTGATGGATCAAGCTATCCCTGGAATGACATTCTTGTGGGCGAGTCTGCCTGTGTGTGCGTGTTTATAGTGGTATGTGTGTGTGAATGTATTGCTTGTGTGTGTCTGTGTGTGTGCATGATGGATCAACCTCTCTCCACAGCGGCAGGATGACAGAGAGGAGCAGAAGACGGTGAAAATGGGAGAATGTTCTAGTGCTGTGACCAGAGTTCAGATGTGTTTTGGCTCCTGAAATAAGAGAGCTTAGAGGGGGGTAAAGGGGTGGGGTGGTGGGGGTGGACTACATTCAGACAGGTGGGTAAGAAGAAAACAAAACAGTTAAAACCAATCAAGCATCATCCCCAAAACATTACACTTAAAGTAAACTCCACCAGTAAACAGTGCCTCTGTATAAGCAGATAAATATCGATAGCTATAGTTATATATAGAAAGAAAAACAAAGTTAAACAGCTAAATGAAAAAGAATACAATCAAAGAAACTTTTCAATAGAAATACTACACAATAATACTACACTACGACCAGTGTTGGGGAGTAACGGAATACAAGTACCGACGTTAAAATAAAAAATATAACTGTATTCTGTTACAGTTGCCATTTAAAAGAGTGATGTACAGAAAGCAGTTACTTTGTTGAAATGAAGGGATTACACGGCGGTCTTTTCCTGTTTCATATGTTAGGCTATGCCCTCTCTATTTCTGGTAATTCCACTCCGGTGGAAACCCAAACAAAACACACATTAAGAGGCTCTGATGCCTGTGTCTCAATTTCACGGCCCATGTCACCCCTACTTGCGGCCCGCATAATGACGTGAAGAAATATTTTTTTCAATTGTTATTCAAAAAATTATTTAATATAAAGGCAACAGGCAGAGTGTTACAGGCATAGCCCTAAAAAATGTAGCCTGATGGGCAGTGTAGTCCGTGCTGCAAGGAGAATGGACTGCCATACCCATTATGTGTCTGTGAGCGCCAGGGAGGGAGAAAAAGGAGAGTTGAAAAGTACGAGTTGTCACCGAGCAGAAACGGGAGATGGAAGCATGTAAATATAATAATAACCACTGCAGCCAAGAAGAGTGCCTGACGAGCCCAGTTGTAAGTAAGCTATTAAGACTTGACTGTACACTGTGTTTGTGTTTTCCTCCAAAGCAATAAGCTCTTTCAATGCCTCTCTCTGTCTCTCGCTAGAAAGGTTGACCCAGACAACAAAGTAAAGCTAGTTTTCGGCCACAAGCCCGACACAGAACCCGACATATTAGCCAGAGGTCCCTTTACTACGGTTCAGAGCCGCAGACCTGTTTTATATACGCACGAAATATTTTTCTATACAAGATCACTGCAAAAAGTGCAGCCTTACCTGATGTCCACCCTACTGTTAATCATTTTATATTAAGATTTACAATTCTAGTTGGTATTGGCAGGGGCGATTCTAGGATCAGAGCTTTGGGGGTGCTGAGCACACAGAGAGCTGCCCAGCCAGAGCAAGATAAACTTTACACGCCACGATGAGACATCTTCCCTGTCTCTGTCAGTCCCTGCATCCTTAAATGTCTCCAGTTGTCCCGAGTTGTCTCTGACTGTCTCCTTGGTGCATTTAAACCCCTGTTCCTCCCTGTCCTCATTGTCTGTTGTCTTCATCTCCATTATCAGTCATCATAATTTTACCATCTCTGTGCAAGTCTGCAAATTTCTTTATTAAATCATGGGATTCTTAAATTCATCAAGTCTCTCTGTGCCTGGGTCCTCGTCACAAAACATGACATCACTGTTTTGCACATTTAAACACAATTTAATCCCCACATTTGTGAAAGAAAAACAAAACACTTTTTTGAAAAGTCTGTAACCAAACCATCAAATCTGATAAAGGTTATTTAAATGCTGCAAAAGAAGAATGGATTGGAATAAAAAAATACATATCCTAACCTTAATTACTGGGGGAGAATAATGAACGATGCTCATAGTGAGTAAGAAGTAAACTGAGTGGATTTTTTGGATACATACAAAAACACTCCCAAAACAATTTACAAATAAATTATTACAAAATATTAATTTAAAAAAGAACTATAAAAATGGAGGTAACTTTGCCTGTGGTAGAATGTATAAAATGTATGAAAAAATCTTTACTGCAGACACTAATTTTACTAATTTAATAATACTAATTTTGTGTTGTAAGATTTATGACTTTCATGTTTTCATGGTGGTCCTTGGGAGAGCTTGACATTTTTATCAGGTGGTACACACTGTAAAAAGTTTGAGAAACACTGATAAGTGTATGTGTGCTTTTGGAAAACATTTAAAGCTGCAGTGCAGAATCTTTGAAACAACCTTAAAACATTTTTAGAATATAAACAGAGCATCTGCTTCTCTTTACAGCTCCTCATGTACGTACTGCGGCAGTCATACAGACAACTGGGCGGTCCAAAAGTTGGCCTACCTATTACTGGCTGAGGTTTTAGTAGAGTTGTGGCTGAACCACATCAAAATATATCATTAATTTTAATCTCCCCAATCATGTTAATAGAATAGAATAGAATAGAATAGAATAGAATTCAACTTTATTGTCATTGCACATGCACAGGTACAGGGCAACGAAATGCAGTTTGCATCCATCCAGAAGTGCTTTAGTGATATAGATATATTACAATATATATTAGCAATAATATAGATATGTAAGTATATTACAGAAATGGGTCTATTATGGTATGTTATAATGTACACGGTATGAAGTATGTTGTGAATATTCTATAACTATAAGTATGTACAGGCTGTAGTGAGTACAAGCTATGTACAGGATATGAACAGGATATAAATATGAAAAACTATACAGAATATGAAATAAATAGCTTTACAGAATCTGGGATATACAGCTATACAGAAATGGGAACTATGCAAGTTGTAAACAGTTGTAGGATTAAAGATTATCGAATGTACAGAATGATTATTTACACAGAGCTATACAGTAGTGCAGTTAAGATAAGTGAGGGTGTAGATAGTTTCTACAGAGGCTATATAAAGTGCTAGTGGTTGTGAGTGGTGGTTCAGTCCATGTTATTATTGTGTGTTTGAGGGTACAGTTGTCCATTGTGGGTGTGTGTATGTTCAGTCCATGAGTTTAACGTGGGTCAGATGTCAGGAGGCAGAGTTCAGGAGTCTGACAGCTGTGGGGAAGAAGCTGTTCCGGTACCTGGTGGTCTTAGTCCGGAGGCTCCTGTGGCGCCTCCCAGAGGGAGTTGCAATGTTGTTAAAGAGGGTCAAAAATGTTTCAACCCAGTTTGTTTAGCAGATTCTGTATAGCAGCTTTAATATAGGGAGGACACAACTTCCAGATTGTGTGAGTAAAATCAGGTTTTTTTTCTCTTTGTCAGTTTAACAGTTTCTGTTTTGCCTGTCACTGTTCCCTGTCTGTTTCCTTACCTGGTTCTTCCCGACCTTGTACTTTCTCCTCACGTTCCCCTCTTTCCTCTCTCCCTCTTCAGACTGACAATCATACACAAATAGATTGTATTCAATTAGATGAAAAATTAAATTAATATGAAAAAATTCTATTAAGATCACGAACAAAAAGTCCTCTCTCAGTGTACTTTCAACCAAAAGGCAAATAACCATGTATATCTAATAAAAGATATAAATATTGAAACACTGATCCAATATTATTCCTGATTCACAGGTCATTTGATTTTACACTTTTACCTGAATGTGGCTCCTTTTTTTGAAAAAACTTTCTTATATCCATTATGAACCTGGCTGTCTCTCTGTACACACACACACACACACACGCACACACACACACACACAACAGGAGTTATAAGGTTAATGGCCATTCAGTCAGTTAGTATCCATTTCAAACAGGACAGTGGTAACAACAGTAGGCTACGGACAATTATGAGTTTTAGATTTTAAATAGGCTGTATACATTTCAATGGGAGCAACAGGACGGCCAAATTTCGCTGATTTTACCACAGAGCGGGATGGATTGTAGGGTAGCTAACATCGTAGGAAAACAAGTTTTCAACACTGCAGGTTACCTGGATGTAATGTTTTTCAGATAAAAAGAAACATGGTCTGACTCCTACCTAACTATATAAAGAGTAACTGAAGGTTAAATGTAGCTAATATGTCCTGTTTTAAGCCAGGCACTTACACCTCCACTCCGCCGCATCTCAGCTACCATTGCTCTGGCAGACGCTAGAGTCAGAGTAGGGGAGAACTGGAACAGACCATTTTAGGAAGGGGGGGATTTCTATACTTTTGTTGTTAAAATGTTACGTGTCAACCAAGTACTGTATGCTTTTTATATTTTTAGTAGTGTGTCACACAAACAGCAAATATTGTCAAGAAAAGTAAGAAATCTGTGGGGGTGCTTTGATTCATTTTGGGGGTGCTTCAGAACCCCCCAAAATGGGCTAAAATCGCCCCTGGGTATTGGTATGGCAAGTAACCTTCAGTAATAGTAATAAATCACAAAGCAATAGTACATTCATGTAGCTATAAAAGGCATGACAATATATTAAGTAATCCAAAGTATTCAGAATACGTTACTCTCATTGAGTAACGTAATGGAATACGTTACAAAATACATTTTGGGCATGTATTATGTAGTCTGCAATTGAAGCAACCTTCCCAACACTGGCCACGACATATTGAAAATGTGACCAGCAATAGTCTGCAGTATTTTTTGTTTTACCCAAATCAAACTCAGGTTCAGGTATGATCAATCTTGGGAGGAGATCTATTAATAAAATCAAAATAGAAAGAAAGAAAATGTTACCCAATATAAACAAGAATGTCTTTTTGTTTAAAAAATTATTGATAGCCATTCTTTTTCAACAGCTACACTAACATAATATATTAAGAGACCTTGGACATTGTGTAGAATGCTTAAAAACTATTACTACTACTAAAGTAGAAACTTCTCCAATAATTTAGATCTTTTTTACAAGATGAACATGAAAATTCAAAGTTTGTGCTGCACTTTCTACTCCTCACACACATTTGGGTTGTGTGGTTAGCCAGGTCTGACACAGACCAGCTGCTTTAAAGATAAAAACACAGTGATGCATGAACATATGCACACTTCCATCTATCCATCCTCAGGGTCAATAGAGGGGAGCCATACATTCCAACACACACACACAGTGTGAGAGTCTTAAATGTGGAGAAGTCCTGCCAGTTCACAGCTGCTGTCATTATAGAACATGAACTAATTGATTGGAGGGTGCACCCACTGGTCAGGAATGGAAATGGGAGGATTTATTTATTTATTTATTTACTTTTGAGCTATTAGGAGTGAGCTGGGGATAGAGTTGTTTGGATGAATTATAGCATGAGGGAGGTGAAGGAGTAGGGAGGATGTGAAAAGAGCAAAAGAGACTTGTTTGTCATGTGGGAGTGAGAAGTGAGGACGTTAGTCATCAGCTATTACTCAAATCATGGAGTGATCACGTACTGCTGCATTAGTCCTTACAATGTGACTGGGTGTAGGTGTGCAAATAGCGATTGTCATGGATGGATGTACGCTCAGAACGACACATGTCAGTATTTGTAGCCAAATGAAAACGGCAGACCCTGAGTGCTCAGACACTGAGACTTGATGTTTGGTCATGTGTGAGTTGAAGTATAAATTAAGGCGAATCATTAGAGAAAGCACTAAAGAGAATTAGCCAGAAAAAATACAAATGATGTCTAAATAAAAGCGTTAATCTGCTGTGTTTGTGTTTCTAGTTTCTTATTTGATGTTTTAGTTTAATGCTTTTAGACAATTTTGACAATTTTGACAGCAACTGTGATTTTCATGTATTGAATGTAGTAATCCAAAAATAAAAAAAAAATAACATGACTTTCTAAGATAAAAACTGAAATGCCAAACTCGTTGGAAGTCAGAATAAAAGTAACCACCAAGTGAGTGCACTGTATTCAACAGGCTTCAATAAACATTTATTTTCACCAAAACATTGCACATGATCACTCTCTAATGGGCTTGTTTTTGGGGTTTAACGAGTAAATTTGTGAATATATAGTTGAACTGGCAGAAACGTAATTATAACCTACATTCACCGAGAGCCTCATTTCACAATTAGTTTTGTCTTACTCAAGACTTAAAAAAAAAACACATGAAGATGACAGCTTTGCATCTCCAGCCAACTGTGTAATTATGGAGTGAATGATACCCATGCTTCTGGTATGCAGAAGAAAATCTCAGCAATGCAGGTGTCATAAAAGCCAGACGTTTATTTACCAAAACAGTGTGCAGGTTTTTGCATGCGTGTCTGTATAGTCGTCTGCACTGGAGTAAGTTAGATGTGTGAACGATGCTTATCTATTTTCTATTTGTGAAGTCAGTTTGAGTAGGTTTTGACACATTCTTGGTGCATATCACTACTGATGCATGTTTATACATGTGAATGATTCTAACAGCTAACCTTACTACATTGCATACCTCTTCCTGCAGACCTTTTACTCAAGTATCAGGCTGTTTTGTTTTTTTCGTGTTACTCACTGGGGCTGGCCGCTGACTCAGTGCAGCCTTTATACCATGCTGTGCTTACTTTAAAACAACACACATACACACCTGTAATACAAACTAACCACACACATTCCCCTTTCAAATTGTTGAGCAATTGAATGATACAGTAATGTGTGGGTGGGACAGTGGCAAACTTAGGTGTTCACAGACACAAAAACATGTCTGGTTTTTAAGCCCAGAGGAGTGAGTCTGTTTGGAGCATAGCTAGTTAATGGGAAACTCTCTACCTACAATATCTGATTGTGCTTTCAGCTTTGACCCTGCGTTTTATATAAAGTAGTCAAAAGGGTGAGTCAGTGAATGCTGAGATTGAAAAAAAAAAAGGATTACACTGAACCTTGAAAAGGAAATTGTGCCATTATTCTGTGAGTTTCACATGTTTAACCCATCATTTCTAAAACTGACACAAGTATTCACATGATAATCTTCACAGAGTAATGGAAACAGAAATTGAAATGTGGAATGACAGCCCAGCAGGTATACTGGAAACTGTGCTTCTTATGTATTCTGTATTCTAGGCTGGATAACCTAAGCTTTGGCACAACCATGTTTGTGCTGCATTATCACCTGACACTAGCAAGACTGGTTAGTAAGTTGCACATAATAACAACAATAATGAAATAAAGATTTTGCTCACCAAAATTGAAAAAGAAGCATCGTGAACAGTCTATACCACACAGCAATCCATATCGCTTATCATACAATCACATTAAAATGGTCCATTTTAATTGGCTGTAGCATATTCAGATAGGGCGTTGCTGTCTTTGTTGTAACACTCATCCTAAAATATTGTCCTCAGTATTGTTATCTGTAGCATAAAATACAATTTAAATGTAGCAAATACATCAATAAATGAAAGTAAATACAGCATTATTTTGTATTGCTGCTGCTATACAAAAATAAATAGAAAGAACAAAAAACAGTTGAATAAAAGTAATGAAAAAGAGAATGTATGTCAAATACGACCCCTAATCCAACTTGCATTCTGTCATCCAGAGCTGTCTCTAACCTTCTATTTTTCTGCCTTATGTTATGCTCCAACCCTTAAGTGGTTAACAGCCATCAAGCTTACTCCTAAATGGCCCAGATTGCCATTACTAAGGTTTTCTGGAGCCATCCCTTACCCTTTTAATGACAGCTGCTTCCGCCATTAATTCTCAATCAATAATGCAAAAACACTCAGAGAGAAGTCCATCCTGCCACAGCTTTATTTTCTAATGCTCTTCGAAAGCTAATGAGTCAGGCTAATTGGTCTGTCATCATCACCACTTAGGAGTTTACCAGAGGAAGTGGCTATTTCTTGTTTAGCTTTATAGAGTATTAGCTGAACAGCTGGTTTTCACCCAATGTCTAGCAAAACTTCCACTGTCTCCAGTCTTGAATGTTTCTACAAGTCTTGCAAACCGAGCTATCTGAAAAAGTTAAGATGTAATATGTAAATAATAACAGAATCATTTGCAAATATCATCATTAGAACATAGAAAACATATCAAAGTTTTAAACAGAGAAAATGCACCGTTTCAAGAAAACTATTACCTGACTCTAACGGCAGGAACACATCTAAAATAAAAGTTGGACCAAGGCGATGTTTACCACTGTGTAGCAGTGCTTTTAGCTCAAGCTTGGCAGTTGGTAGACTTTAGGGAGAGGGATGTTTGATACAGGGTTCTACCTGTTCAACAGATTCAGGTCTTTCTTATTTTTATTTTGTACTTTAAGTCAACTTTTAAAAGGTCCTGACTGCAGGCAGGCAGCACTCTTCTACAACGAAGCCATGTTGATACAATATGTGCTTTGGCATTGCCTTGTGAGGCCTTCTGTAAAATAGATGCCATCTATATAGGAGCACATGTTGCTCTAAACCTGTATATGCTACTCACCATTGGTGCCTTTCTAGATGTGAAAGCTGCCTGTTTCAGAGGCACTAATAAACTCCGGTACAATCAGAGAGGCAGGTGTTTGAACTGAGCACTGATAACATGCCAGATGGTCCATCTCCTTTTCATTTTGCAGGAAACCATGCCCATGTTTCCCAAAAAATTTTTCAAACTTAGATTCAACTCCACAGAGCAGTTTTCCACTTTGGCTCAGTCCATTTTAAACGAGCCTTGGCTGAGAGAAGATGGCAGTGTGTCTGGATCGTGCTCACATTTGACTTGTGTCATGATTGAGTTTTAACCTGCATTTGTGAATGGAACAGTGAAATTTGCACACAGAAAAAGATTTGTGAGCCCAGGCAGTGATTTCCATGGCAGAATCATGCCTGTTTTCATTGCAGTGCTGCATGAAGGCCCAGAGATCACAAGCATCCCATGGCAATTTGCAGCCTTGTCCTTTGGATACAGAGATTTCTGCAGATATTCTTCCCAATTTTGTTTTCAGGGACGTTATTTTACAATATGTGACCCCTTTTTTTTTTTCCAGATTGATGAACCGCTACCAAACTTTGCTTCTCTAAAATACCCAGTCATCTGATCTTTTTCCAGTTAACCTAATTAGTTGTAAAATATTTCTCCAGCTGTTTCTTTTTAAACTTTTCCAGCATTTTGTTACACCCACCCCAGTTGGAATGTGTTTCTGGCAACAAAATCAAAATGAACTAATGTTTTTGAAGAAAACTCTCACTTTAAATATTTGTTTTCTATCTTCTGTTGTGAATAAATATGAATTATGAGACTTGTAAATCATTACATTCTATTTTTATTTACATTTTGTGCTGTATTTCAGGCTGTTTTTCTTTCAGAACTGGGACTGTACGATACAGAACCGTCTTTTATAGAGTTAATCATCTCAAAAAGGAAAGAAAAAAACAGATTCAAACAATATGCATGGGGAAACAGTAGCAAAATGCCCATTTATGCCACAGAGAGTGTATTATATATGTTGTCTGTTAATGATTTTGATTCAGGCTATTTATTCCTGTTGATAAATATGAAATGATATCGAAATCTCCCCATTAAGACAACCAGGAGAAATAAATAGGCAAAAAAAATAAATATTTATTTTTTTATGTGAGTAAATCAGTTTAATTCTTGTGTTTGCATTATCACATTTAATCTGTTACCAGTCAATACCAGTGTTTCAGGCCATTTCCTACACCTCATTTAGCAGAGCATACAACAGGGGAATCAAGAATATTTATGGTCAGTATAATGCATATGGAAGTCCAGTATGAAAAATCAACGAGGATATCTGTTTTCATAATGCAAGTTTGGATGAAATTACCATTTGAAAAAGCAATTATTACACAATACATAAATTTCCACATTGAAGTCATAGTCTTCCACACCCTGAATCCCCTGTGGCGTTAATGAAGGGACTTCCCAAATTTAATATTGTAAAAACATGTAGCCTGAAAGATTATCCACATCTCAGACCCTATGCAGTGTTGTTTGAAGAAATGCAATCATTCCGCTCAAACAAATAGTCTTTCATTCGATCAATACATGTTCAGACACAGGCGAGAGAAATCCTCTTCTTCATGGATTTTGTAATCAGCGTGAGGCTCTCAGTTACATGGTGACTGCTATGTATTTTTCAGTAAAGTCAAAGCAGTTAAGGTTACTAAATAATTGCAGTATTGAATGTATTTCAAACAAATGCAAATTATGTGATCTGATAGATGGACAATTGTCAGGAGTTGGCAGAAGATTTGTGTCCAAGGTCACATGACTTAGCGGTTGGATGTTAACACAACTTTAGTTTTTGCTCTAGATTAGCAATCAGCAGTGGAATTGCTACCTAATGACCACACAGCTCTCAAAGTAAGTAGGTGAGGGTCTAAAGATTTTTGTAGTAAATAGACTGATTCTTATATAGTGCTTTTCTACTCTCCCAGAGTACTTAAAGCACTCTATACAACATGCCACATTCACCCATTCACACAAGCACTGTTTCTATGCTTTCTAACTAACTACTACTCATACTCTGATGGATGCATCAGTGAGGAACTTGGGGTTAATATTTTGCCCGAGAATATTTTGCATGCAGACTAGGGGGAGCCAGGGCTTGAGCCACCAATCTTCCGATCAGTAGATGACCTGCTCTACCTCCTGAGCCCCCAGTATTCAGTAGCATGTACAGTAAATTCTTTGTCTTTCACGAATGAACACAAGTAATATGTATGATATCCTAAACTCAAGATTGTTCCTGTTGACTGCAATATATTGCAAATTTTTGATACATAAATATCAATACATAAAACACAAAAATGTTATACTTCTTGCACTTGTAGACCCTTCATCAAATTTACACAACAATTAATTCTATATTTGAATTTTGTTTTTATGTTTACTTGCTGTCACCATTAAACACAACTGGAGTTGAACAAATAAAAGCTAAAACTGTCTTGCTCTTCCAAGCCTTAATGATAAATCTGTGATATTGTTAAGTCTATTATCTTACATATTTGGCATTTTTTCCAGCTTTACTTTCTGACTTCACACGTTCGACTTTATTAATATAGATCGTCTCAACTCTTAGTGAAAAAATCAGCTGTTCTACTTCCAGTAGATCTGCCCATGTTTGGGATTTTTGAAATGTTGCCTCCTCTTTCTTGTAAGAGTATTTGTAGCTAAATTAGGAGACCCTGGGTTAACTTATTAAGTTGATAACCACCTTCATGTGACCACTTACACTGCTATGTTGAACTGCCTAGTATAGGACCGAGGTCTGCTGAAGTTTTGGTTTGTTGTTGTTCTCTTCCTTGCTTTGGATCCTTCCCAATTTCCTGTGGAATCAGTGATGAGCTGAATTCAATCAGCCCAGAGACTATTTAGCATTAGGAAGAGGCCATGCCTGGGGCTAGAGCATTTGCTAATCGTGCTATCAGGAAAGGTTACATTTTTCATCTTTCCCCCCATCTGATGGTCAAAAATTGTAGAAAGTGTATGAGGAAATATCTTGTTGAACATAAAGATATTCTGTGGCTAATGTTTGTCATTGCACATATTTTGAAACATATCTCAAATTATTTTTTTAACGTAACTATATTCTGGTATTCCATTTAAGACCAACCTGTTAATTTAACACACCCACCAAAGGTTAAAGAGAAAAGGTGTATTTCTCATGATATGCTATTGATGTAAAAACCCTTACCCTCAACAGATGTGCTTCATTTCTATCTAATTGAACTCTGTCTCACTGTGATTGGTCCCCCACTGTTTATGAATGGGAATACCGACTGGGAAATGTCATTCATGTGTTTGGCTCAGGCTCAGATTAAAGGTCCCATTATTGTCAAATGGCCCGCTGTTAATATCCCCAGGCACATTGCTCTGTGGAGGTCACCATGCTATTAGATACAAAACCAGACCATTAGCATTTTCCATGCATGCTGTGTGAGTGAGAGCTTTTAAATAGAGTCGAGACATTCTTTAGTATCATGTCATATTTGATCGTGAATACTTTTAGAAATAATTTTTTTTCCTTTGGCTAATCATTCTACAAGGACATAACATTCCCCTAAATATTTAAAACATCACATGTGAGGTAATTTTGTTACTAGAGTAGATTCCCTCCAGGTATTCATACATGAAAACATTTTCATAAAATAACATACTTACTTGAATATTTAGATTAAGCAAAACTATGCTAAATGCTAAATAACGTACAGATTGTACGTAAGATCTTAACTTAAGGACAAACATGTTGAAAAATAGAATGAGGCATGCATAAATCTTAACTCAACAACTCAACAACAAATGGACATTTTGGTCTAATTTTGGGCTTATTGGATTGAAACCAGAGCTGAACACAGAAGGGTAAACAATGGAATTGATGGTATTGATTGAATTACTGGAATCTGCCTTAGGTGATTAAGGGAGAAAAAATGGTTGGGATGAATTTCTTGGAAGCTGTAGCTAAGCTGGAGATGGTCAGATGAGGATCACTGTTAAAGCAACAGGGAAAATAAAAATGTATCAACGTGCTGAAGGATTTTCACTAATTCTGGCTATTTAAACTGAGGATCAACTGAATTTAAATTTAGTTCTTTAGAAAAATAAAAGCTTTTGATCAGTTTTTTCCTTCTTAAAGCAAAACAGACACTTTAAAGGTAATACTTTACTGCTCCTGACTTACAAATGATTGACAATCATGCATTTACACTACAGACTTGCTGGTGTTGCAACAGGAAATCAAGCATACCACATTTCTGGGAACACTGGTCATTCATTACTTGGTTGCATGTATGTGCAGAGGCTTTGGCAGAAATTATAGATGAGGAAAATCTCAGTTTTCAATTGCTAGCTTAACAATAAAACGGTTATTTCATAACACTGATCCAACATCAAGATAAAGGGCAAAGAAAGAAAGCTGTAAAAAAATGTCTGAATCTCTAAAGTTACAAGTCAGTGCAAAATGCAGGTTGATGACTAATCTCTTAGAGCTTGACTGTTCTCTGCGAGTATTTGTATTTGATGACAAAATAATCTTTATCTGATGTGGAATACAGTGAAAGCTTTAGCATTTAAATTGTTTATTCAAAAAATATTTCTCATTAATCAGAAAATGCTGATAGAAATCCTTGTGTTGAAATCAATATAGTTTGAATAATTAAAAGACAGATTCTCATTGTGGCACCTACTTGTGTTGTCCAAGTGTGTCTAAAAATAAAAATACTGGAGCTTTTTGTTGTTTTCATGAACTTTAATTCAACTTAACTTTTCTTCTAAAGACATTTCCAGCAATGCCAAGTATTATTTACAGTTGGTAAATAAACTGACTGCCTGCTAACTGACATGGGTGGTGCCACTAACTCGTAGGGCATCTTCACACCTATAGTTTGTTTACTTTGGTCCGAATCAGTTGATGAATTTATAAACTTGTAGCTTTCGCCATGGTTTGTTTTGTTTTCACACAGAGAAAAATCCAAATTAAGTCCAAGCAAACCAAAATGCATCACTAAAGACCATGTGACAATGTTCAGTCTGCTCATTGGTCAGATGTCGTGGGGAGAGAGCCACAAAAATAAATACAGGAAGTAGGTGCTGTGTGAGAAAACTAAGAATTTACATTCATTTTATAGCTAGTTGGTAGCGTGTATAGGTACTTTGAGGTCTCCAAAATATGGCCTGATTATTCAAGACCTTGTATGTGAAGAGAAGGATTTTAAATGTGATCATGAATTTAACAGGAAGTCAATGAAGGGAAGTCAGAATTGGAAAAACATGCTCTCTTTCTAGTTCCTGTCTCTATTCTTGCTGCAGCATTTTAGATCAACAGATCTTTTATCCTATTCTCTGTCCTCTCTTTCTTAAAATTTCTTCACCTCTCAGCATCACACATTATGTTTTTTCTAGCTAACTGTTCATTAGCTAGTAGACACAAAAGTGCTTCACATATTTTCTTATATGTATAGAGCTATTTGAAAAGTTGCACTTCAATTACTTACCATTTTTTTAAAAACAGAAAAAGTTACTCCGTAGTTCTATCTAGATACTTGTTACTGGGACTACAAGTGGAGCGTGGGATGTCATTATTTTCTTATTACTGAGCAAGCATTAGAAACAATTCCAGACTGCAACATGGCACATTAGCTCTTTTGACATAATTCGACAGTATCCATTAACCTGCTTATCAGATTTATTTATCAAATAACTGAAGGTGCGGGAATGCTTCTCTGGATTGCTTCAGACCACTTTAACCCTTGAAACATAAAAGTCTGAAACACAAACATTGAAAAATAATATTTGTTTTTACCAAATATTTGTGATGCCTTATCAATTATTTTTCAATGTATTATTTCGTGGTTTATTTCTTTTTATAAAATTACAGACTGCATGTTCTATGAAGAATGATGACAGTTATAACTTCTGCTTATGTACAGTAATATCCAATATGTTACCATCAAAAACAGATGGCGTCACCATTTTTAATGGTCAATAAAGTTCTCTTGAGGCATGTTCAATCATCTAGGTAAGGAAGTCCCAAAAAGTTGATTCTGGGAAAAATAAAGTTGATTTGTGACTGGAAGCCTGTCTGGCAAGTTTCCTAAAAATATTTCCTTTAGTGTCATTTGAGTGTTGATGGTATTGTGAGTAGGGTGCTAAACCCAAAACATCTGACTTTACCTAGATGGACAAGTGGTCACGACCTTATACATAAAATTACACTGGGCTGAAGCAACATGTACAAAAGGCAACAAAGTCCACAGTAATAGATCAGTGTGATATGATGCCATCAACATAAGCATGTTTTCATCTAGCTCATGATAAAATATGATGAGCTAGATGAAAACCTTTTCCAAACATTTTCTTCTTTTCAACCAATCTAAAAAGAATAGTTTCAGATTCACTTAACTTGATACATAATTATCCAATGCACACTAATAACATAACCTCAAAATTGGATTTTTCTCCACTAGTAACCGTAATATTAACATTATTATCCAGCCTGTTGACTTGAATCAAAACTCAAACACAACAAATATGCCATATGGTTTGGCATTATAAGCCTCACTGAAAAGCACTAGTTGAATCATCATATCAAAAAGAAAATAACCCTACTCCTCTCCTCTCACAGGGTATCCAGACCATGATAAAGCTCTTTTGATTGAGATTAATAGACCCCCTCCTTTCCCCAGTGTGGTTTATTCCATTTTTTTCTTTTTTTCTTTTTTGCTGGCAAGGATTTTCCACATCCCGCTAATCTCTTTAAACATTTTCAGGCAAGCCGAATGCAGACTGGTTTGAGTGATCAGGCTAAATTGCCTAAAAGGCCATTAATAGTTTATGGTGCTGAGGCTGATGAAAGACAGGCAGGAGGAGGAGAAGAAGAAGACGAAAGCTAATTAAATCAGTGTCAGGGGGTCGCTGGTGTCTTGGGCTGGCATGGTGGGCCGTAAAGATTACCATTATCACTTTCATTACCCTGGCGGTGGTGAGAGGGGGATGTAAGGGATGGAGGGACACATGGTATCATATTACTTTGTCGTCCCGTTTACAAAGCTCTGACAATTTCTATTATCATAAAGTTACAGCACAGGAGGGGAGAGATTTTATTTCACCAGCACCGTTCCCCCACCCTTTGCTATATAATTACCACAATATGCTTGATATCAAGATGTCTAGATACTTTATACAAAGAGCTCATTTAGGGAAGCAAAAATAGATAAAAGCCAAGGTTTTAGGTGTATTTAAAATAATTAATGACTTTTCCCCACAGTAAAAAACTCACAAATATTCTATTAGATTTTTCATTTTTCTTCCCTCCTTGTAGCTCAGCAAACTCACATCTCATCATCTTCTGTTGTCATATACATTTTATTTACTAGGGAAAAAAAGGCTTCAATCTCTGGTGACTGAAGCTCACTAAATCCCTCCTTTATGTGTTCCATAAACTTATAACAGTTCTATATTTATAATGAAAAAGAACTATTATTAAACTTTGAGAATAAAAGTCAAGAATGTGGAGGTAGGCCAGTGAGAAATCATATATGCCATGCTTTAGAATTACTGCTTGCTCATTGTTTGTCCAGTAAGGTAATAACAGGAATGACCTTGTTCCCATAGCAATCTGTTGTTCATTATTGGATGCCGGTTTGGACCTGGTCTGTAACTCTTTCAAACTTCTCTCTCGTCCACCCTTTCTTTCAGCTGCTGCCATGGACTAGGGTCTGCCAGCCTGGGTGGTTTAACTTAGTGTGCTGCCACTGGGTGGGGTTTATAAATATGCACTAATGAGCTAGCGGCTGATTGTGCAGTGGCACGCTTACTCATTACCCAAGATTGCCATGGAGACTCTGTCTGCGGAGGCAGCACTGGATGCCACGGTAAATGCATATGGAGAAGCATATATTCAGGGGAGTGTGCAGAGACAGTATACTTGAAATAAATACCCACTAATGAGGAGGCAGAAATGGATTGATGATAATGATGACATGATGATTTTGACTCTGCAGCTTGTATTTCATGTTCATAGTCAAAAACTGCACTTGGCTTTTTCATAGCAATATGTTTTACTGAAATATAGTGCAAAGTATATAAAACAGATGGCATACACATTAAGTATTCCTTAATGATTACAAATAGTGATTTATAGACTGCTGACCCTACAATTTCCTCAGACCGATGGCTTGTAAGAACAATTGCTTCACTTTCACCTAAGAAACTCCAGCCTGTTTTTTAAATAACACTGTAAAGCTGTAAAATGATCATTTCTCTGTTTATAGATAGAAATATGAATATATGAAGAGTCAAACAGAATACATGCGGAGCTACATTCATGACTACAATCACTACACCTGTTGACGCCACATAAATATAAATACTCATAAATATAAATACTCATAAATATAAATACATTTGGGTAACAGTGAGTGACAACTTTCAAGGCAGTCTTCATAATTGCTGATCAAAGTCCATCCATCCACCCAAATAACATAATTGCTAGGAAAAATTACTATTACTAAGGGTATATGCTAATGCAAAACTAATGAAGGCTGTCATATTGTTAAAGTTGCACGGATAGATATGCAGATTATGTATGTATCTGACCGTATAAGAGAAAAAAGTATAAGCACAAATTAAGTAGCAATAAACCAGTATACACACAACATCCAACATATATTGTGAATTATATTGTTAGAATTTTTAGGAATGACACACATATTGGGGTGTGACAAAAAAAAAACCTATCAAAGACTGAGAATCTTATTTCATGTCATTATTATCAGTTATTGTCCAAATTTCATCATATCTGCAAAAAACAACGATTCACCAACTAGTGTAACTGAGTGCACAGCTCAAATTATGACTGCCTCTAAAATGTGTTTATATAGGGTTATTGACTTTTGTTGCCTGCAGTGAAAGCAGTCTGATGTTCTGTCTTTTATTATCTGCAATGGTACTAACTGTTTCTGGTCTGGTCTGGTCCAAAACAAAACTGGGAGAGGGGGATTAGAGAGACAGCCGGCCTGTTGGATCTGAGCCTGGTTTCTATAAATCGTGTGTTTAGGGAGGCTTTAGCAAATGGCCAATCAAAAATGTCAGGACAGGTTATGTAATAAGACATAAATCACTTCTGAGATTATTTTTGTTTTGGTGTTTTATCTGAAATGGCTGTGCAGCTGTGATCTGGGTTAACAGAAATCTTTTTTTTTTCTCCCCGTTGGTGTAAAATGTGCGATTTAAAAATACCCAGTGACAGGTTTTAGTTTGAAAATTCAGATTTATGTTCTATTTCATGGATAGTTTAAGGAAGAGTGGACCACTAGTCAAGAGTGAAATTATAGTGGATTAGGTGAGTAGATGGCAAAGTAATCTAACACAGCAGTACCAAAATTTACCTCTCATTTATACTAATGGTTCTTACAAATTCAAGAACAGTTGAAATATCTTTAGCATAAAAATGTGTTAACTGAAACTCACAATCCTCATTCATTCTGGAAACTAAGTAAATAATTAAAGCCTTCTAAGTATGGTTTTGAAGCACTGATTACCTGCAGAGAAATGCCTTCTAATTGGATTCAATTGTGCTACACTTAACTGCTCTATGCAAAAACCTCTTGAAACCCTAGCTCACTGTTGCATGCCCTACTGGAATTTAATTCGCTGAAAAGGACTGAAATGATGCCATATACACCACTTAACACAATAAAGCTGAGGCTCCACATTGTAACTTCCCTCATAAAATAGTGATTTTACACTATCCATGACTGAACAGCTTCATGGAGCTGAATTAAAAACCCTAAACTAGAAGAAATTGGGATCTGTTTTAGAGGCACATTGTTTTTTTAAGTATGAAAAGACATGTGCAGATGAATGTGCCTGATCCCATCTGCCGGTGGATCACTGACTTCCTGACGGACAGGAAGCAGCATGTGAGGCTGGGAAAGAATGTCTCGGACTCCCGGACCATCAGCACCGGCTCCCCTCAGGGCTGTGTTCTTTCTCCTCTGCTCTTCTCCCTGTACACCAACTGCTGCACCTCCACCCACCAGTCTGTCAAGCTAATCAAGTTTGCAGATGACACCACCGTTATTGGACTCATCTCGGACGGGGATGAGTCTGCCTACAGGAGGGAGCACCAACAACCTGGTGCTGAATGCCCAGAAGACAGTGGAGATTATTGTGGACTTCAGGAAGCACACAGCCCCACTCCCCCCCATCATCCTGACTGACACCCCCATCACCTCTGTGGACTCATTCCGCTTCCTGGGTACCACCATCACCCAGGACCTGAAGTGGGAGCCCACCATCACCTCCGTCATTAAGAAAGCCCAGCAGAGGATGTACTTCCTGAGGCAGCTGAAGAAATTCAACCTGCCAACACGGACGATGATGCAGTTCTACACTGCAATCATCGAGTCCATCCTCACCTCCTCCATCACCGTGTGGTACGCTGGAGCCACTATCAGGGACAAACAGAGACTGCAGCGTGTTGTGCGCTCTGCTGAGAAGGTGATTGGCTGCAGACTCCCATCTTTGCAGGACCTGTACACCTCCAGGACATTGCGGCGTGCAGCTCGGATCTCAGCTGACCCTTCTCACCCTGGACACAGTCTGTTTGACCTGCTCCCCTCAGGCAGGAGGCTCCGGTCCATTCGCACCAGAACCTCTCGCCATAAGAACAGTTTCTTCCCCTCTGCTGTTGGACACATGAACAATAACCATATGACTGTTCCCGCTACTAACACATGACCCTACGCTGTGTTCACTGCATCATTCCATGTTTGGCACTGATCACCACCTGCACTCATGTATACATCTTTCTACGTAGCACTCTTAATTCTTATTCTCATGTATATATCTCATGTATATCTCATGCACATATCTTTCTACGTAGCACTTTTAATTCTTATCCCTACTTTTATTTTTTCATGTCTATTTAAGTGCTATTTATGACACTATGTTTGCACTGAAGCACCGCAGCAATTTCCTAATGTTGTAAACCTGCTCAACATTTGGCAATAAACCCCTTTCTGATTCTGATTCTGACATCAAACTATAATAATCAAAAGAAACAAGCAAAATAGAAAACAAAATAGGCAGAAATAGGTAAAGTTTTGGTACAAATAGACATTTTTTTTTAAAGTTATTTCATGTCTTATGATTTTTATTTTTATTTATTTATTTTTATATGTCTTGGCATTTAATATTTAATTATCGTGGCGTTAGTTTGACCTCATTAGCATGAATTTTGAACATGTTAAATATAACAAATGTCCTTTTAGGTGTGATCATATAGCTCCTGAGTTTATAAATTATATTTATATAATTTAAACTTCTGTTTCGAGAGTATCCTCTTATGCACCTTTGCAATGCATCCATCGGAGTGTGAATGTGTATAAATGTTAGACAGTAAGCATTTAACAGTTTAGAAAAAGTGCTTGTGTGAATGGGTGTGATTGGCCTGGTAAATGGTAAATGGCCTGTATTTATATAGCGCTTTACTAGTCCCTAAGGACCCCAAAGCGCTTTACATATCCAGTCATCCACCCATTCACACACACATTCACACACTGGTGATGGCAAGCTACATTGTAGCCACAGCCACCCTGGCTGTGGCTGCATTGGGTAAATGAATTAGTTGTATAAAGCGCTTTGAGTGCTCAGATAGAGTAGAAAAGCGCTATATAAGAACCAGTCCATTTACCATCTATGACCATAAGAACAATTTTATTTTTTTATTGTTTGTTTGTTTAGGGCATCAGCACAAACTTGTCTCATGTCCTCTGTACCCTTTTATGAGCTCAGCCATCAGTTCCATCTCCCACTGCTGCTAATGTTTCTGCTAGTGCTGAACCGTTCTACTGCCAGGCTCCGTAATGGAAAAACAGAGGGTCCAGGCACTAGTTGTCCAAGTACTTTGTGTGTGTTTACACTTGTGTAGACAAGCGGAAGGATACACTGTGTATTTGTGTACTTGAGTGTATATGCGTACATGTATTTGACTGTGGTATGGTAAAAAGAAAGTAAAGAGAATGCACATTTCATCTAAACACATATATACAGTCTGAGATTGAATGTATGGTGGACTAGTGGTCTGTATGTAGTGATGTCTGCATGTATGTCTTGTTCGTGTATGCATTCATGCATGTGTTTGTGAACTCACAATCCAAAGCTCTGAAGCAAATGAGAAATGTGGGATGGGTGGAGGACAACATCGGGGAGTGGGTTGTTTTAAGGGGTGACAGTTCTCCAACATCTGCAGGCCCACTCCCACATTCAGGGAATTCCTTGAGAAACGTACACTATTTTTCTTAGCTACTCAGAGGGGGGCAGTCAGGCCAACTTTGTCTTCGATATTGTATTTTTTTTTCCCCCTCTGATACACTGTGTAGAGGAAATGAGTTTCAGTTGCAGAGAGACAAGAGTGACAAAAGGGGAGGGGGGTTGGATGGTTTTCATTTAGCGCTCTTTATGAGTCAGGACAAAGCTAGCTGGGTCAGAGAGGAGCTGCGTGCAAGGAGAGGAGGGAGTTCACTTGTCTGGTTGACGTATGACAAATGCATGTAAGAGATGCAGGCAGAGGGGAATTGGTTTCTTCCTTTCTCAGTGAGATGGAGATGACTTTTTTTCCCCTTTCTTTCTTCCCTCCAGGCAATGAGGTTATGGATTTGGACAGGTGTGAATACTGATGATGAATAGTAATGTTGTTAGCTTGAATGGAGTTCTAAGATGGATGGAGTGAGCATTGGCTTTTGATTATGATGACTACAAGAGGTTTAGCTATTCTTATGAGAGTTTATGGAGTATTATCTAGTGTAAACTGCAAAGTAAATGGATTCTCAGCCTTGTAGTTGAGATCTGTGTGACTTTGCATGCCACTCACAATTTGAAAAATCTAAACTCGCATCTATCACTTTGTAAAGGGAGGCAAAAGTACAAAACACACACACACACAAATATACCTTGCAGTTTTATCCAAAGGACTCAGTTCTTAATGCAGCCATTCACACCGACCACGTAATTTTGCTGGATACATTTCTGGCATTATTTTTTTATCAATATTTTCCATTTCAAATACACAGATCTGGTCAATCAGACCACTGCATTTTTCAACAAATCTGATTATAGCTGAAAACAGCACCAGTACTGAATAATAATAGTGAAAATAACATTTTACCTCAGATGCATGGCTAGATGCTGCTGGTCCATCGGCTATCTGAAAGGATTTCTCTGCCTTGTCAGATGTGGTCTCAACTCTGCCAACAGGAGCTTTAACTGCCCCACTGACATCTGAAATAATTATGAAAGTAGCCGTGATACAGATTCAACTTCTGGATCAAACCATGAAATGCTCCGGCCTTTTTGTGAGAACTGGATGACCTCAGAATCCCAGTTTCTTACTTTTCATTGTTTAGAAACCTCAGGACCAGCTCTTCATTGCTTGATGTCGACTTCATTTTGCTCACAGTGTGTTTTTTAAGGACACTTTTTGTAAAAATGCAATGCTTTTGGTGTGTATGTACGTTACTCAACAAGTTTGCAACCGAAAGTTTCAGAATTTTGTGTGGGTAATGGCGTAGTGGGTAATGGCCTTTACAACTTCTTACCAAGTTTCCTGCAAATCAGCTTTGTATTTTGTGAAATTTAAACTGACAGACTGACAAAACACACTCAAAGCTCTTCACAGACACATGTGCCCACAAACACACGTACGCACATACATGTACAAACATACACACCAATAATATCTACAAGCCCTGAGCAACATGAGTCAGGGAAGAGCTGCAAGTCATACCAAAGATTTCACAGAAAGTAAAACCCACCCTGATTCTTGTTTGCCCCATAATCTTCCAGCGCCCCTCCTCTAACAACTCCAAACTCTGACAACAACAAAACTGTAGTAAATTTCCACTAGCTTAGTCCTTCTCAGTTCTACTGCCCTTCGCTTGGAATGTCAAACAGGTTTTTCTCTGTCACTGTCATCCCAAAGCATGTATGCTGAACGTACAGGAATAGGCCTCTAAACTTATTATTATTATTTTTTGTGTGTATCAGAAAACTTAATCTCCCAGGTCATTGTGTATTACTTACCAAAGACTTCTAATACCACTGTGTGGGTTAAAGTGGGTGTTCCAGTGGACACCCAGTGAGTCATATATGGACGTCCTTTGAAAATGTGAAGAGATGAACTAACACATTGTGAAATTGTTGTCTTTTATTTGTGATGAATGAGTAAACTTTACACGATTAAGATCTGATTTACTCTTTCACAACCACATAACTGTTTCTTCATCATGCATGGTTTATACATTTTGACACAATAACACTTTGGTACCGTATATTTAAACTCTTTAGGTTTTTGTCCTTAGCCAGCTTCTGAACACTTCTCTCCCGCAGTTCTTACTGACCAAAACAATTAAATCAATGGTCACTAACAGTGCATTAAACTGCGGATTGGCTCATTACGGCACAGAGCCAGTAATCAACATGACTCATTACATGTTTGTAACTTCCTGTTTTCACCATAACCTGATCTGTGTTGAGTTGAATGGATTGCATTTACTGGATGTGCTCACCTTATGCGTGTTTTTATAGCAGCTAGGACTAAATGAGTTCTCCCACACACCAAACATTTTCATATTATAAAAGTGGAGACTGGTCAGAATTTGTTGCTATTTTTGTTTTTATTTATCTCCTTTAAAATCTTTTCTAATACAATATTACATTTTGCAAAATACAATTTGCCAATACTGAGCTAACGCAGAGAGAACAAATAGTTTTAAAAGCAGTTAATGCCAAAGGTAACTTGGAGCCAAAGCTTATCTCTTTAACTCAGTATTTTGGGTAAAGGGTTAGGAATATACATTTTCATATATAGTGTAAAGACTTTAAAATGCATAAGTACAGAAGGATAGAAATGTCATATTTTTTTGTTGACTGTGATGGTCACAGAGATTGTACGTGATAACATCTAAAATGCCCTAATGTTATGAGATATCCCTTAGAAGATATATATAAGAATGACATTAACTCATGCACTCACATAATCGTAACACAATCAGTGAAATATTACCAGGCAACAAATTACCTCCTTAAAATATCAATCACCTGATGTTTATTAGTGTTGGCATAATTCAATTACCAGGCCCGGACCATGACAGCAGTAATTCAAACCATGAAAGGTCCGAGAAGGGCACGGTCTGTTTGTCTCCAGCTGATACGTTCCTTACCGACAAAACCTCCCTGACCCTCAGTATCAGCCTACAACCTCTGACCTCAGGCATTAGACCTAGCCAACATCTGGTTGGAGGCGCCCCTCCACCACTGCTGTCTGTGTGGAGAGAGGGTGGACAAAGATCAGCTTTGAAGCTGACATTTCAAAGAGCTGGTGGTGTTCGTCTATGGTGGGTGTGGGCTAGTTTGAGGACAGTCAGAAATGATTACATCTATGTTTTGATTGTAATGCAGACATGGAAATGATTGGGTAATTTCATCTTCTTTGTTTCAAAACTTTTGACCAGCATGATGAAATAAAAAAGGACTCTTTACTGACTATTTATATTAAATATATTTTAAATAATTTTGCAGATGACAACAGAGTCTCTCCATCATATCAGCACCCTGGATGTAAGAGGTTACAAGTTCAAACTCTTACACCAGCCAGTCTGTCCAATACATGCTATGAAATGACTGAGCTAAACACTGAGCTCCTGCCTGAGAGTCTCCCTAGATAAGACCATCAGCTAAACACCTCAGATGCAGATTTCTGTCTTGTTAGCAGACAGCTTGACGGTGGCAATTTTCTCCACCAGCTACTCAGCTGTGGCCCACTTCTAAAAGATGCTCTTTTATAGTTTTGCTCTCCTGCATGTAAATTCCCTTCACCAGCAGATGTAGAAGCTAGTCACTCTGAACGACAAGTCCCATCTGTGAATTCCTCATTGCGGATGTGACCAAACAAACAAGAGCGGGAGAACAGTGGCTTTCAGTGGCGCCATATGCTTTCCATACTCACACTTAAAATCAACACCACAAAGCAAATTGTGTTTTCATTTGAGAGTCTATTATGAAACAAAAGCACATGCTGGGGATAGAAAAGAATGTGCTACCACTGAAGAAAAATGTGCTGTGAAGTAATCCCTGCCTCCACTCATGACTTAAAAGATGTACAGCTGGCTTTCACATGCTTCAAATTCCGCATACTGTAAAAACACATTGCAGCACTTATACAATTACTGCATGAACACTGGATAAATACAGCAGGATTTATAGATTCAATAAATGCCAAAGCACAGTTCTTCACAGGGTATATCAGAAAGATTTGTATTGCTTGTCTGTTGTGAAATGAACTTTTCACATTTACATTGAAACTTTTAAAGCACTCACTTACAGTCCTCATCTTCTGTTGCAAATAAACTGCCTTCCTAGGGTTAGGTTTTGAGGAGAACTGATTTTCTTACAATTCAAGTTGGGTATTGAAGGTGTCTTTAAAACGTCCATCAGGCCAAGCGTTGTTAGAATGTTGTTGACAAATAATTTTTCATGTGCTGTTTGGTTAGGTTAAAATATACCATGCTAGTAAAGTATGCTAACCTCATTTAATGCTTCTGCTAGTTTTTCTGTGTTTCCAGGATATAGATTCCTGCTTTTTCTATAATGTATGATCGAATACACGAACAGGAGCAACAGATAAAAAGCGAGAAAACAAATTGTTAACATATGCTGACTACTTATGCACATATTAGTTAGACCTGCAGTCCCCAACCCCCAGGTCATGGACCAGTACCAGTCCCTGAGTCTTTTGGTACCGGGCCGTGAGAGTTGAGGCTCGGGTGTGAAATTGATGGTTTTCAGGGGGATTTTATCGATTTTTAGCGCTATTTTTTTAAAATCATTTTTAGCGTTAACTCTGTTTCCCTGGGTCTTTTCCTGTGTGTTATGAATAAATCTTCTTTTTTTGGTACTGGTTTTATTTTGTTGTATTTATCCGTGACACCTTAAAGGCCAGTCCATGAAAATATTGTCGAACATAAACCGGCCCGAAATGTAAAGATGACAACTTTACATTTCGCCCATGTCATTTTTGAACATCTTGTTCACTATTAAACAACAGCTAAAATGTCGCTTTTATTTATCTGTTAAGTAGAAGCATTTTGTGAAATTTTGAAACTAGATTGCAGTGATTTGCACAAACCAACACTATTACCAAATCAAAGGGTAATACTGGATGGCCCAAGAAGGTTTTTTTTTTCTTTGTTTTGTTTATTTTTTTTTCAGTAATGGCAACTAGAATTTGATAAGAAACAAAAGATGGCAAATATGTGGCAAATACATGGTAAACTAAAACTCTATTAAGGAATAAGCTGTAATTAAAATGTCATTTGCAAATCTTAAAACGTATTCATGAACTTAAATCTATCAATGTCATGCTCTAGCACTTATTATCAGCCATTCTGTATTACCAAGATGACACTGGGTCTCCTGCCCTCAGCTTTTGTTTTGATCGGTGAAACCCCTCACCTGCATGACTTGATGGATACAAAGCAGTTACTGTGGTTTGATGTTTATCATAGCTCAAGTCCTGGCTTGAGTCAGTGTGTCATTTTGTGTGTGTGGGATGATGGTGGTGAGGCTAATCAGAATCAGCTTTATTGGCCAAGTATGTGTACACGTATTCTTCTTGACAAAATAGAAAGATAATACAGACAATAACAACAAGAATATGGTAAATTGCAAGATTTATTTATTTTATGGTACAAAATGCTGGATTTATGGAAAAAACAAGGACGTCAGGATCTTTTTTACTGTATGTTGAGTTTGTACAGTGCATTGATTAAGGGGAAAATGCATCCAGACCCATGTGGGCCAGTGTGAAAAAACCTAATAACACTTGGCAGCAGGAAAGCATTTGCGTACACAGTAATTTTGGCTCACTCTTCTTTGGAGAATTGTTTTAAATCAGCCATATTGGACGGTTTTAGAGCAGGAACCAATTTACACAGTGGTCAAATATCCAGGTACAATTATGCCAGAAGCTTGTTGATGGCTACCAAAAGTGCCTGGTTAAGATTAAACCTGCTAAGGGACATTTAACCAACAATTATTTGGAGTGTATGTATATTTGAGCCTGTACTGTATCTATGCTTTTGATCGCTTTGACCTTGCAATGATTAGAGAAAATCCAAAATAAAAAAAAGTGCACTTTTTTGTAAAGTATTATTGTCAAGGGCAAGCTACAGTAATGATTCATAAATAATTATAAATGTATATAACATAATGACATAATTTAAAAAAGAGCCAGACCCCAAAACTCTGTTCCATTTTAAGCTTGTGTAACCGTAAATCTATTCCTTTGTAAAGCAATCTTTGTGTAGCTTTCCTTGTTTGTTTTCTTCTTCTTTTTTTTCTTTTAGAAGAAGGGTTAGTGGAATGATGAAGTGTTTGTGCAACAAAGAGACAATTATAATGGTGGTGATGTTTGGGGTTTGGGGCCTGAGAGGTAAGAAGATGTAACTACATGAATGTGAGTGACTGGAACTCAGCCAAGAACTGTCAAATCCCTGAGCTGTTAGCTTGCAGGAGATCTATTACATAACACACACACACACACACACACACACACACACACACACACACACACACACACACACACACACACACACACACATACATGTTCACCTGACCTACATTACCCTGCTGTCTAAAAGAAAATTTCCACTCAATTTATGCCTTGGGGCTTTAGGGAAGAGCTTAGAGAAGGGGGGCAATCTGCCAGTGCAATTGAGCAAAGGTACAAAAAAAAAAAAAAACAACAACCATAAAAGAAGAAAGGGATTGCCAAATTGGATGAGATAGATAAAGTTGGAAACTTCAATATATGTATTATACTTCATGTTAATCTGATCAATCTCAAAATAATTTAATCAACTGACTAAACATAGACTAAATGATAGTTTCGCTTCAAAAGCCATGAGTCTAGCATGGCTAAAAAAGATAAGTAATGAAAGAAATCCTAAATGGAGCTACCCACATCAAATTCCAAAGAAAACTGTCTGTCTGATAGGAAGAGTGTTTTACATAAATGTTCCGGGTCACTCATATTATCATTTATGTAAAATACTTTTATTTTAAATTAAGATCCCATCAAACTGGTGAGAAATGTTCAATGGCAACGTGTTTCAGGGAGACATTAGAGTTACCTAGTATTGCAAGATTTATGTTGTAAGGCTGATTATGGGAAACACTCACATGTTACTTGCAGTTATGTTAGGATAGCTGTGAACTCTGTCTGATAAAAAATAATACATTTGAAAAAAAAAACAAAAGCACTTTGCGGGCTATCAAAATAGAAAAAAAATATGCAGTTGTACTCTCTTCACAAAACTAAGAAAACTGCTGCAAGCAGAATAGAAACATAAGTGGAAGGTGATTGTGATCAGAGTCTTACCTTGAGAAACAGACATTTACCAGGTTCCTGCAAGCTACAAAACACCACTCTTAACATTAGCACTGAAGAAGTGGAGGTGGCCCTCTAGGCAAATTGCAGAGAAAAAGCCAGATCTGAGTGTGGCCAATGAAACACAGGCGTGAGAAAGCAGAAAAAGTTTATATCTGTCGCAAAAAGAAGGAACATTTGTGCCATAAAATATGGGGATATTGAACATAATTTTTCTTGTGCTGTCCATCCATGGCATATGGCATTACCACGCCATATGCCATGGATTCATTTTCATTCTAGGAAAACAGGACAGTGAACCAAAACAGATTCCAAACTAGGTGCGAAATATTTAAAGAAGAAACAGTTGGTGACTAGTGCAGTTACCACATCTCTACCTTGTTGAGCTGCCATGGGAACAGCTTGATTGTAAGCAAGACCTGCCCATCAAAGCAATACAAAGTACGGGAGGCGCTCTGGGGAGCAGAGTTTGAAATTTCTCCAGATTACCTCAAGGCATAACAGCATACGACTGACATGCAGTAAACTGAAAGATGGATGCATATAGAAAATACCTACTTTTAAATACATGTAAATTAAGCAATACAATCGTAAAACCAGTTTCTGCTATTTTAAACTTTTGAGCATGTCTAAGCCTTCTTGTTACAATCTTCCCACAGATGTGAATATAAATGCTTTTTATCTGAAAGATGAGCGTCCTGCCAAAACCTGCTGTGATTACACTGATTGGAGACTCCGTTTTTCTTTGTATTTTTAATTTATGTAAATAAATCTATAGAATCTGGAACAGCTACAGCTTCAAAATAAAGTCGTACCCCTTCACAGTGATGACTGTTGAGTTTATGAGCCTGTGTTTTAGGACTAGAGTTGAACTGACTTGAAATATCCATAATGACAATTAAATAAACTATGAAATATAGAAAATGAGAGCGCTTTTGGTCAAAAGTTACATAACATTTCCAGGTTTGCAGCAGTTAACCAAATTACACAAAGAATGACCAAAGCCAGCAGAGCAATTATGCTTCACACTTGTTGTTGCAGATCTGTAGAATTGTTTGTCTTTAACTATTATGAGCGCTTTTTCATTACCCCCCAACACCAACTGAAAAATAAAATTAAATAAATGAAAATGTGAAATGCATTCCATTCTTTGCCCCAGGGGTTTTTCAGGAAGCGAGTGCATGCTGAGCATCGGTTGGAGTCAATATTCAAAGTACTGTAGATGGGAAAAAGGCCTTTTTGGCAATTTGAAAAAAGTTACATGTCCATTAGTCATTCTATTTATTAAGCTGGGAGTGTGTCTGGTGGCACTGGCAGACTGACAGTTTACCCAGCAAGAGTGTGATGGAACAGAGCAAATAGTTATCATTAGAGTGAGTCAGATTGGGAAGCAGATCAAAAAGTGAGTGACACCTGAGTCTGTGCACATCTGGTTTTAGGAGTGAGGCTTCTCTCCAGGCCACATGTGGTATTGATTTGGGGCTACATGCTGCAGGGTTGACCCTTCCCTGTAAGAAGAACTCCCACCACCCTACATTCGCATCTGGAATCCAACTGAACACCTCCCCAGCAGGCTCAACTTGACCCACTTATAGCTCTTATAGTTGTACCCTCCCGCCCACTTTCCTTTTCGGTTCACTGGCAAACTTGGCTTGCCTTAGGTTGTTGTAATGTCAAGCAAAGGCAAACATGCTGTAATGCTGAATTTAGAGCTAATTATGCAGCTGCAAAACTACACAGTGAAGCATGTGAATTAAGGTTAGAATTTTTATTCTCAATGTAATGCAAGGATGTAATTACTGTGTAATTCAGTGTAATCGACTGTCAGATCTGTTCAAAAGACAAGAAAAAAATGCTGTAAACCTCTGAAAAACAGGTCATGAAAGACTTCTCGCATAACAGCCTTTTCACATAAAAAATAATGCTTATGTTTTAGCAGGTAAAGCATGTTAGTCATGGTCAGGTCTGACCATTCGGTCATGGTTAAATAGAATTGTTTACCCATTCTTTCTATCTTTATCGCTTTTTTGGAAGATATTGTGCTTATTTTTAAAGAAAATTGAAAATATTATCTGAGGGACAACAAAATGAGTTAAACTCAGAGCATGGTGGCAGATTTTGAATACTGCTTCATGTGAAAAGACCCAAACCAGCACCTGCATATCCGTATGAAAATTGCTAATAGCCACAAAGATGTTTATTAATTTTTAAATAACCTGCCGGGATCGTTTCCACAGCTGCAGGAAGCTGTCTCCTTCAAACACATTAACAATATTGGAAATACTCAGTGTTATTTAGACAAGTGATATATCTGAATATGGGCAGGTGACAGCAAGCATGGCACCCATTTGCTAGAGACCTGCTAGCAGTAAATGCCACAGAGTTTGTAGTAAGGTGCTGGCAAGTTAAACACCAGCCAATGTTCATGGACCTGATCGATACGAATTTGCCTTCTCCCATTCACCTCTGTTGGGTGATGTCCAGAAATTTTCAGTGCTGCAGTGAATGTGTGAAATTGGATGTAGTCACAAAGCCAAGCTATCTGTTTGATTTCATTCCAGACTTTATGCTAAGCTAGGCTTACCTCATGTGCCATCTGTCAAACATGTTTGACAGGAAGCAAATATATGTTTCTTAACAAAATTGCTCTTTTTTTTGGTCGTATCTGGCAGCTTTGCAAACAGAATTGTGATCTGAATGCATGGTGGTACAAAAGTGTTCTTAATAATCACCTTTATCATAGGATGGAATATTTTTATCAAGATAGAACTGATCTTCTCCAGGATGATCTCGCAAAAAGGTGTAAGGCAAGAAAAGTTATGGAATTTCAAAAAACACATAAATAAATAATGATAATAATATGTAAATCATATGCTTTTGTCTTTGTGGTTGCCAGGTTTGCTGTCACCTGTGAGATACACTCAATGTGAAGCAATATCTTTCACAAGAACCGTGTTTTAGAGTCTAAGAAGCAATCCATCAAAGCTGTTCTCGTGGCATATGGTGGCACAACACCATACTAAGACTCCTTATGTTGGTTTTCCCTTTAACTTTTCTTCTTGCACAATAGATGCCAACAAAACCATTAACACCCCCGCCAAAAAAAATCCCTTCCTCTCTCACTGGTCTGATGGATAATCAAGCATGACTGAGAAAAGTGTGAGAAGTAAAAATGACTTTGTGTTAGGGAAAAACAGAAATTCACAATTGTACTACATAAGGGTAAAAAAAATATCGACCACTCTTTTAAAAACTGTCCAGAGATGTATGAGCAATTTGTTCCCCTGCTGAGCTGCTAGTATGGCTGTTTCTACTAAGTTGACACTGCATAAACTTACGGTTAATGTATGAGTCCTATTTGTCATGAGTGGAGTTTGTTTTGTCCTTCCAAGCTGCTTCATCTAAAGATCTATGGCATCCACGTTGCAGCACTGCCTAAAATAGGTAAATATGATTGATTCATTTTCTGTTTTACTTTTGACCCCAATATTACACACACACGAGCACACACACGCACACACAAAGACATTACATTAATTTTTTTAAACATTTTTTTTACTGAGTTGTGGCATTATGTGCTGGGATACTTTATCAAAGGAATATATTCTTATCACCAGTGCAGCTGCTGTTGGAAAGGTTTTTTCCATACTATCACATGGTTTTGGGCACATTGGAACTTTTGTGGCAGATAGACAGTACCCTGAAGAATAAAGGATACAATGGTTGGTTTATTACAGCATGTTTATTGAATTTCCAAAGCAGTTGTATCTTGTTTCATGCACATTGGGGTTCATATTAGCAGCTTGCCATAAGGAAAAAGACCATTCAAAACAGCAACATGTTCCAAATTATATTCACTGAAATACGAGAACGAAGCTGAACCAAATTCAAACAAAGCTTTGCATGCGTCCTAAACTCACAAATGTGGTCATATACTTGTGCAGTGAGGCCTTGAGTAATGTTTTCGAAGGCTCATGTTTAGTCCCAAGTGCATTAAGAGTGTGTCAGATTCGTTTTTCTTTTTTAATTCGTGAACTCATTGTGATGACAAATAAGTAAGAGAACATTTTGGCATTAGCTAAATAGTTGCTTTTACTGACACCAACCAAATAATATTAAGTCTTTTTGTGTACCCGAGCTTTTTTAATCATGCCTGTCTCACGGTGTGACAAGTACTGTACAACAGCTAGAGTTACAAACTCAAAGTAAATAAATAGAATTGTGAAAATTTGCCTTTAGCTCAGGAGGTAGAACAGGTCATCTACTAATAGAAAGGAAGTTGGTTCAATCCCTAGCTACTCCATTCTACTAATCTGCCAAAGTATCCTTGGGCAAGATACTGAACCCTGAGTTGTTAGAAAAACCACAGAAAACTGATTGTGTGAATGAGGCATGATGAAAAGCTCTTTAAGTGCTCAAGTAGATTAGAAAAACACTACATACGAACCAGTCCACTTACCAAACCTCCAAATCAGTTGAAAATGACATAAAATTGACAAAAATTACAAACACAGGAACCAAAAACATTTTAAATAAGCAGTAAAGCAATAAAGCTGCAACCGTATGAAACTGTATTTTGTTGGAATGACGGCACGCACTGCCAGGCAGAGAGTCACTGAAATCCTGTCACACAAGATCAGTAACACAAGCTACACATGAGCTTATAGTTACTGCTTCTGCTGCTCCCCGCTGCTTTAAACCAAAGAGAAAAAAACAACTTCTGTTTAAACACACAGTCTGGGTTCTGATTTGGGTATGCTATTTCCAACCAACAGAAAGCGCCAGTGAACTCCTGCTCCTGGTTTGCATGCCAATAGTTATCTAACATGGCCTTCGCATCTCTCCTCCAGGGATTCCCCCTAGCTATTGTAAGCGCTGTTCTGCTACTCTGAAAACTTTATTCAACTTTTGTGAGATAAACCATATAGAGGTTCAAGGAATCAAACAAAGATGTAGACTTACCCAGTATAAAATGACTGTTTGTTTTGCATAATGCACATGGAATAAAACTTTTTTTTGGTTGATAATCTTTTATCCAGGCTATTGTTTTGCAAGGGCATCAATGAAAATATCAAACATGGTTAAAAAATGAGCCGACATTCTGGGCAGTGGAAAGCCTGTAAGCAGCAACTAAACTGTTGAACCTCATAATTCACGAAATAATTAAAGTAAGCCTATGTCAGCGGAAAACGCACATTTTTAGCTGTTGTTGAAGTAATATAAGGTTAACCCATTCGTTACAAGATGAAAACTAATTAAAGACTCCTAAAACGCCAGATCATGTTCATTACATTTGACAAATCTGAGGTAAAGCAACTAATGTATCCTATATGGAGGCTGTACTTACTATAGTTTTCACTCTGACCTCAAACCCTGTTTAAACTTTTGTGTGGAAGTATATCATCTCATACATGTGGCTGATTCAATGTCCAGCTTTCCTACTGAGGCCAAATTCTTTACACACATAATGCTCTCACACACGCACACACAATTTTATATATATAGAATATATCAAGATGTTTTAGGAATCAGAAGGATACCAGCTAGAATGAGTAAATTCAAAGCCACGCCAGAAAACTCATGTGTTCTGTTTTCAGGTTCATTTTAAAGTTTTCCTTTTCAAACTGGACTTTCCACGCCTTCCTCCTAACTATCTCTTCCCTTCCCTGTTCTCCGTGGGAGTGAGTCCCTCTTGAGGCCTTCACCACGGCACCGTGCCAACTCCTATTTGGCTGTAGAACATTATTTGGAATTCACACGCATTTGAAGGGACACAGCAGGAGCAATTTCTCAGCACTCCAGGGGTGTTCTCTCTGCTTGGGGAAGAGATGGTGGGGGGATTTCTTGCTTGGCTACTGGTAACTCTCAGAGGGCATGCTTGGCATATCATAGATCTTAGTGGAAGGAAATGGCAGCAGAGCAGTGTTTGTGAATGTTCCAATTGTTACTGATTCACAGCATAGCTTGCAACTCTTTGAAAAGGGATCTTTGGAAGCTTGGGGAGGGCTGGGTGCAAAGGGCATCTCAGACTTTTATTCCTATTTCTCTTCTTCTCTGTCTTTCTTATCTCTTTCTGTCTTTTCCCTGGCAGAGCTGGGTTGTTAACTGGATCACAGACTGGAGGAGTAAGAATGATTTCATTTAGAATGGTGGGTGCATTCTTGTGTGAGCACTGCCTGAAATTGTACAGGCCCTTTTAGGGAAAAGAGGAGGGTTACAGCTGCACAGTATGACCGTTTCACTGACAAAAGGATGTAATGTGGATGGAAGCAATGAGGCGTGAATGAAATGCTTGTGTCATGTGTCAGATATGTTCCAAGACAGAAAATGGAAGTCATTTACATTTCTGGACTGATTTATTTCATAAGATGACAGACTCTGCAGTTCAATACAAAATAATTACCATTAGAATGTTACATCCCAAGAAAGTGTAAAAGTGCATATAAATGTAGTTTTATGTAAACTTTTGTAAACCTTTTGATAATCTGATGTTTTTGCTTTTTCCTTTGCACAGATTTAAAGTCTACATAAAGCAGATGGATGGACTGTTGGAGGCTGTGTGCAGAACGCCATAAGACTTCTGCTATGTCTCCAACTGGTGCATAGCAGTGCTGTACAAATTATTGCAGAAATCGGGAGACATGGCAATAAAACCCTCTGCTACAGCCACCTTACCCTTGCTCCCCGTTATGTTTTTGTATTGATCCTAAAATTTTAGTACTGACTTTAAAAGCTTTAAATAGCTTTGAGCCAAAATTAATCGCTGACCTCTTGCGTATGTCTGAGCAAGGAAAGAAGGATGTGAGAAGGGGGGGGAGGAGCAGGGCTGCTTTGTAAAGCCTTGCTGTGTCTTCCTGTAAGAATGCATCCTCTGAACTGGATGACACGTATAGACAAAACAATGTGTATGAGAGACACAAGGCAGTTAAATGGATTCTTTTGAATGAGCCCTGTGTGTGTGAGTGTGTGTGTGTGGGTGTGTCTGTGTGTGTGGAATGCAGAGACCAAGAAATCTTGTTGACAACTTGTTGTTAGGATCTTACAAATTTGGATATTTTTTGAGTGTGCGTCCAGTCCTTATGTACATAATGCAGTTCAAACAACCTCTGAGCTGTTTAGTGTTAAGTTTGTTTCCTTTAAGTTGCTGCAAATGTGATTTGATCTCTTGCACAGACCAGTCTTAGGCCTATGTGATAGCAGAAAAAGCATGTAACACACAAATTCAGTCCGATGAACTGTGATATGCATGACTATTTGGCAGTGGTAACACAACGATCCACTAGCATAACCGTCTGTGGATTTTCCTTCATGAACTAACACGACTAAGAGTTGTCAACAGCACTAAAGGCTCTTCAAGGCTGTACTAAGGCTAATAGGTGGTTTGAGCTCACACCATCCATCCATCCATCCATCAATTTTTTTCCACTTATCCACAACTGGGTTGTGGTGGCAGAAAGTTACACTGGGTATTCCAGACATCCCTTTCCCCGGGCGGGGAGGGATACTTTATCTCTTCAGTGAGTTCTGGATCTTTCCCGGGGTCTTCTCCCAGCTGGATGTGCTTGGAAACCTCCCAAAAGAAGGTGACCACGATGCATTGTAATCAGATGTCTGAAGCACCTTATTTGGTTGTTTTGAAATGTATATTTACTACCACCACCCTCTGGATAGCCAAAATTCTCACAGTCTCATCGCTGTGTCTGTTGATCTATAATGGTAGCTATTAAGAAAAATATATAAAGTTATGTAATGCTTTCAATTACTTACTTATTACCCCCTTATTTTAGTGTACCCACTTTGAAGTGTTTGTAGATAATTTCTACAATTATTAAATTGTAAAATGTAAAATACACTGAGATTCAATTTAACTGGACAGGAATAATGGCCTTGGTTGTTGGATGTATTATAAAGTGTTACCAGAAAAAAAAACTGTTCTGAATTAATTTCCCTGAGACTAGAAATCATCCAAAACTTACAAGGAGTAATTTGTGTTTTGAGGCATCAAACTGGCCTCGAATTGAGATAGACTGTTTTCATTCCCACAAGTCTATACTCGGCTAATAGAAAGCACATAAAAACTGTATGTAAGTGGTTCCCAAAAGATCTGACCTTCTCACTCTGACTGCACTTGAAAGTTGAAATTATGAATGTCAATAACATGGTTGGAGACAAGACCCAGTCATAAACGGAGTCGAACACAGACTAAAACATGTGTTTTGCAGATATACACCTCTCTGTTCGATTGTAAAAAGACCACATGGTTCATAGCAGAGGTGTGGACTCGAGTCACATGACTTGGACTCGAGTCAGACTCGAGTCATTAATTTTATGACTTTAGACTTGACTTGAAAAAATGTTCTAAGACTTGTGACTTGACTTGGACTTTTACACCAATGACTTGGGACTTGAATTGGACTTGAACCGGTTTACTTGAAAAGACTTGATATTTTACCCCAAATATAAAATTTAACATGCATATTATATGGAGATTGAAAATGTGACGTCATTCACGGGTAGAACCGCAAAGGATTCTGGGAACTCGTGGCAAGCGGTACTAGCGCACGCAGGCTTTCAATTAAAATCAGTCACACAGCGATAAAAAGAAACACAAAAATGTCAAGAAGCTGTTGTATTATTAACTGCAATAGCCGGTCGCATGACAGCCACGGGAAGCCGACGGGTAAAGAGATCGGTTGTTATCGGATTACATCGTTGAAGAGAAATTGTTCAGCCATGTTTCCGAAGTAACAAAGAGGCGACTGGATTGCAGCCATTCAAAGATCAAATATAACGTCCTAGAACACTCCAGCTCACAGGTTAGTCTGCTCCAAGCATTTACACGAAGGTCAGTCTGCTGTTGTAGTTAATGCGTCATTTTTCTTAACATAATTGGTGATATAGGTTACAAGCAAGTCTGGCGCTGAACAGAAATTGTCGCGCTATGCTCCTTTGTTTATTGTGCATAAATAGTGAATTGTCCTGACACAATATTGCGTTTCGCTTCTGTTATTATGGTACACTGACAAAAACACATACTTTTATTCACAGGATAAAACAGGTTTTTGTATCACTAATTGCCCAGTACGATTACAGCATACAATATTATTGTCACTGCTACATTTCTGTGATGCTACCAGAAATTATTTCCACTACTAATTAATTACCGTTGAGCTCAAAGGTCCTATTAATAAACGGTTAACGAATGTGTATTTATGAAGACGATTTGTGAGACTGGTAAACTTATGATACGTACGATGGTCTTTCGTTCTACACGGTGCATTTCAAGGTCCTGTATCCATCCGGCGGTAAACTGTACCTGGGCTTGTTGCAGTGACCGGAAGTTACTAAACTTCACGAGTGTATGCACTCACTCCAAGAACCGTATAATTATAAATATGCATATAAATATGCTAAGATGAGATAGCTGACTTCATCTAACTAGCAAATGTTGTCCAGGCTACGTTGGTGATACAGTTTTTTTTAATGTGTATGATATTTTTGTCATGCGATTTTAAAGCTGGTCCTACAACCGCATCCAAGAATAACATGCAGCTTATCTCAGAACTGTCGGTGAAAATTATTCTTGGAGCTAGGTTTAATTGAGCTGCATTTTAAAGAGGTGCAATTTCACAATTTGTGTATATTTTCTAAGTTCACTATTTTGTATGTGTTGAGAAAAACACAGATTTTAAAATTACATGGTCTAATATTTACATTTAGCATAACTGCAACATTATTTTTTCGTTTGTTTTTTTTAAAGACTCGAAAGGACTTGAAATTCAAAGTTTCAGACTTGTGACTTGACTCGGACTTTTACACCAGTGACTTGAGACTCGACTCTGACTTGCCTGACATTACTTGAGACTTGACTTGAGACTTGAGGATAAAGACTTGAGACTTACTTGAGACTTGCAAAACAATGACTTGGTCCCACCTCTGGTTCATAGCACTGTCAATCATACCCTGTTCTGCCACACCACCAACAAAATGTTTTAGAACATGTTTTACTCCACAAAACACACACAGACTACATAGATGGTCAAACTCCAAAGACATTTGGCTCAAAACCAGCGCTGAAATTAATGCAAAACTATGACGCTGCTGTGCTGCTACATGTATGTGAATTTGGAAGATTCATTGGCTTTTCATGTCCACAGTCAGTGGACTGTATCTGTGAAAAAATTTCTGGACAACACACTGTTCTGTATCAGTCCTGCTTTCCACTTTGTTCAAACCAAATTTATTTCTTAAGGCAATAGAGAATTTATGCAAACCTACTTACCTACTTTTTCCATGTGTGGAAAAAGTAATTGCCCCTCTTGTGAAATCATGAATTAACTGTGATTAATCAAATTGTTTGGAAAGCTGAGTTCAGTTCCACTAAACACACAAGCATGATTATTAGCAGACCTGTTGAATCAAGAAATCACTTAAATGGAACCTGTCTGACATTCATCAGTCTGGAAAGGGTTAAAAAGTGATTCCTAAAGGCTTTGAAGCCTTCAGTGAACCATTAAACACAAATGGAGAAACTTGGAACAGTGGTGACATTTCCCAGTGTTACGTTTCGGTGTTGTCAGTGTGTTGTTTTTGGCGTGATTGTTATGTGTTTCCTGTTTTACTTTGAAAGTCTGTGTTATCTTAGTGTTTTCCGTGGGACCGCTCCAGCCTTCATCCGCCTTCGCTGGAGGGTCCGAGGGACCGCTCCAGCCATCGTCGTCTGCTGGAGGGTCAGTGGGACCGCTCCAGCCTTCATCAGCTTCGTCTGCCTTCGCTGAGGGGAGGGTCCGTGGGGCCGCCCCAGACTTCGTCGTCTGCTGGAGGGTCAGTGGGACCGCTCCAGCCTTCATCGGCTTCGTCTGTCTGGATCAAACTTTTCACTTGGTGTTAAATGTTTGATTTTTGGGTGGGGGGAACTGTTACGTTTCGGTGTTGTCAGTGTGTTGTTTTTGGCGTGACTGTTATGTGTTTCCTGTTTTACTTTGAAAGTCTGTGTTATCTTAGTGTTTTCAGTTAACGTTTCCCTGTCTCGTCAGTTCTGAGTTGCCCCAGCTCAGTTTCCCTCTTGCTGTCCATTTTCCTGATTGCTCCCTGTAGGTATTTAAACCCTGTGTTTCAGTGTGTCATGGTCGCGATCTCCCCCGTGTTGTAAATAGTTTGGTGTTTTGTTGTAAATAAATAGTTTGTTGTAAATAGCTGTAAATAGATTTGTCGATACTTTCGTTTTGGGATTTTGGTGGTGAGCTTTAGTGGGGGGTTTTTTGTGTGTTTTTTTTTTTCTTTATTTTTTATTTTTTTCGTGTTGCACTCCGGTTGCCTAGGCCGGGGTGTAACACCAGGATTGACTGACCAGCCAAAATTTCTCCAAGAGCATAGCAACTACTGATCTAGGAGGGCACAAAAGAACCCAGACAAATTAAAAACTGGAGGATTCACATGTCTCAAGTCAGATCAAAGTTTATAATTTAACAATAAGAAAGAGATTGGGCAAAAAAAGCCACATAAAGGCTCATCTCACGATTGCCAGAAAGTATCTTGATAACACCGAGACTTTTGGAAAAATACTCCGTGGACTGACAAGATAAAAGTTAAAGTTTTTGGAAAGTATGTGTCCCATACCTCTGGTATAAAAAGTAACACAGTATTTCAGAAAAGGACCATCAAACCAACAGTAAAATTTGGTGGTGGTAGTGTGATGGTCTGGGGATGTTTTTTCTGCCTCAGGACCTGGAAGACCTGCTGTGGTAAATGGAACCAAGAATTGTGCTGTCTACCAAAACATCCTGAAGGAGAATGTCCGGCCATCTGTTTGTGACCTTAAGCTGAAGCACACTTTGGTTCTGCAGCAGGACAATGATCCAAAAGACACCAGCAAGTCCACCTCTGAATGGCTCAAGAAATACAAAATGAAGACTTTGGAGTGGCCTGGTCAAAGTCCTGACCTGAATCAGATTGAGATGCTGTGGCACAACCTTAAAGGGACATACTCAAAAACCCTCAGATTTGCCTGAATTATAACAATTCTGCAAAGATGAGTGGGCCACAATTCCTCCACAGCGCTGAAAAAGTGTGACACAAACGCTTGATTGTAGTTGTTGCTGCTAAGGGTGGCTGAAACAGTTATTAGGTATAGGAGGCACTCAATTTTTTACACTGGGTGATGTAGGTTTGGATTTTTTCCCCCCTTAATAATAAACACCTTTATTTAGAAACTGCATTTTGTGTTTACTTGTGTGATCTTTATCTAATTTATCTAATTTAATTTGTTTGATAATCTGAAACATTTAAGCGTGACAAACACAATAAAATAGGTAATCAGGAAGGGGGCAAACACTTTTTCACAGCATTGTATTTGAGGTCCCATCTGTGCAGATCTGAGTTATACTCAACATATGCTCTAAATACCAAAACAAACAGTTTAAATTTCCAAAAATGGGATCTTCCAACCTTCTCATTTTGATGAAATATATCTTCAAAACCGTTTGCTGTCATAAAGCTGTTTGGATGTGATTTTGTAGATGATAGGCACTCCACATGAATGGAGCAGTGAGCACCACGACACAAGGCGACGTGCAGTAAGTCATTCCTTGACTTGTTATTTTTCCCCTTCTGCCTCTTTTGAACAGTTCCACTGAAGCAATGGAAGCATTGTGTCTAAAAGATGGCCGGATATGGGCCTCCAGCCACAGGCACAGTAGCTTTCCTTGATATGTGTATGTGTGCTAGTGTCTGAGCTCGTGCATGTTGGGGGGGATTTACTGGTGACAGAGCCATAATGAAGATTAGATGGTAAATTTCTTCATAAAGAACACTAGAAGAAGTATCATAGTGTATCAAAATTTGACAAATGACAACTTTTATTTAGTACTATTAGTAGCATAATGAAACACAATAATATGGTTCTAGATGATTATGGCCATCACACAGACTCATTATAACTCACTGTTATTTTCTTTGTTCTTCCAACTAAATGTGCCAGAAAGTATCCACCTCACAAAGCATTTATTTTCAACTTTCTCCTGATTGTTTATTTGAGCAGAAATTAAAGTTGATTTAATTTGAGGAGTAACTTAACTCATTACACAAAAAACAACAGAATAAAATTTAGAGTTTTTTATTATTTAGCATTGTGGAAGATGAAACAGCTGAGTGTAGTGGTGCAGCATGGAGCAAACAATGAAATAAGCCATTTTGTGTGTGTGTGTGTACATGTTGTGATCAGCTGACCTGTGCTGCAACACAGATCATTGTGGATTTAGCCAGTTTAATTCAACAAGATGTAAGCAGATATTTCACAAGCCATAAGACTGATTTCCTGTCAGACATTGTAAAGCTTGTGAACAATTGACCAATTTCACCAAGTACTGCAACCAAGAAGTTTAGCCTGTACTAAACTTAACTAAACTGCCATGTTCAATGTTTTCAGGCAATCTTTGAATAAGACAATTTGTTTTGCAAGAGCCAGCCATCCATGCTTTCCACATATCCATTTCAGGGTCGCAGGCGGGGCAAGTATCTCCCTTCCATCATTAGAAGCAGTGCTATAACACACGAAAAATTGATTTATTAGACAATTGTACACATTAATCTGTAGTATGTAGTAGTATGCAGTATGCCAAATTCAATTGGAATCCTTTGCATTTCATGTCATACTGACCAAAAATTATAAGATGACCCCAAGGTATTTATTAGTATACTGCATTTAGTAATAAGCTTGTAAAGGACTTTCAGACACAAAATAGTTTTAAAAAGAAACTGATTTAGGAGAACATGTCAGTTATTTCACACCATGTATTGCTGTTGTTAAGTCTATAATTAGTAGACGTTGATGTTGGCTAAGTCACTAGCGACTCAAATGGGGATATTTAGCAGCCTTTGCAGAAATTGTTATTTGATGACATAGTTACTCACACACAAACAGCCAGTCTGAACAATGTAACAATTGCATGAAGAGGAAATGTTTGGGGATTTTTTTGCATATGCATATGTAAATTGTATGTGTATGTAATTATTGATAGTTATGCTTCAGCCGTAAGAAAAGCAGAACTACAACAATAGTAGTTTTCATTTTATCAGGTCATTAGGTAAAAATACCATCAATATATATCAATATATGCTTAGTTTTAATCGTCTGCAGAGTATCACAGTAAAGAAAGTGCAGTTTTGATTCCCTTTGGAAGTATAGGCAATGCTTCTGCTAGACTGTAGACAAACACTGCTAGTCTGGACAAACAATAACACAGTCCTTTAATAAGATCTCCAAATAAAACACTCCAGCATATAGGAGGTCTGCCCACACCTCAATATTGCAGCTATACTATGGAAACAATGGTGTATTAACCTCAGCCTTGCTGATTTCCTCACCAGTCCACATGTTCAATCAATGTTGAACACATCCCAGCCAGGGCACCATTCATTACTAGACATTATAAGTAACGTTATCCCTCAGTTTTAAACATGGTCATCGACCTGGGGGCCAGTTAATGATAGAAAAATGATATCATTTGCAGTCGTGTTCCTTTGTAAGCTGACCCCGAAAACCACACGGGGTCTCTTCATCTTGACCACGTCGGCTATCGATTTCCACTGAGGATAATGACTTTTTATGTCTGTAATATATGAGGGTATGTTTGATGTAGGCTGATCTGTTTGCTCACTGTAGCCCATTTTCATTGCCATTGTCAGGGGAGTCATATCAAGGAAAGCTAGAAGCAATATATATTAGAAGACACTCTATGGACATTGCTTAGCAGGCTTTAGCCTCTCATTTTCGTGAGCAGCTCATCTATCCGAAGCCTGGTTCTTTTTTCCAGTCACATTCACTGGTGTTCGAGACATATTGTACAATTTACTAGCTGTTTTGGTTAATTGCATTAAGTTGCACTCTAAAATAAAGTTATATACTCTTTCATTTCCAGCTTGTGGAAAAAGCAATGAGTCTTTAAATGTATGTTTAATTACATTTCTAACTTTTTGCTTTTTTTTGTTCCACAAAACACTCATAACTGTGACAGCAAAATTTGCAAAATGCAAACTACATGAAAGGAAACTAATTTATTCTTGGTGAAGAGAACTTAGTCTTATTTGATGTTTCAGAGTTGTACTTTAAATTCAAGTTTAATTAAGTAGCTTTCAATACCCCACATGCCACACTTGCAAATAAGAGATGTTTTACTTTCCTAAATTGCCTCTTTATTTCAAGGTTATGTGCTTTGATTACTCTCTTTTGAATTACAAATAAAATGCACCTGAAACACAACCAGTGCTATAATAAATGGCAGTCAAACAGTATGTGGAAGATTTTAAAGATGTTGGAGGCAATCTGAAAAAAATGATATTACTTAAAATTATAGAATTTAATTTGATGTTCGTATAAGTGATACAAAGACTATCATTGCAGAGACAGAGAAATTGTTCCATCTTTCATCTAGGTGCTCATTTTTGCCCCCCTTGACTACTGGTTGCTTGTAATGTTGATGAGCCAGGAAACTAAACTTATTCTACTTCTTACATTTGTTTTGGGCAACCCCAAATACATGGAAAAAAATTAATGGACTATTCTATAAAAGCGCAGCAGCTACCTTTATTTTTGTGTTCTATCTTTGCTAAAGGTGACTATAACAAGCTAATAAAAATTTTAAAGACCCTCACTTTAAAAACCTAGCAAAAGTTTTAGCAATAATTGCTTACTGAACTTTTATGAACAATTTGAGATCGTGTGAGGTCAAGAGTAGCATTCATAAGGTCCTGTAGTTATAACCTTTCTAAAGGACAGTGAGTTGGGAGAAATTAGCTTCGGCAGCATACGGATAATGACCTGCCGTCTGGCTCAGCACTCACACTCGACAAAGAAAAATAAAAAATAAATAAAGTAAACCCACCCTCCCCCCTTCTTAGGGTTAATGGACACATGGATTTATTTTTTTCCCCCTCTTTGTAGCCCAATTTATCTCGTTCTTATTGGCATTACCCTCTTGTCTTTGTACTCCAGCAGGGAGGAGGGGAGGCCAAGCGAAACATGAGACCGTAATGAGATTTTGCAGACATTGCACCATGTAGAATTTCGGATGTTCATATTACAGTTTGTCAATATCCAAGAGAACGTATTAAATCGGGCATTCTTGACGTAGCAGTGGAATGACTGATTACATGACCCACTTTTACGTGCTTAATCAAAAAGTGGATATATAGGCATTTAGTCCTGTTTTTCTCCAATCAATCCAAGAGAATAGATTGTCAGTGAAACATTACTGGGTAATACCATCTTGTTTATGATAATATTGTGAAGGCAGGGAGAAAATAATATTGTTAAAACCTTTCTAGACCTAGGTCTTTCTCTCCGTCTCTCCAGTTTGGCCTACTTTGTTTCTTTTAATAATGGAACATTACTTGTTTTTTATATTTACATTTTCATTTTTAGCTTTTGATATTGCAGACATAGATTGAAAACGAGTTTTGTTCTTGAGTCAAAGCATCTTTAGGTAGACATGAGGTAGTGTACCTAATGTGGCAAAAAAAGAAAAATATCGAAATGACCTGACGCATTAGAAAAAACAACTGTAAATTTTAAGAACATGTTTCTTAAACATATTTTTATCCTTAAAAAGAGCTTTGGCATTTTAAACTATATAGAGAACTGCTGGTTCCCTGCTATGCAGTAACACTTGTGTCAGCTGCTAGACACATCATAATAAGCAGGTAATATCCAGTGGCTTTTTACAGGCACATTACTGTAATAATCCTGGGCTGCTGAATATTGTTAAGTGGAGTGTTGTTCTGCTCATATTGCTCCCTGCTCCAATTTGACAAAGCCACTTAGGCTCCTCCATGTTCAGTCATTTCCACTTGGACTGGAGGGGATTTAAAGCCACTGGAAATGAAGTCTGTGCAGTGACATCACCATGCTGCTTCTGCATGTGTGTGTATTTAGCTTCAGTCCTAGAGTGATTTTTGTACCTGCTTGTGTGTGAATTCTTGTAGGAAGTCTATTGCAATTTTCTACTTCATGTGTGTGTGTGTGTGTGTGTGTGTGTGTGTGTGTGTGTGTGTGTAAAACATTGTGAAGCCCACAGATTTTTATAGAGTACAGGGTCTTTAGGTGTGTAAATTCAGTGGCCGACTGCATGACATCATGACGGATGAGTTAATCATGTCAAAGTTTCATTGGATGGGTCACATGATGCAAAGCCTGCTGGGATTCCCACTTTAAAGGCAATACAGAATATTATTTTTGGTCTCTGATAAAGTGGCACTGTTTTTTTTAGAAGCAAGTTCACTGCAAGGAAAAAAGGTACACATGTATATGTTCTAAATTCATTGAAAGCAAATACAAAACAGAATTCGGATTCGGTTTTACATTAAGTAACATAAACATATGTTTATGTTCATTTAGACAATGTACAGGAGCTTACAGAGTTAGAATTTTACGAGTCTATCGACATAAAAGATATAAAGTGATCTCCCTTCAGCTGCTGTTATCAGACTGCTGCTGATTTCCAAACACATTATTTTATGCTGCTACCATGAGACCAATTCACTCTTAATTAGAAAGTGAATGTATTGCACTGCATTACATCATATAGCAATGGTTCATTGCTGGTATGTGTTGAACAGATAGTTTGAGACTTTAATTATTTTTAATCTGCTATCAAGACTTTTTATCGAGAGTTTTAGGGTTGTGGCAAGAATGTGAATTTATATTCTGAATAGGTCAAAGGTTGAGGTTTGATACGTTTCCCTGATGTCTGGGTTATGTTTGCGAATATTTTTTTTTAACTACAGGAGAGCCAGCCCTCGAACACAGGTGTTTGACATGTGTTATTTGTTTCTACACTAAACACTTCCTGCAGAGTTTTCTAAAGTGCTGAAAATCATATTATCAAGCAAAAACAACATTCAAGCAATATTTATCACTCTAGAACTTCTTATTTGTCATGTTAAGAGAGATAAGGGTAACAGATAGAAGCTGACTGGTCATTTTTACAATCTATCATAAAGCTTATCATTATTTACATGTGTGATGATACAATGTTCTGCTATGCTAGCTGTGTTTTTTGACCATCTTTGCTGTACGTCAGAGCCGCCAATGCAGACAAAATAATCTAGACACCCACCAGTACTTGGACCAACTGCTGGTCCCAGAAGATTGAAGCAGTCAGCATCCATCTCATATCCAGACTATATCTACCAGAATTTATATTTCCACCTAGCATGAAATCTACATCTATAAACATAGAAGATATTTACTGTATTCACTTCCAATGAGATAAATTTTTTTTCCCTCATACACTGTCACAAAGCCCCTTCCTTTCAACTGTGTATTTTGAATAGATGGAGAACAGGTATCACTTGCGTCCACCTGAGAATCCAATTTTGCACAAAGGACATTCGGCTAACACTCATTTGTCTGTCAGCAAGATATCTCAAACTGGTATGAATGTATTTCCATGAAAATTTGTGGTAAAACATATAATTCAGGCTTTAAAAAAATCACTTAGTTTAGGGAGATGGCACGTTATAATATATGATCCCTAAAATCCCCTAGAGATGGTTTTAAAAACAGAAACTTGATAGTGATAAGAAATTATGAGTTTGTGTGCCAAATATTATCATTTAGTATCAATTTAAGGTTCTCCCTCAGAAGTATAAATCCCCTTTACAACCACTAGCCATCTGTTAGGTTTGAAGGCTCCATTTTTGTGTACAAATCCTTTATCAAAGATCTAAATTTAGTATTGTGACTATGGTTATGATTGTTGTAGGATAGATTGTTTATTTTGTGGAACTCAAGGCAAATAAATGGATGTTTTGGGGTTTACATTTACAGTTCATTTACTTGGAAATTCTGACATCACTTCACATTTAAAGAACAAAGGGATGGGCAAAATCTGACTGTGCAATGCAAACTCTGTTTGCAAGCAACCAAGCTGCTCTCAGCTTCAAAAGACTCCACCTCCAACCTAAAGAAACATCTGGAAGTAAGTTCTTTTTTTTAAAAAGCTAATGTTAGCCTACTGCAGCTATGTTGTTTTAGTTGGGGCAGCTACCTGGGTTTTGTGACACTTCAGTGTCTTCGATGTGCTGTTGCTGTGTGATTTATTACTATTACTGAAGGCTGCATTACAACCTGCAAATAATCATGTGCAGTTCTGAAAGCAGACAGAAAAAAACATATTGCTGATACAAAAATAGTTTTCTTTACGAGATCACTGCAAAAAATGCAGCCGTACCTCATGTCCACCCTACTGTTACTCATTATATATTAAGATTTAAAAATCTAGTTGGTATTGCTTTCAGAGCTGCACATGATTATTTGCAGCTAGCAGGTTGTTAATGCTATCCTTCAAGTCTAACAGTCTGCAGTTTATGAACTAACCTCAGCTAACGCCAGCTAACAATGTTAGCTTGGTGGCGAGTAGCCTTCAGTAATAGTAATAAATCACGCAGCAATAGTACATTCATGTAGTTGTAAAAAGCATGACAATATATCAAGTAATCCAAAGTATTCAGAATACTGTACTCACATTGAGTAACTTAGCAGAATACGCTACAAACTACATTTTGGGCCATGTATTCTGTAATCTTTAGTGGAATACATTTTAAAAGCAACCTTCTCAACATTGACAAAGACCTAAAACTTACCACCAACGACTGGCTAAAGAAGAAGCATATTACGGTCACTGAGTGGCCTAGCCGGTCTCCAGACAACAATCCTATCAGTGGAAGGAGCTGAAGCTTGAACTTGCCAAGAAACCCAAAGGATTCAGAGAGATTCCTCTTTCTGTAAAGAGGTTTGGGCTGAAATCCCTTCTGAAATGTGTGCAAATCTAGTGACCAACTACAAGAAACATTTAGTCTTTGTGCTTGCCAACAAGGGTTTCTCACCAAGAACTAAATCCTGTTTTGAGTTGGGAGAATACTCATCCATTCACTTGCAATGTAATGTATAATGTTTCTGGATTTTTGGTAGATATTCTGCCTCTGCCATTAATATGAAAGTGCAATAAAAATAGAGACTGTTCGTGTCTTTGTAAGTCAGCAAACATACAAACTTAAAATCCCTACTGTATGATTTATACTTGTGTCCCAATAACAGTAGAGAAAATGGAATTTGATTACTATTCAAAGAATTGCTTTTTCTTGGATTGCAAATTACCTCTGAAAAACCATATGTTTTTATGTAGTTTAATGCTGTATGCAAGATTCTTTACACATATGCTGCATGGCATCCTAGAGTTTTGTTGAAACACTAAAAAAGTCAACTGCGTATGTCTAATGGATCTGGCCTACAATAGCACATATCAACTCCCAGCTCTGTCTGAGCCTCTCTGGGGTGCATAAACAAAACCCTTCACAATTTACACTCAGCAATGCCCTGACCCTGCATTACTTACTCTATCCAGCCAGCATCTGCTGCTCAGTGACTCAGCTTCCTATCAGCTGCTGTGGCTGAACTCAGTCTGGCATCCAGGAAGGAGTGTTAGGCAGAGATCCCCCCCTAAGCTTAGCAAGAACTGCTGATCTCATCCAGCTATGCATTCATTTCCAGTAACAGTACAGATAGTGTTTTTCAGTTTCCCTGGTAGACTGCAAGAGTGAGTGTGTGTGTGTGTGTGTGTGTGTGTGTGTGTGTGTGTGTGTGTGTGTGTGTGTGTGTGTGTGTGTGTTACTTTCCCCTTGAAAGACCAACTTCCACAGAAGTTAAACTAAAAGTAATGGTGCAATATTGTTTGACACATAACACTCTCGAGACTGAAGAAGTCACTTGGATGAGTGACGAAACGTTTCTCCCACTGAAAACGCCACGTCCAGATGAACAGAATAAACTTTTTGGGGCATAACATTGTAGTTTGGTTGTTTTTGGAAATATGTGTTTACATATTTGATCACATTTATGGTTTAGGGCTTATAGAGAGTTGTATGTAAGACTGGACACTAAAGAAGGAAAGGAATTTATATGGACTGGGTAGTTAAAATCGATCAAGCTGGAAAGGATGTGCAGCAGTTTAGAATGATTAAAGATAGAGACATAAATGTACTAATGACTGCAGACATTGAGTTGATAAGTTGGAAGGAGTACTTTGAGGAGCTCATGAATGTAGAAAATGAGAAACAGAGGAAGATGGATGGAGGACAGTGACTCAGGAAGAGCAGAGGATTAGAAAGGAGGACGTGACTTCTGCTATGAATGGATGAAGAATGGGAAGGAAGTTCGTCCATACCTGTGGAGATATACAGATGGTTTGGAGATAGGGCAGTATCCTTTGTAAACAAATTGTTTAACACAGTCTTGGAGGCTAAAAGGAGCTGTAGTAACTATATATGGATAAAGTTGATGACAAAAAACATGCATCTATGGGAAAGAGTTGTTGAAGCTATGTTAAGAAGAGAGCTGAATACCAGCAAGCACCAGAAAGAGCACTACAGATATGATGTACATCAGAGCAGTTTGAAGACATAAGAGTTTTATCAGCATTGTAGGGGGACAGATCCACTGGAGCAAAAGCTTCCATGAAAGATGTTCATTAAATTGTAATACAAAACAGAAAATTTGATTCAATATCAAAAGGTAGAAGGAGCGAATAATGAATGTCTTCACGTGCTTTTGAGATGAACACTTAAGTTCCATGTATTAAGTGTGCATACTGTAGATGCTGTGCAAGTCCTTTTATAGACACTGTGTTGTATATGCTGAGAAGCTGTAAGTGTCTGCAGTATCCCAAATAGGAATTGTTTACAGAAGTCTTGCAGTAGTGAAACAGATCCTGTGCAGATGTACCTATGCACCTATCACATCTGCCACTGTACTAGGAATAGAAAAACAACCTAAGCAGCAACAAAGTCAAAAAACATTGCTACACAGCAAACAGATCAAACCTCTGTTAGGCTTAGAAAAGACTGAATACATTTGTTTCTGTTGAACATGACTGATTCGAATGTCACTACAGCCAAACTTTACACCAGCTATTTTTATGCTGTCTCTTTATGGTCTCATTATTATCAGGAACTTAGTTTAAATGTAAAGCTTATGTTATGACTAAATGCAGACTTAACAGAAAAAGGTTATAATACTTATTTTCAACCTCAGTAGCCAATGCTTTTGCTCTGATAAACAAGGGAAACCGAAGTCAGCATGTGATATTTTGCAAGACAGCAGCAGTAGTGTAATGGAGCAACATTTGACCTGTCAATCACAAACAGTTTATGGTAATTTTAATATACTGCAGAGATTTAAAAAAAAAACTCTCCAAATATGATTACTGTGGTTTTTTTTGTTGTTTTTCCCTCTGACTCATACAGATGTCATTCAGTTGGTGTTTCCCCTTGGTGCAGTTCATTTGTGCAGATGTGAACACAGTAATTACACTCAGGTGTGGACTAAAACAATCGTACCAAGATTCTTTGGAGGAGGTGGTCTTCGTACGGTTCCAAGTGGTTCATTTATGATGCGATTGTGATCTGAACCAACTACCAGGTGTTTGTTTCAAGTTTGAGCCAAAAAAAGGTCCCGCAACCATCTATGCTTTGAATTTTGGGATGTAGTAAAGTACTATAGATGTTTAAAGGGCAGGATGGGCTAACAGCTATCAGATTCCAACAAATTCTCCATGTTCTCTAGCCCAGAATACAGCACCTTCTTCCCATGTTTACTGATGTTGTTTCCTACCCAGAAAGCTTAAGTATAATTTCATATATGTGTTTGTTTTTTAAAACCTCCTTTTTATATTCTATTCTTAGGTCTCAGCATATGGCCGAGACCGGCACCTGAGCCTGATTCTGTTGGAGGTTTCTTCCTGTTAAAGGGAGTTTTTCCTTCCCACTGTTGCCAAAATGCTTGCTCATAGTGGGTCATATGATTGTTGGGATTTTCTCTGTATGTGTTATTGTAGGGTCTACCTTACAATATAAAGTTCCTTGAGGCGACTGTTGTTGTGATTTGGCGCTGTATAAATAAAATTAAAATTGAGGTCTCCTTGACAGAATTTGAAAATTCCTGTACATTTTTCTCATTATTGCCATGTAGCTATAAAAGAGCAACTGATTTTCTACCACAGTTGCTCCAAGGTAGTAACACTTCAGCCAGTTTAATTTAACTCTCCCTTTGCCGTACACTTATGTTCGGTGTTGATCACAACCACAGTAAAACATCAGAACTAGGAATGAAATGGAGAAAAGCAACTGTTCCTTTAGGTGCGGTGCTGATGATTACAAAAGTATACTGATTCACTATGACAGTTCACTGCCATAGATACATTTGGAAAATAAGGCATTGTACGTAACATCAGAAAGAAAACTAAGAAAAACAACAAAAGAAAACAAGGGATATATTCATTTACTAGGCACTGTAAAGCAAGAGAATATTACATGTGATTCGACATTTACTAACCAAGCTAAATCAAGCAAAGCATCAGCCCAAGATTTCTGATTTGACTAGAAGCATTAACATACACTATATTCATGCTTAGCTGATGAGAGAAGCTGAAATCTGAGATGTGTGATACCTCTACTAGCAGCCAATTCTTGAATGTTTTTCCTCTTCTCCTTTTTGTGTGTGTATGATTATAGCTCCATTACTGTGGGAAGTTTGTGAGAAGAGTGGGTGAGAAGCAGCTGCAGCAACTTCAAACTAGATGCTGAGATGCTCAAGTTAGAAAATAAAAAATAATTTCCAATTCCAAAAAACATGCAATTTCTTTGCTGCCCTACATGAAAGGAAATGCAACATTGGGATAATGGAGAAAAGTTGGTCCAAAGAGTAAAAGCTACTCACTAACAAGCCATGCTAAATATGGGTTTTTAATTGCTGTTTTTGGATTTGAATCTTCACAGTTAGTTGCTTTATCCACTTCCACATTAACAAAGCAGCAACAGCTGAAGGACATTAGTGTGACTCAGGGTAAAAAAAAAACACATGGATGCAACATAGCAGTTATTTGTACTTAACAGGATCCAGTTTAAGCATTTTGGGTTAGCAGGGGAATGAAATCCTGTTTCCATTGTCCTCAGTCTAACTCCAGGTTCTCTGGAAGTTTCATCATGTATCCATTAAGCTGTGCAGTTCCTCAAAACTCACAACAGTGACGTAAAACAACACAGGCAGAGTGAGTCTGGGTCACTGAGTCTCTTTCTTTGTACTGCAGTTACTGTAAGCATGACTAAATCCCTACCAGAGAGATACCAACAGTGAGTCCCTTTGGCCTGTCTTTGCAGGAACAATTCCCCAAAGCCTCGTACTCCTCGCCGTAGGCCTCAGACATGTGTAATTAGGTGTAAAATACAGCTGTGTGGAAGGTAGGGTGGGCCTGGGCCATGGTAACACCAAAGGGAGTCGAGGCTCAGGGCCGTAGAGCCTTGAGCTGCCATTGCACAGAGACAATTAGGTCTAAATGAAAAATTGATTTCCACTCATACTGAATGGATGTTAAAACAAAGCACGTAATAAATACCGTCTGGTGACAGGCAGGAGTGCTGGCCGCAGCAGACGAAGCCCCTTGTTAGCCTCGGCAGCGCCAGGTTATCGATCGCCTGTGGTGACAAAGGCGACTCTAAACGAGACCGAGAAGATATATAATTCAATAAACATATCACAGGCCTTTAGATTGAACGTGGCAACATGAGCGTACGGGTGCCACCTTAAATGTCCGAGGTGGTTAGTCTGTTGGTGGACTCTTGACAATTGATAGAGAGAACATTGTGCTTAAATGGATCAAAATATTAAATTATGCACTAAGACTGTGGTGTGTTGTGCAATGCATGATGACATGTATGAAGCTCCGCTGAGACTTGCTGAGATGCAGTCGCAATTCTGATGCTCCTTCCTCTACTGAGCCTGTGTGAAACTGGGTAACGTGGTCAGTCCAAAAATAGTGTTAAGTCATGTTTTGATATCTTTTCCTAGTAAGCTTTAGTTTGAATTACATAAGATTATGTGAAATATTTCAACCCAGGAGGCTGTGGCTACACTATGGCATAAAAATTCAATATTCTACTTGTCATGTGAATTATTTTATACAAACCTTCCAAAACAATTTACTTTTGACATGTGTGGATTGGAAAAAGGGTTTCCGTTTCTGTTTGGGGTTAAAATTAATATTGGAATGTTTAACTGCGAGCTAATCCTAATCTTGATTAGGTCATATTTAATTTTTTGAATACTGCAGAAATTTTGAATTTCCAGGATAGAAATGCAAATTTAAGCTCGACATCGTTTCAGTAATATGGAAATTTGACTCTTTAACCTTGTTAGACCCAACCCATCAAAAAATAGCCAGAAAATTCAGATTTTTTGAAACTGAGATGTTTATTAACCCTTATAACAAAATTCACAAAACTCTTTTTGCTATATCATGCTGTGTATGATATATTTTGATTATATATTTTTTGTATCGTATTTGGTACATTGGGCGTTTTTGGCAACTTCTTGTTAAAAACAATGTCAATTTTAGACAAAAAAGGAGTTTTGTCCATAACATTTTGAAATTATGGCAAGTATTGATCATGTTGATGAGATAGAGGTCTCAGAAACTCATGTATCAAATATGATACAAAAGGCATTATAGGGTTAAATGACTGCATCACCTGTTTTTAAATGTGTACAGGGGAGTCTGAAGCACACTGTCAGTATGAGAGCAGGTTAATGTACAGTAAGTTTAATAAAACATGTCTTTGGGCTACATATATTTATTTTCAATGAGGAAAATCTAATTATGAATAAATATATTCATGTAAAGAGTTGGAGAGATAGTAAACATCTCATAGGCTTAGAAAACAATGTATGTTGAATAAAGGGGAAAATGAAGTCCGTGCAATGTAACCATTGTTTTATCAGGTGGCATTTCTGTTTAATTATTCACTTTATAGAAAGACTGTGTTGGTAAAACTGAACAGTCCTTTTTAGGAGCCATTTGCCAGTGACTTTGAGGATTTCTCCCTTGAAGTAGTGGCAGAAGAGTCTTGTAGCATTGCTACATCACTTTCTGTTCACTTAATATACCCCACTAAATCAAGTGAGCATAGATCTCCAAAAGAGACAGAAGGAAGGACAGAGACTGTGAGAAAGGAAACAGACTAGACAGACGCAAAGTAAAGGATGGACCAAATGGAGATGGCAAAGATATGATGGGAAAAGAGGTAATTAGACAATGAGAAGGAAAATTAAAGAGCCTGACTGAAAGGTTTAAAAACTCTATACAAAGGAAGTGAAAGAGCTTCTGAATAATATTATCACACAGCTGCCTGCGTGTCAAGCAGTGAAAGATTGAGTGACAAAAAAACAGAATAAAATAGTGCTTAAACATAAACACGACAAACTGTGAACATTTTAGAGTTTAATTAGATTTTGATGGAAATAAACCAAAGGAAGTTCTCAAACAATGAAAAAAAATGATGGTCTCAGTGAAGCTGAGACTGCATTTGTTGGCACATTATATGAGACATAAAAAAGTAAACAACAAAAACAATAATAAGAAAATGATAGAAATCCCCAAAGCCTTAGAAACATCACCTCATAACAGAATATAGAAGGCTTTGTATCTGCAGCACATTCATGGACTTAATTGCATATTTTGTTCCTCCACTTTAATCTGCTCCGCAGTGACAGTGCAGACTTAATAAAATTTACCTTTTTTTAGGGGCCTTTCATCACGCCCTTTGAGGGTCTGTCAGTTTGTGTTTGCCGTATTTGCTGTTTCATATTAATTTATCTATTTTTTTTTTTTTTGGGGGGGGGGGGGGGGCGCCATTATTAAATATGTATGTTTTATACACAACATAATACAATGACTTTAATGTTCTATTTCTGACACACTACATTACAAAGCTACTCAAGAATTATGAAGGTGTTTTAGTTATTCAAACATTTCTCAGAAGCAGGAATTAGGCCTCATTGACCTGAGCCATGCAACCAGTTTTTTTGGCTTGTGCTTGAAAGGTTCAAGAGGCACAGAATGAAAGTCAAAGGCAACAAATGCCAAGTGCTGGTGCAACCATTTTTAAAGCCAGTGCATACATATATTCAACTCCCTGAAACTGGATACAAACATTTTTCTGCACTTCCAAAAAAACGACTGGAGAATGTTTGAGATTTATTTCTGTGCATATGTGTTTTGTATTAAAAATATGCACCCACTGTTTAACTCCTGTGCATAAAGTTTGCACTTGCACTCAGTGTTTTGCCATCAACAAGCCTTGACCTGCCCTGTTAAAGTTATAACTGAACCACCTGTGAACCAGTGCAGAGGCAATGCTGTCAGTTCAACAGAAAAACAGGAATGTACTTAGATTTAGCTCCTTGACGAACTAGATTAACTAGCTGTCCCAACATGATTATTAGTAACCATGACATTTGCTTTCCTTATTTAGCTGAAGCTTTAGCTGTTGGTACAATGCTGTGAAAAAGTATTTGCCCTCTTCCCGATTACTTTTTTTTGGTTTTGCATATTTCTCACACATTTCTGATCATCTAACAGATTTTATTATTAGACAAAGGTAACCCAAGTAAATGTAAAATTCAGTTTTTTAAACATGATTTAAAAAAACCTACCTGATCCTATCTGAAAAAGTATTGCTCCCTAAAACATTTTTGTATTTTTGTCCATTTTGTCTCATTATTGAATTGTGAACACGAACTGAGGCAAATGATTACTGTAGTTTTTTTAATGTTCTGGATTCTTTTGTGACCTCCTGGTTGAATTGTTGAGTCCATTTGTAGGAACATTTCCATTTGGATCTCACCATGGGTCGGAGAAGTCTCAGATCCTTAAAAATGACTTTATTATCATTTCCAGACTGATAAATGTCTTTGTCAGATTTTTCAATTCATGATGCACCAAATATTTTTAGTTGGTGGCAGGTCTAAAACTGCAGGCAGGCAGGCCAGTTCAGCGCATGGACTCTTCTCCTACAAACAATGTGCTGTAATAAATGCAATATTATGGTTTAGCATTAAGCAGTATGCAGTTTGATTTAAATCCATTGGCGTATTTCCAGTAACATTTTGAGTTCACTTGGGAAATCAGAAGAGATGATCACTGACAAAAATGCTTTGGATTCATGCTCATCTTTTAAGTAATGATTAAAGGTCAGCAGCTGTGATAAGTAGGATAAGCAAAAGAATAAAGATTGCCGAACTGAAGTTACTTATATTAAATGAAGACGCCTTAAGCCTTATTATTATTCATTCATAATAATAACAGTATAAACATCTTCAAAAAACTTACAAGCATTGCAACATGTTAGCCACACTGTTTGCAACACTATGTACTTCTTTTGAACATTAATCCATAAATTTTTATGTCCTGTGCCAAGAGATGTTTGTCTAAATAAAAATACATTCTTCCTCTAAACACCACGCTGTATTAATTATTAAAAGTTCTCCCACATGCCATCTCTTGGGATGACGAGTCCCACAGTAAACCTACATGACAGTTCATTCATTAATGAGCTGGAGGGGGTGGAGGGAGAGTTCCCAGCACCAGTGGAAGAAGCCAGAAATGCCCTTGGGACTAAATGACAGTAATAGTGAGTATAGCATGTTTGTGACAGAGACTGACAGACAGAACCATTGTGCATGGGAGAATGTACAAGATGGAAAACCCAATGACAGTTGGTCGTTATCCTAAAATAAGGTATATTTCTTTCAGAAAAAACAAACTTATCATTAAACCATTTTTTACATGTTCAGAGTCCTCAGTTCAGGTTTTCCAAGCTTTCACTGCCCTTTGTTTTCAAAGCATAATGCCACTTTTGGTGCTGGTATCTAAACCAATAAATCTAATTGCTACCCAATGACAGTAATTTGAACCATGATGTTGATAGAACGCTGGATCACCATGTTCTTGCCAAAGATGAAAATCCTGCATGTGGTAATTTGAGTGAAATCCTATCGATGTTTCTTCTGTCCCTCTGAAGTGCCAGGAAATTGTCAAACACGGTGCTTGTACTGTATATGATTGCAGCGATGCCTGAAATTAATTATAAAAAGGTTTTGATGGTGTCATGGGAAAAGGTATTTGATGTTGTTTTGTGGTTCCCTGTGTCGCATAAGCTGAGTGGATCGCATAATGGTTACGCTGAGATGTGTCTGAACATGTTATTTTGTTACCCGCAGGGCCAAAGGGGTGGGGTACTCTTGGATTCTTGCTAAATTCTGATAATGTGGGACAGTGCACAAAACAGTTTCTCAAGAATTACGATGTTTATTCAAAGTTCAGTTATATTTTCGATTCCAAGGAATTACAGTATACTGTAAAGAAGTGTATATTAAGTATGTTAACAGACACGTCAAAAATACAAGCAAACACAATTCTTTTGATTTGCACTAATCATGATAGCTGGATTGCAGCAGCAACATCTCTGGAGACAGGAAGAATCATGTAGGTAACATGTCACGTGTGTTAATAAAAAAGGATGATCACCTTTTTTGCTTTCAGATTTGAAGAGCCTCTTTAAATTCAAAGGGTCTTTGTCTACAATTCTATGTAATTATAACATCTTTCAAATTCTAAATGATACAGTTCTGGTGAGTAGTGGTGGAGCATGTGTTGCTGTTTAACATTTTGTTGGTAATATTAAAGATGTGAATCTTCAAATTCTACCCACTATGGCTAACTCTAAGTCATACCTCTTAAATAAAAAATAATTCAATTACAGCTGGGGTGGACAAGGCTAAGCATCAGGCTTTCAAATGAATTAAAAGTCTGTCTTGGTCTAATAACAAGACCAAGACCAAAATAATAATAACAAGCAGCCAGTCCCAGAATTATAAATGGTAAAACTCAAATACAAGAGTAAAAATCAAGTATTTTTATGGAAATAAAAGCTTTTTAATAGCCAAATATTTTATGAATTGAAAAAAAAAGCCTTCAGTTTGAATCTTTGCAGATAAGACAGAAACAATACATATAACTCTATATTTATGATGCAATAATACATCTTTCGAATAGAGAACTGACATCAACACTTTAAACTAAAAAATATAATGACACATATGAGGACACATTACTTTTAATTTCATCTCATTTGGTAAACTAAACACAAATTGTTCATTAGAAACTGGCTTCCCTTTTCTTTGCTTTTTTTCCTTGCTGAAAGTCTTAACAGCGTATATTGCTTTGAAATGCTACTTCCCTTTGGTGGTTTCTTGGTGATATCATTTCATCAAGGAACTTACTGTGATTTGCATGACAAAGTTTTATCTGGACGGTGAGCTATTCCTTTCCAATAAATGTTTTTGTGTCAGTGCCAAAAAGTTGACGCAGCATTTTCAGTTTGAGGAACATTTCATTACTCATCCAAGTGACTTCTTCAGTCTTAGGTAACTGCAGATTGACCTAACCTTATAAACAGTACAGTTGAATCATTCAGCTGATTATTGACCGGTAGAGATTCAGCTTTTATGGCTCTCAAATGGCTCCTCATTCAGAGGCTTTTTATTTTACCCTAATTTAGCAATTATGAATGGTTTGTGTGTTGGAAGGCCATATTTTTATGCACTTACTACTAGGGTGAACATACATGAGATTAAGGCCTGATCAAAAGTTTAACATTTTTTGTTCTCCACCCATATGGAAAAGAAATAGTAAAAACTTATATGTGATTACTCATGAAAGTGGCCACTTTCATGAGTAAATCATATAAGGATTACATGATTTACTCATGAAAGTGGCCACTTTCTCATTACTTTCATACATTGTTTTAGTAAGTATCCAAAACATACAAGTTTCATTATATAATTTTTCAAGGGCTCTTAAATCTGTTTTCACTCTTATATGCTTTTCATACAAGTTTCACACAAGACAGATACAAACTTTATAAGATTTATATATATATATTTTCCATATGGGCAGAAAAGAAAAATTAAAATAGAAATGGGTTTAGCTTCAGACAGCTCCTTATTTTACAAGTTCTACTCTGAGCTTTTCAGTCACCAATATCATTGACATGCAGGTCCTTTTCTGTTTTTGCTTGTTATTTCACTTTTTTTCGACCCACTTGCATTTATAGCCCCCCTCTGTCGCTCTGTATCATTACTCTCCCTGGCTTTTACATAAAGGTATGATCCTAGTCTGTCTTTGAGGATGAGGAGATTTAAAGCACTGCGTTGCCCAATGCCCGCTTTTGATGGGAGTGGGCTTTTGCTGTTCGCTACAAAAAATTATCTCTTACTGCTGGCTCGTTTATGAATCACACATCACTATTGATTGAACATCCTGCCAGAGATTACCCTGTGCAAGTTACACCTAGTCTGTAGGTATTTACCTCAATAAATACAGTCTACCTATGGTAAATGGACTGGTTCTTGTACTGTATATACCTTTTCCATTCTACTTGAGCACTCAAATTTCACACCATCCATGGTTTTGTTATGTTTCTGCCACTGACTGATTTCTATCTTACATTCACACATATCACCAATTAATTGGCCAGCAACCACGGATTGAACCACCAACCTTCCAGTTACTGGATGAGGTGCTACCTCCTGAGCTACAGCCATCCCCAGACACAATGTCAGCAGTTTTGTTACCTACAACATCTCTGAGTTCCTGGCTTCAGCAACTGAAAATACTGCATCCTTATAAACAAATCGATTTTCTTGATTTCCTCGCTTTGAGCATGCATCAAGACATTTATGTCAGTGCTTTGACTGGAAATTCAAGTTCCTTCTAGAATGTAAATAATGTATTAATGCGTCTGAGAGATATGCTGGTGTGTTTAATGATATCAATTCAACGTGTACTTTCTAATTTTGTGACAGACACAGAGTTTTCATTGTGCATAGGCTCAGTGTTCACTGTCTAATCACTGCCAGCAACTTCCTAAGCCAAAAGCAAACATGACTATCAGCTGATGCATTGTGGGTTTATGGCAGAATCACAGGTTCAGTCTATTCAACAGCATCAACTCTTTTACTGTTATAAAATATTCACATATCTTAAATATGCATTGCTAACACTGAAAGTCTGTTTTACTCTTTAGAACATATAGGTTGTCTGATACTTTTTTATCTTAATGATATTAACATTTCCATAAGGTCTTCTCAGTACATGAGCTTTCTGCCCAGGAAGCCCTGATCAGATATTGTGGCATTCCAGATTCAGATTTCTGCCAATAGAGATGAGCTTTTCATATTGATAACTTCTGAAGAAATGGAGGTAGATGCTGAATCCATATTCATTGTTTGCCAACTAAAAAAGTAAAAAGTAAAATTCAAGTTAAACTTCATTCTAAAAAAACTCATCCTACAATCTGGGGTCTGCAAAGACCCCAGAGGCATATTATTTTGTCACAGGTGGGTTTTTTATGACTTTGTCGGTCATTCAATTCCTAATTGTGTGACTCCATAGTTTTCTTCTTCTTCTTCTTTTATTTTTTGCTTAGATTAGTGCTTATTTAAAAACACAAATGCTTTTGGATCCCAGTCAGGGCACGACCTGGTCATGGCTCATATGAAAATGAGTGTTGATAAGGCAATTACCCTCCAAGGAGTAAAGGAAACACGTCCGCTGATGTGACTGTGCAGGACTCAGCTCAGGAAGGTCTACTCAACAAAGGTGTTACCTTTGTTCCTGTATCACACGCAGGAAGGTAGCAACAGCATGAGGTAAATTCATTGCCTGCAGTGTCTAACTAGCTGTTGTTGGTTTCAGAAATAGCTGGTCCCTGTAAAGCCATAGTGGGAGCTTGCTTCACACTGCCAGTAGTACAGTAAGTCAGACTGGACAGACAGGGCTACCATTTGTCACTAATACTGTTCATAATATTTATGAACAGTATTGGACAAATGAAAAAAAATATATATGATAAGAATAAGAATTTCTTGTTTAGGGTTCATGATGTCATCTCTGCTTTTTGTATATGATGTGATTTTATATGTATTATTGTAGGGTCTACCTTGCAATATAAAGCACTTTGAGGCAACGATTATTGTGTTTTGGTGCTGTATAAAAATTACATTGAATTGAACAGAATTGGTTCTGTTGATTCATGACTTCCAGCTTGAACTGGGGTGGCTTGCAGCTGAGTCTGAGTTGAGATGAGAAGTGAGATCTCCAAATCTGTGGCTGTGGTTCCCAAAAATAGGAAGACTGCCCGCTGCAGACCGGGGGCAAGTTGGAGCACCAAGTGAAGCTCAGGGTCTTGTTCATGAGTGAGGGGTGAGTAGAGCAGGAGAGTGACAGAAAGACTGGTGTGACTGGTGTATCTGCTGTGATGAGGACCTCCTAGGCGAAGTGTATTGGGCCTATCCTAGGAGAGGTGATGAGGTATATGAACCAATGACTTTCCTTACCATTACCCTCTCGTTTATTATCTTATATATATTTCTTTTTTAATTGTTCACTTAAAAGATCCCATGTTTTCTAACATCCATTCAGGCTAAGGGAAATATAAAAAATCTCTTATTTACATTACAGTTGTTTTGCTCTTAATTTTTATTGAAATTCATCCTTCCACTAGTAGTAAAAAAATGTGGAAGCTATGCAAATAGTCATAGACAGATGCAGGGAAGTTGGGGAAAAAAAGGAAAATTAAAAATATGACTATGTACATGCATGTGCTGTGGAAATGTAGGTTGCAGGACATGGAGAAGCACTGACAGCACCAGTAGAAGAGCCTGCAGCACTCTTTACATGAATTGGATCACCTCACAAGTCTGCACAAGAGAACCAGTTTACATAATCAAAGCCAGGGAAAGCCCTGAAGGGAGAAATAGATTTGTTTCACACAGTGCAAATGATCTGCTTCTTTTTTCCCCTTATAGCTGATCATAAATGTACCCAAAGCATTAATTTGTCGAGATGCTGATGAAGAGGTATTGTTTAGATGCCTTCAATTTTCATGAGAGGTTCGCTGGCTAAGAGCTTGACGTCTGAAATATTCAAAGCATAATATTTTGTATTCATTAATTATTACATAGTCATTTAGCCTCGTATAATATTATATGGGTTTTGGATTGTTGTTGCACTCGTATACTGTATCTCAGACCTTTGCATTAGTACACCGTGCACACTAGATACTAGGTACACTTGAGTGCATGCAAGTTATTGTTCTCCTAAATCTAACGCCAACTGATCACCTATCAGAAATAATACTTACAATATGGTAGCTTCTTCACTTTCTGACTTACAACTTGCCAAGCCCCTGACTGCACATAATATTGGATTTCACTATAAAAAACACAAATTAACATTCATAAACACTAAATTAAGTCGCAACAAATGTAGTTTCTGTACTATAGCTAATAACTATAGCCTCTGTTTCCTAACTCGCTTTCTCATCTGTTACACAGCCAAAAAGAATAAAGTGTTTTTGACCATTATACGAGGCCCCCACCATACAGATATTCATAGTGCACTGCATGTAGCATTACATTAATCAGCTATGAAATTAGAAACACTTTGATAGTACTCCAAATTGAATTTAAGTGCAACTAATTTGGAAAAAATGGAACAATTATGCAGTCTGCAGGTTAAATGATTCCACTACGGGCCAAGCATAACATTGAACTTTGTTAACAAAAGGAGGAACGGCAGATTGAGTAAGCCAAATCTCATGCATGTCAGAGAAGCTGTGGCATGTTAGCTCATGCAATGTACTTTTCTTCCCCACAGCAACACCTCCTCTAGAGTTTCTCAGGAACAAGCAGGCACAGGCAGACAGACCCACATTACACCATTGTTAATAACAGAAGCTGGAATCAGGCCATGGGAAAAATAAATCTGTAACACTTTATTGTAGCTGTACACCTGCCAGCCAGCATGTGCATGATATAATCATTCTAATTCTTATAAAGGGCATGTCTGGTCCAGTTTGGTCTGCATGTCTCATGTAGTGTAAGCAAACAGGGAATTACCCTACCAAGGAATAAAGTATGATTTGGATAAGACAGACTTTATCTGTCTAAAAATGTTTAGTAGGTCTTTTACGGGAAAATATAGGGCTTTACAAAATTGCTCACAATTTCCCCCCAGAAAAGTGGTGAGGCTATTTAGCTTAAGCAGTTAAATGACTTTAGAAAAATGTCTTAAATGCTGTATGGTTCAACTGTAAAAATAAAGGGAATGTTCAATCTTAAAACATTTTATAATGTGCTTTTTTTCAAAATTGCTAAATTACTAACCAGATATTAATACACAAATACATTTTATTTCAAAGTAAAATGTGTAAATGTATAATAATATAACAATGGAATCGGTTTTACATTTACTCAGCATTTTGCAGAGCTTTCTGTGAGTGACAGGTGAATATAGGTTCCTGGCCTAAAACTTGTCAGTTAAATGCTGTCAAGTAGCCTCAGGCTGAGGTAATGTCTCTGCAGGCAGTTGAAGTAGTAGAGCGAGAGTTTGAGAGTTGTGCTTAAAAATGTTTTGCTTATGTTCACTGTCTTCTGAAACTTTCAGCACTATGGGTCATTTTTCTTTGATTCGAAAAAAACTAAGATATGTTTTCGCTCAGGTAATCACAATAGAACACTAAAAATAACATCAAAGAAACACCCAATTCAGGCAAACAAGGGATTTAAGCATGACTTCTTAGCCACTGATACATCCTATGTGAGTGCTGCTGTAGCCAAGAAGATGTTAGCGAAGTTAGGAGGTCAATAATAATTTAACTAACTCGCTTGCTTTTTGCCAGCACTGATTAGCTATTCACAGGCTTATGTTCTACTGAGATAACTTTGATTTCTCGTCACAAAATCTGGCATGAGATTAAGCAAGCAAAACTGTCTGTTAGGCAACACGGCAGGAGTGAGTCATAGGTATGAGAAACTTCATGGTTTGTCTCGCAGCAGAAATGCCTTGTTTATCAGACCTGATTGCTAAATACACATGCCTGTCACCGTTCAAAGCATAGAATCACAGGTGTTTGGATATGCATGACATACCACTGCAGTGACGTGACTGAACAGTTTGGGTGCTCATGAGAACAGTGTTTACCTTACTACGGGACCAACTCCACCCAGGCTTAGCATAGGCATTAATTTTGAATGACTTCTTCGGATGTCTCTGTACCATCTTATTTTAGCATGTTTGACAATAACGTGCTCTTGCTCTTCCTTTTTTATGATCACACAGTAATTATGCTAATTGACAAGTTTAGGTGTTCTACTCACATGTCTGCTGGATTCTTGGAACTTTTTCTGATAATCTGAATATGAATTCTTAGTACTTCCCTGTTTACCACAGCTATGGAATGCTTTAGCAAGGTATTCAGCTCTTCCAGGTAGAAGCTTTCACAGTAGAACCTATTCATGGAAAAGTCTTGTTCAGGGCAAGTGTAGACGAACTGCAGAGGAGAGTGATGTTGTCACAAAACCACAAGTTTCAGCGGTGGAACATTTTGTTTTTCCCAATTCAGAGAATCCCCTCCTTAAATCTAAGTTGTCTGAGCAACGTCTTAATGAAAGTATGTATGTAGTAACTGCTGTGTCTTTAGAGGACATTGTGACTTCTTTAAACCACCTTCTTGCTATAAATAAATAAATGGTCAGATAAAGATAGCAAACCTGAAACTACATGTCAATGGTTTGATGTGAACTTTGCATGTACCTTCATTCATGTACAAAAATCCCTTTTGGTGATCCCCTGAATTTTTCACCTACTGACACCATCTTATCAAAAAGCTTTATGCTAAACTTAGATGGCCAGCATGGTGCGATAGCTGAATTAACTGATAACAATTGCATATCATCACTTTTAATGTTGTTATTTTGAACTGGTTAGTAAAGCGTGATTTTATCTACACATTCACTGTTATGGAAAAACAAATTGTTTCTTGCAACTTGACACATGGAAGTCAGTAAAGTGAGTTTTATTCCTTTTGCCCCTGTTTTGGGCTCACTGTTTAGATAAGCTATCCTTGCAAGCTAGTAGCTGACTTAGTCTGTATGCTATATAGCGCTTCATAGCTACTTATTTGTACCTTACTTCAATTTAGTTTAGGAAAAATAATAATAATTCATGCGCACAATTGTTTTTCTATAGTTCCATCAGCATGAGCCAACCCTTCCAACTAAAATGTAAATTGTCAAGGCAATATCTTACTGGATTTGCAGGGACCCATATACTTGTGCAATCCATGCAAAGAAACATACCTCAGTTTCTCAACTTTCTGAACTACAAATGGCTTATCATTACTTAAAAGGACACTAACCTTCAAAAAATAGCCATCTTTATTTAAAAGCAGCAAAATTTAACAGAAAAAAATTGCTCATGCAATATCAAGTATTGTTCTGTCTCTGCATGTGTGCTTCTTTAGCTATGTAAAATTTCCCACGTTTATTTAATGTGGGGGGTTTTGTATAATTATTAATTAACCTTCGAACCTTTTGTGTTCCATGAATTCCATCAGCATAATGAGTTGAAATGAATCATAATAAGATAATTAGTGCCCTGCGGATGTCTTTCTGTAAAGTCAAGAGTTATGGAATTGTTTTACCGAAAACGAAAATCTGGGTTTTCCATATGGAGGAGAGCAGAAAACCCACACATTCAAAAGGAGAGGAACAGCAATTATGTATATTTTATTTTTGTGCATGTCTTGGTGTAATTGAGTGGGTGTGCACTTGTGCATGTTTTCTGTGCATGTGTGCATCTGATTCCTAATTGATCCATGCTGGCAGAGGCACCTGTAAGAGATCCATCTCCTCCACAGGCGAGGGGGCCAAGCTCTGCAGCATCTCCCACACAGATGGACCTCGCAGTGGGCGACTGTCCATGCAAACTCCCTGGCCCCTCACCAACGGATGGTGTATCACAGTGGGAACATCGTCACACATCAATCCAAATAAAGGCCTGGACTGCCTTAGCGATGACATTTAGATGCTGTGTATTGTTGGGTGAGAAAGGCGGGAGGTTTCTTTGGTGTGTTTGTTTTGGCTTTGGCGAAACAAGACTCATGTGCCAGTAATACCTTTTTTTCCATTGTGGGAGGGACTGCATGTGTAATTTTGTTTCTGCATGCATGTCAGAGCAGAAAATGACAATCCAGTTATACATAAGCCACACAAAAAGAACTCTACTTTTTACTGTTACTTTTAGTTATTTGAAGTATGTATTACACGTTATCTTGCTACTCATTAAAAAGTTGTAATTTTTTGCAAAAGGCCAAGTTAACAGCTCTCGAAACAGTTTCTTTTCTGAATGCTCGGGAATGTATGTTGCAGTTACTGATTGTGTTTTGGCTAGAGAATGATGCAGTAGTTGGGCCTTAATGCAACATCTTTTCCCCACCCTCCTGTCACTACTGTGAGTGCTAATGAGGTCGCTTGTGTAAGTCATTAGCCTTATGTCTTATAGCCTTATAGCCTTGAAGTCTGCAATGGAGGAAATAATTATTTGATCCCGTGCTGAATTTCTAAGTTTGTTCACTTGTAGAGAGTCTGTAATTTATATGGTTATTATTGTTATTTTAACGAGGAGGAACAGAATATTAACTAAAAATATGTTTATGTTGCATACGTTATAAATTGATTTGCATGTCATTGAGTGAAATAATTATTTGATCCCTTACAACCCAGCCAGAAGTCTGGCTCGCACAGATTGGCTAGGTTCCCGATCTGACACACAAATTACATTTAATCATCAATCAAGCACAGATAATTCTGATGTTAACTCATTACAGAGCACACCTGTCTAGAAGATGAGTTTCTAAAGTTTCCAACCTCTTTACCACCATGGGCTAGATCAAAGAGCTGTCAAACAATGATAGAGACAAGATTATAGACCTACACAAGGTTGGAATGGGCTACAAAACCATCAGCAAGAAGCTTGGCAAAGCTTTCTAACACATTATGCCATAATGGAGTGAAATTTTGTAGCACCTGCAAGGTCCCCCTGCTCAAGAAGACACATGTATAGGTTTGTTTAGGCTCGAGCATCTCAATGATTCAGACAGTGCTTGGGAGAAAGTGTTGTGTGATGAAACCAACACTGAGTTATTTGGTATCAAATTGATCTGCTGTTTTTGGAGGAAGAGAAAAGCAAAGAACACCATTCCCACAATCAAACATGGAGGTAGAAACATTATGCCTTGGGCTGTTTCTCTGCTAAAGGCAGAGGACAACTTCGCTGCAGTGAGGGGTCGTGTACCATAAAATCTGAGACCTCCTTCTCTCAGCCAGAATATATAAGATGAACAGTGTTGGTGAGTAACGGAATGCATGTACCAGCGTTACATATTTAAAATACAAAGCGTGAGTAGGGGAGACCGGGGATAGTTGTAACATTTTTGACATTTCTGTCTGTAAATTGGAGCTTTTTTAAGGTAGTGGATTCAAAATGTAATGCAAAGTATTTACATGTCTCGGCTATTAAATAGTGCAGCTATTTTCTCTGCAGCACAATTACCCATTGCATGGTATGGTCTCAAACACAAAGAGTGAAATGTTACAATTAACCCCATAGTCTGGGTTAGTTGTAACATATCCTGGGGTGAAATGTAACACAATGAAATAAGGGTACTAACAAAGCATTAACATATAATCTTTGTTTATTCAACACATGAATGCACTTAGAGCCATTTATGTAGCTGTGTGTGTGTGTGACAGAATGCAGAAATCTAGCTTTTGAACATATTCCAACCCCCCAAAAAAGACAAGTTATGGAATTTTCTGCAACTGAATATTTCATTAATTTTGATTGGTCTTCCTTGAGTTTGGCCTCATTGGCTCAGTGGGCATTATAACCTACAACTCTTGCACCAATTTTGAACATAACAATGAAGCTGAAAAAATGTAGTTGTTCACCAGCATCGCAATTCCATTACTTTTTATCATGGCTTACCTTGGTGTGGTTTGCAAAGTGCTTCAGAAAGATGAGGAAATCTGTTTCTTGCACCCATCCTGACTTATTTCCACTACCAGTACTTCCTACTCGTCCATTTCTGACACAGTGGCCTGCATAATGTATGTGTGGGAACACAAACAGTGGAGGAATTGTGTTGCCAATGGCATTAACCACATATACAAATGTGACCAGTGAACCTCTCTCTGCTGATGTTGTTGCCCCAACTTGTTTAATATAAGTTAAAGTAATAGTGTGGTAAGTTGTAACATCTGCATTATTGTTACAACTAACCCAGACTGTTGCTGTTACAACTGACCCAGACTCCTATAGCCATGAACTAGCTAACATTACAGCCAACGGCTAAAACATTAGCACTAAAGACCTACACAGAATATATCCCCATAGACATACAAATAACACAATTTAATTTTGATGAGTTTAACTGAAAAGCAAATAATGCTATTAGAAACTGAAATAAAGTAGAAAAACTTACGTTTTGGCATACAAATTACTTTTTTTCATGTTAAATTGTCTGTGTTTGACAAAATGTGCTGATTTTTCACATGTGACAGCAGAACTGAATTGGGCATGCACAGGATGAGTCACATCATTTGAAACTTAGCCCTGATTGGAGAAATTGGAAGTGTTACAACTGACCCACGTTACAACTATCCCCGGTCTCCCCTAACTGTATTCCGTTACAGTTAACATTTAAATAGGTGATAATTAGAATATAGTTACTTTGTTGAAATAAATGGATTGCACAGCAGTCTTTTCCTGTTTCATACGTTAGGCTATCCCCTCTCTAATTTTGGTAATTCCATGCAGTGCTGGAAACCCAAACAAAAAATGCAATAAGAGGCTCTAATGTAAGCATCTTGTTAATGTTGATGGCGTCAGCTACACAATGGACCCGGAGCCAAAAGAGCCAGCAGTGCACGGGCAGGAATGCATTTCTTACTTGGAAATTCTGACATCGCTTCACATTTAAAGAAGAAAGGGATGAGCAAAATCTGACCGTGCAATGCAAACTCTGTTTGCCAGCAACCAAGCTGCTCTCAGCTTCAAAAGACTCCGCCTCCAACCTAAAGAAACATCTGGAAGTCAGTTCTTTTTCTAAAAGCTAATGTTGGTCTTATTGCAAAAAGTGCAGCCTTACCTAATGTCCATCCTACTGTGACTCATTTTATAGTAAGATTAAAAAATCTAGTTGGTATTGCTTTCAGAGCTGCACATGATTATTTGCAGCTAGCAGGTTGTTAATGCTATCCATCAAGTCAAACAGTCTGCAGTCTATGAACTAACCTCAGCTAACGCCAGCTAACAATGTTAGCTTGGTGGCAAGTAGCCTACAGTAATAGCAATAAATCACACAGCAATAGCACATTCATGTAGTTGTAAAAAACATGACAATATATCAAGTAATCCAAAGTATCAAGTTCAGAATACTGTACTCACATTTAGTAACTTAACAGAATATGCTACAAACTACATTTTGGGCCATGTATTCTGTAATCTTTAGTGTAATACATTTTAAAAGTAACCTTTTCAACACTGACAATTACCTAAAACATACCACGAATGACTGGCTATAGAAGAAGCACATTAAGGTCACTGAGTGGCCTAGCCAGTGTCCAGACAACACTCCCATCTATGGAAGGAGCTGAAGCTTGAACTTGCCAAGAAACCCAAAGGATTCAGAGAGATTCCTCTTTCTGTAAAGAGGTTGGGGCTAAACCTCTTTACAGAAAGAGGGGCAATCGTGGCTCAAAAGTTGGCAGTTCGTCTTGTAACCGTAAGGTTGCCGGTTCGAGCCCATTGGGCAAGACACTTTACCCTACCGCCTACTGGTGTTGGCCAGAGGGGCCGATGGCGCGATATGGCAGCCTCGCTTCTGTCAGTCTGTCCCAGGGCAGCTGTGGCTACAACTGTAGCTGCCTCCACCAAATTCAAATTCAAATTTTATTTGTCACGTACACAGTCATACACAGTACGATATGTAGTGAAATGCTTGGACAACTGCTCGTGACCTAAAGAAAACAAAAAAGGAAAAGGCTATGAATAAGATAGGAAATAAATATGAAAAATTAAAAAGGGTAAATTTAACTAAGAAGGAATAAAATATAAATTAAGGTTAAAAATGAAATAACTGTACAACACAAATTAGAATGAAGGGTAAATTTAACTGGGAAGGAATAAGATAAAATATATAAATTAGAGTTGAAAATAAAATAACTGTACAACAAAATACACAATATGGAACTATATAAGAATGTATGAAGAAATCTAAATATAAATAAATATATACACAATAACAGCAGCTGTACAAGTATTAACCGGAAATGAAGAATATAGTGACCAGTGTTGTGCAAAAAAACAATGTGTGCAAAAACAATTTCCAGAAAGTCCAGTGTGTGTGTAAGAACCATATGTGTGGGTCAGTACTGTGTGGTGGTGTGATTGAGAGACCGTATCGCCTGCGGGAAGAAGCTCCTCCTCAGTCTCTCTGTGTTGGTCTTCAGGGAGCGGAATCGCTTTCCTGACCTCAACAGAGAGAACAGTCTGTTGTTGGGATGGCTGAGGTCCTTCACGATCTTCCTGGCCTTGGTCCAGCACCGCCTGCTGTAGATTGAGTGCAGGTCAGGGAGCTCGGAGCGGATGGTGCGCTCAGCTGACCGCACAACCCTCTGTAGAGCTCGTCTGTCCTGCATGGTGCTGTTCCCGAACCAGGTTAAGATGTTTCCCACCAGGATGCTCTCTATGGTGCACGAGTAAAAGTTCCTGAGCACCTTGGAGGGCAGTTGGAAGTCTCTCTGGCGTCTGAGGTGGTAGAGACGCTGTCGGGCCTTTTTCACCACGGTGTTGATGTGACAGGACCATGACAGGTCCTGCGTGATGTGAACTCCGAGGTATTTGAAGCTGTCCACTCTCTCCACTGGGCACTCGTTGATGACGGGGGTCTGGTAGTTCCTCTCCTGCTTAGTGCTGAAGTCCACTATCAGCTCCTTTGTCTTACTGACGTTTAGAAGGAGGTTGTTCCTCTGGCACCAGTTCTCCAGATTCCTAATCTCCTTCAGGTAGGCCGTCTCGTTGTTATCAGAGATCAGGCCCACCACGACGGTGTCGTCAGCAAACTTGATGATGGTGGTGGAGCTGGTAGTGGCCACACAGTCATATGTGTACAAAGAGTACAGCAGGGGGCTCAGAACACACCCCTGGGGGGCTCCAGTGCTGAGAGTGGTGGAGGCTGAGACATGTCCGCCCATCCTTACTGCCTGTGGTCTGCCAGTTAGGAAGTTGGAGATCCACTGACACATAGATGAGCTGAGTCCCAGATGCTCCAGCTTGGTGGTGAGTGTGGAGGGAATTATGGTGTTAAATGCAGAGCTGTAGTCTATGAAGAGCATTTTAACATAATTCCCCCTTTTAGTGTCCAAGTGAGTGAGTGATGTGTGGAGGAGATGAGAGATGGCATCGTCTGTGGAACGATTTGGACGGTAAGCGAACTGTAGTGGGTCCAGTGTGTCTGGTAGTGAAGAAATGATGAAGTCTCTGACCAGGCGTTCAAAGCACTTCATCACTACTGAGGTGAGGGCTACAGGGCGATAGTCATTGAGAGAAGCAGGGTGGGGTTTCTTCGGGACAGGAACAATGATGGACTCTTTGAAGCATGTGGGGATCACCGACTGAGATAAAGAGATGTTGAATATCTCAGTGAACACAGGAGCTAGCTGGTATGCGCAGTCTCTTAGGATACGACCTGGGATGCCGTCTGGTCCTGCTGCTTTCCTGGTGTTCACTCTCTTGAAGGCTCTCCTTACTTCATGCTCGGAGATGACGAGCACGTTTCCGGTGCTGGCAGTATCTTCCTGTCTGCAGCCGTTAGCGCCGCCAACACTAGCATTGTTGGAGACCTTAGCTGCAGCCTCGAAGCGAGCATAGAAAGTGTTCAGCTCGTCTGCCAGAGTCACGGCCGCGTTCGTCATACCGGTTGTTGGTGCTTTATAGTCCGTTATTGTCCTTAGTCCCCGCCACAGGCTCCTAGAGTCACTCTGTTGGAGTTGTGACTCTAGTTTCCTCCCGTAGCGCTGCTTCGCCTCTTTCACCAGTGTGTGAATGTAAGAGTGAATAAATAGTGGAATTGTACAGCGCTTTGAGGTTCTTGAAAAGCGCTATATAAATGCAATCCATTATTATTATTATTATTATTAAAATCCCTTCTGAAATGTCTGAAATCTAGGTGATCAACTACAAGAAACATTTTGTCTTTGTGCTTGCCAACAAGGGTTTCTCACCAAGAACTAAATCATGTTTTCATTGAGAGAATACTCATTCATTCACTTGCAATGTAATGTATAATGTTTCTGGATTTTTGGTTGATATTCTGCCTCTCTCCATTAAAATGAAAGTGCCATAAAAACAGAGACTGTTGATTTCTTTGTAAGTGAGCAAACATACAAATTCAAAATCATCAACTGTATGATTTATACTTGTGTCCCAATAACAGTAGAGAAAATGGAATTTAATTACTTCTCAAAGAATTACTAGGATTTTTCTAGGATTGCAACTTGTCTCGCTGTCAGCTGTTACTTAAAAAGATTTTTATTAAAAAAAGAACAAAACAGAGGTCTTATTGAGTTGTATCTGAACAATACAAAAAGAATCAACTATGGCAATAGTGGCCACATAATCAACAAATGTGAAAATAACAGAAATCCCAATTTTAGATGTACTATATTATCAAGCTGTTTAACTTTCCATCCAGTGTTGACAGATCGCTCCACTAAATAGGTCTTATTTACCCAACTCATCTTACTTACTGTAAACTAAAAAAAAAAGACGTGGAAAATGTAATTGCAAGGTCTATTTTTCTGTTGATAGATGAAAACCACAAATAGAAACTGTATGATAATATTTTTTCATTGGGTTCCACATTTTCCACAGCACCACGCAGCTCACTTTATCATGGGTGGCCCCTGTGGAGATCAGATCCTGGGTATGATATCAAGATGTACCCTAAAATAAAATTCAGTGTCTTTCCTCTTACTTGTCGCATATGGATGCAAGTTATCCCACATACTTTCCTTTCAACCCTCTCCCGAATTATTATTTTATACAGGAAAACAGCATATAACACTCTGAAATACGCTGTAGATACTATTGCACACTATAGAGCAGATATATTATATTTACCTCATTAACTTTTATACCTTCACTCATAAAATTCAAGCTTACACCCCACGAAGCCGAGTCTTCTGCCACAACACAGCAGAGTAATATCGCCGTCCGTGAAGGAAATGTGAGAGATAATGAGGTAAATATTGGATTGCTGCACCCACAGAGTAGTTGTTTTGGAACAAATGACTTGAATTATAACAATAACACTGGTTTGAAAGCGGCTTTAATTTATTTGGAAATGTTATTTAACTGTCAGTTAGTCTGGGAAAAGACAGAGATGGTAATGCTCCTATTTGGTGATCTTAAGTTTTCCATAACTATTTCGATTACCACTTCATACTACTCTATCAAGACTATTGGATTCTGTGTATGAAATTATTTAAGGTGAAATTCAAAGGTTTCAGCAAAACAAAAACCTGCAAAGACAAACCTCAAGATTGCAGTAAGGCTTTCATATCCTCCTGCAGTGTGGCTGTTGGAACACATAAGGACACATAGCTATAAGAAGAAATAGGGGGAGCAAATTAAAAATACATGTGGCATGCGTGAGGGAGTGAATGAATGAGCCGCCTCCTGTTATGTAATGCTGTGTTGTGTTCTGCAAAATATTGAGAAACTGCTTGCTTGGCGCTTGGAGTCCGGGCTTGAGACATTTTGCTGAAGTAAGACTCTGGAGCAATGTCTGTGTTTGTGTGTGTGTGTGTGCTACAGCCTCCTGGTTCAGTCTTAAAGATCCAGCCTGATCGAATAAACAGAAAACCTAAGTAAGACGAGAAAAAAAAGAAGGAAAGATGGGGAAAAAGAGAGAAAGAGCTCAGACCTTTGAAATGTCTCGCAAGTAAGTAAGGTGCAGAATAACTGCCAATACCAGAAAGAGAAAAACAGATTAAAAGGAACTGAGACAGAGAGTGACAAAAAGAAAGAAGGAGTGTTACGTAACTTTGTCCTCAGGAAGCTCTGCCAAAATTTGGCTGGGCTTGCCAGACTACTACGACGACAGAGATTTTCTCATGGAACAGATTAAACAGCTCAAGCGGGAAACCAGCAGATGTATGATGGATCCCAGTTCTACAAACTCCCATAAATTGCAGCGAAACACCTCAGTAGACGTTGTATATACTGCCTGGGGACTGAGATATGCCAGCACAGTGACAGTGTAGCAAGTACGACGGTTTTACTTACAAACTGCATGTTGAGATAAAAAGGAGAGGGGTCTTTATATCACCTGAGTTTTGATTATCTACAATTTTAAACCTTTTAGTCCATTTTTAAGCTCATTTACTATAGACTCCTACTTATCTGGTGATTTGCAAATACGCTCTGCATGTGTGTGTGTGTGTGTGTGTGTGTGTTTCTTCTCAGATGGATTTCAAGGAAAAAAGGCCTTTCATTCAGATTCCAAGAAAACATCAAATGGGCAAGTCTGGTTTTGACAGTGACTAAATAGGGAATACCAAAATAGCCAGTTCCTGATTTCTGGAGGATGTACAGTTGCAAAGCAGAATTAAAAAGGGAACTTTTAATTTAAAGTGGTAGCTTGGCCTGTTCCCAGTGTGTAAAAATGAAAGCAAGAATACAGGGGAAATGAAATGAAGGCCAGATAAGGTGCAAAACACAAAGCTGCAAGTGGGATCTGTGATTATGTCAAAACCAGTTCCAAACATCTATCTTTAAACAGGACAGGAATCTTTCAGCATACCAAAAGGACACTTTGCATGCATCTCTGCAGTGTCAATGGAATCTGACAAATGGCACTGGCAATAGCTGTCGCTATATGTTGACGACATGTTGAATATTTGTGGCAGCTAGCTCAACAACTGTAGTCAAATGTTTCGGTTGTCATTCCAGTATGTGGAAGAGCTGAACCTGGCATTAGAAACAAAATGGAAACTATTCACAAATTTTCTTGTGGATTAACTATTCATTCGCTTACCACAGTTTCTGAATATATATATGTAGTCTTTGTATGAATAAGCTAATTAACAATGAACTCTCAAGCCTTATGTAGTGTTATGTAGTGCATAATTGATGTTGTCTGAGCTTGTACGCAGATTTTCTCGTACATAGATTTCAAAGAAAACAGGCCTCTCACTCAGATTCCAAGAAGAAAGCCTTCATATGGGCAAGTCTGGTTTTCACTGCGACTAAATGGGGAAAACCTGAACACACAACTCCAGCTCATGATTCCAGGAGGACAAGATTTTTCAAAGAGGCATAAAAGAAGTGACATTTCATTCAGCATTAGAAAAAGTGGTGCCTTGCACCTCTGTCTGTTCCTAGTGTGTAAAGGTGAAAGTAAGAAAGGAGGGAAAATGAACATAATCAGCCAATACAGTGAAGTCAGATAAAGGGAAGGACACAAAGCTCACAAATATGACTTGAAGCATAGTCGCCAGTGGAACATAGTAATGTGCAAAAGTCCTGAGCCACCCCTCATTTGCTTATATTTTGGCAAAAACCCAGTCTCGAGCAGGAGTTCTAAAGAAATTAAAATGATTTAGGTGTATTGTGCAGCGTGTCCTTTAAAAATCTAACTAAACTGGACAAGTGAGTCTTCGCTTTGTTGAAAAAAGGAGAAATGCATATATCTACAACAGATCAAAAGTATCTGAAAGTCATGTCTGTAACAAATTAAAATATATATATATAAGCAAAGACCTGACACAAGACCTGAGAGATCTTCTGAGTCTTCAACTGATACATCTGCTGTTCACTGAGGCATCATCAGAAATAGTCTCAGTGGAAGGGTAGCTGTTAAAAAGCCATTCTTATAGAAGATAAAGAAGGAGAAAAGGCTGATGTATGCCAAATTACGCATGAACTGGACTCAAAATCAATGGCAGCAGCTCCCGTGGAATATTTTTTTTTTAAGTGATGCCTTACATTCCCTAATTACTCCCTGGAGAGAGTAATTTGTTACACATCTCTCACAGTTTTGCAATACTCTATAATATAGCATGGAAAGCACTGTAAGATAATTACCAGTCTACTATACAGACCTGAGGCTACAGACCCCCACACTGGCACAAATTCCTATGCTAATGAGGACAAACACAAGCTTTTTCTTTTGCTGTTTAACTGTTAACACAAAGCCACAGCTATGCTGAAAACAAGCCCAAAAAGCACTTTACTGCCACAGCGATTTTACTGTCAAGACAGGTACAAGCACAAATGGAGGCCGCAGTGCTTGTCTTCAGTTGCCGTACACTCAGCTTGAATATCATGCTGGGTACTTTGTTAGTTTTGTGTTAGCATGCTGTCTGTGCAGATGCTTGAAAAGAGCCTACGTGTTAGCGGCAGAGGAGTTGATTCTGTCTCCGATGCAGTTTACAGTTTGCCACCACATTCTCATCCTTTCAAGTTGTACAAAAAATAATAATAATGTCCACATCTCCCCTCCTCAAAAGTTGTAAACTGTTCCACCAATTAACTCCTCCCTGGATGCAGCTAATTATAACTGGTGTGGAACTTTTTATCTGCATATTGTGCATGATTGACTAGCCTTTGTAACATAAGTAACAACTGCAACATGGTAATATGACTGTAATGTGATTCCTCAATATAGTATGCTAATGCACTATATTATTGCATTACAGAAAGGATGTGGTTTAAAAAGGTAAAACAGATTATGTAGGTTGTTAGTTAAAAATAAAGAGAGAGCTAATAAAAGTGGCAATTTACAGATGTTATTTTTAATTAAAGACTAATTTGAGGAGTAGGAAGTATGATGCAGCCTGGATGATGACTTGACATGAAATTTGCTTTGAGGTAATTCATTTGCCATTACTTTATAACAACAACAAAAAGAGAGTGACATTTAAAAGTTTCCTTAATGCTTCACACTTGCCAGATCATGCCGCTCAGTCATGTGTGCATTGCTCTCTACCACGAACAAGTCAGCGCTCTCATTTACTGCCTAATTGGGCTCTCAAGGATAATGGCTTATTTGTTTGTTTCTGTTTGACCGTGAGCAATCAACAGTCTGTGGATGTTAAGAGTGTGTGCTTTCATTCTCCATCGCTGTATCTGCATGACCGGCTTTGTGTATTTATGTGTGTTTGACACGGCCCCTTTCCTCAATGTTAATGTCATGTGAATGAGGCAGATCTATGGCAGGTGCAAGAACAGCTTGAGGCTTGTGTCATTAGCCCACCACCGGTGTCACTCTGTCCTGTGCTGATCCAGCCTGGCACCTTTCATCCACCACATGCTGCTCACACACTTTTTTTTATGAAAGTCTGTATTCCCTGCAAAATGATTTAATGCCTCAAAGTGCCAGTCTCTGTAACTGTTGACTGGTTATAAATGAACTAGAGGCAGATTCCGTGGCGCCTGCTCTTTTCTTTGTTTTTAGCCAAGATTCATTCAAGCCTGGAATAAACGGCACTTCTGTCAGTGTGATTTAATTGTGCGCTGCGAGAGGTTGCAAAAACACGCATAAATTATTGGTGACAAAATTAAAAAGAAGTAGGGGTTGAATAAAGGCAAAAACACTTTGTCCTCCAGATGTAAAAGAAAGTGAGATGAACCCAGTAGGTGTTGAAACGTGTCATCTCGAGCGTTTGACACTTTTGAATGTGTGAGAAAAACATGAGTGGAGGTTTCGGAGTGGACCCGGAATTGGGACAGAGTGACAGACTGCCCCGGTAAGCCTTTGGCACTGTCGTCATGCTGCATTGTGGGTAACACTGCATGACACAACCACAGGAGTCGGAAAATGAATTTTCCACTGTGGACGCATGGCTTTGGGGTGATTAACAAGGTAAATGTTACTCAATACTAATTAACACTTATTGAAGCCCTTTAATGTGAATTTAATGTGAATTGCCATGAATGTTTAATTCTTGATCAAAGGAGCAAAATGAAACACCTCAGTGACTCAGTGGTTTCATTTGAAACAATTCATATGCACGATTACTAATGTGGTAATAAATCCAAATAAACTATTTCTCATCTTGAAAAATGTAATCTCGATAAGTTCTGTGAATATATAGACATATGTTTAACCTTTTTCATATAGTAAAGCTTTGTACGTAGGCACCTGTATTTTCAAAGCTCTGGCTTGTCATTCATAAAGTTCTGCACAATCCAACTTGACTCCTGCTGTGACATACAAGCTCAGTGCGCTGCAGGCAAAGTGGAAGAAACACGCAAAACTTTTACATCAGCAATCGTAGTACACCACAGGGCAGAAGCATTACAAGGAAAGGTCATATGGATTTTTTCTTTAGAAAAGGTACTGCATACCTTGTCAACTATATTCACATATAAATTTAAAAGATAGTAAATGATACTTTGGAAGTGGAAATTACATATCAACTATTTGGAAGTAGAGATGCATAAAGCTTCTAATTTTCCCCTTTTTTTCTTGAGATCTTTGTCAAGATACCAAAACCAAGACATGAATGTTTTGGGTTTTAATTCAAAACAGTGGTGATACTGTGTAAATTCATCTAATAAAATTGAAATATTGGTGGTATTTTATATTCCATTCACATTTTCCCCATTGTGTAGCGATGGTTCAGCTGGGTCATTGCTGTGGTGTCCTAAAGTAGCTGAAACACAGCAGAGCTTGTTTGTTGGACTGAGTGGCTCTGGGGAGTGCCCTGCTGCCACACTGGTTGCCCCAGTATACACTGGCCACACACACACACACACACACACACACACACACACACACACACACACACACAGAGAGAACAACCTACACACAAGCCTATGATCACAGCGTTCATTGTCAGCGTGAACCAGGGTGGCACAAACAAACACAAATTGGTTACCATTCTTGCAAGCGATCAAACACACACAAAAAGACATGCACACAAAATGCTCCCATCTGTAATTGCATTGACATACCAGCCCACATACTGAGAAACACACACACACACACACACAATCCCCTGAGCCCAATATAGAGTCCATTACTTCGGAATGCCACACTGCTTTCCTCAAGACACGAGATGCACTCAGACTTCGCCGAACCTGACTGGGGTGAGTCACACAGGGCTCCGAGAAACCGACATGATTGCCTAGTTACCCGTGTGGCTACAGCAACTACATGTTTAAGGACAGAGTGACTCACAAATGCCCAAGATTACCCTGGCATTATAACCCACAGCTTGTGTAAATACAGGACTGTTATTCCTACTGAGTTCTCTCATTCAGTGTTTGCAGCAGAGTGATTCATACAGTAACAACACGTGACCAGAAGAGTGCAACTGCTCTGAATGGGGAAAGCATGCATTTACAGCGGACTCGGGGGGGGGAATTCCCAGTTAAATGGATTGCCAACTTCACTCTGCAGTATTCGTGAATATTCTGTTTAGATTATAAGTTGCAAGGAGGTTGCTCAGAGAGCTTGGTGATCTGGCAAAACTCATAGCAATACTCATCAGTGTCACATAAGATAAATAACCTTCTTCTTTATAAAACAGCATGGCTGATCTAGGATCATTATGTCTACATTTTAGGAGATAAGGAGGAAATACCACCAGGAGGATTTTCAGTGATCAGGGCTTTTAATAGGAAACGCCAAGTCAGCATAAAACGTTGCATAACTGAGAACGTTGAGGAAATCTCCTGAGCAAAGCTTAGCTTCTATTTTAAAAGTATATCACTATCTGACAAGGCTTCAAAAGGTATTCATAATTAAAATTGAAAAGAAGGGTAAAAATCACATATTTGAAACTGCAAAGACATCAAAATCACTAGTGAGTCTATAAAAGGCCTTTAAACCTCGTCAAGGGAATCCAGCACTGTTAAGGACCTAACGGTTAACTCTTTCATTTATTCCCTTGAGCTAAGCTGTGTAAGTGTTTTTGCAATTTAAAAAAAAAAAAAAAAAAAAAAAAAGAGAATCAATTAAATTGTGGTGCAAACACGTTTTCAGAAGGAGTAGTCTGTCAGCTATTAGTCCTCTTCCTCAACAACCACGAGAGAGAGATGCTTGAACTTTAAAAACTGGCATCTTCATGCTTTGCCATCCCAACATCTATATATATTTTAAGAAAAACCTATATGCAACACACTGGGGAAGTCAGGAAGCAAAGAGTAAATGAATGGGGGTAACTGTGTGGATGGCTTCATTTACATATATTTTGAATATGACAGAGGATCTGTTTCTTTTTTGCCACTGCTACAAGGCAGCTTTTCAATATTTGCACATTGTCAAGGGACTCCACGACATTGTGGAGATGCCATGTTGCTACCAAATGATTCAGTCATACTGCAAATGACGTTATAGGTAAGCAAAGGACATTTATGTTTTTTATTGTGATCACATTGTTATCAACAAAATAAAATACTTTTCTTTTTGATTTTTTTTTTATCTTTTGGTGCTTATTTTCCTCACAAGATCTGTTTTGCTTTGCATAAAAGGCATTTAGACAGGATATGGAATACCTTTGGGTGGGGGATAACCTTTAGAGTGGGAAATCTAGGTTACAGTGGGAAGGAAGGGGTCACATTCCTGTTTGTTTTCATTATGGGATGGCAGGCGCAGTAGAAATCTGAATAGGGATGGGTCGTGCAAGGTCCTCTGGGGTCATTCCCTCCCATCATCACATTCGCAGCTGCTGGGGCAGGGCTGCGTGGGAGGATGAGGGCAGAAGGAAAGTCTCCCATGATGTACACTCCTCGAGCCTGTTGGACTTGGAGTTGAATGTGAAAGACGAGGTGGTTCTGTTCAATCCCGCTGAATGTAGTTGAGTTAAAGCACTGTTATGTGGCTGCCTGGCATGAATGAATGAGTTTCAAAAAAAGGAACATCAATGGTCAGCCAGACTTCCTTGCATAAACAAAGGTTTAAATAAAACTCAGCAGCTTGAATGCACTGCTTCTGTAGACTCCGCATATAGAACAAAAGTGGGGCTCTTAAACTGATGATTACTTTTGCCTTATTTGAGGTGTGTTTAAGCAGCATACTCCAATACCTCATTTCACAAGGAAATATGAGACTCAAAGTAAATATATCCAATAAAAACAAATTTGACAAAACTGGGACAAAAGTCAACCAACTGGCATGTGTTCCTTTCATTGAGTATCTTTCCACACTATCCAGTGTCTCCAGATCGCTGCCATATCCTCCACTATTTGTTCGTGTCCTTTGCATTTCACATTGACAGGGGATACGGCTGCTTCCTTCCTCTCATGAGCAACAGGATGTGTGCTACTTGGACAGTACGTGCAAGTTTTTGTGACCTACAAATCATTTTTAGCTCTGATTCCAAGTGGAAATGCCGTCACAGGTGCTATATGCTGGTAAATAGCAATGAGTAATAACTCTTTGCAGTTATTTTAATTTGGCCACACTGGATCAGCCTATTTAAGGTCAGGTGAGGACACTCCAAAACCTTAATTTCTGTTGGTTGCTCTTTTCTAACCATGCAAAGGTGGACTTGCTGCTTGTTTCAGAGCACTGTCCTGCTGCATAACCCGAGTGAGCTTGAGCTTCAGGGTGGGGACTAATGGCTGGACATTCTCCTTCAGGATTTTCCAGTAGGGAACAGAACTCATGATTTCATCAATTATGGCAAATCGTAGAGGTCCTGAAGCGGCTAAGCAATCCCAAACCATCACGCTAACACCACCATGTTTGACGTTCTTTTTATGAAATGCTCTGTCACTTTTATCCCAGACATAATGGGAAAATACACTTTTTCCCTTAATAAATGAAAAATCATCAGCTGCGGTTTGCATTTACTCTGGTCGTCTTTGTCTAATATTAAGATTTGTCTGTTGAGCTGAAAAGTGTGAAAAGAAACGTTTCTTTACTTTTTCACAGCACTGAATGTCTCATTTCATCTAAGTGTCATTTTAAAATTGTGGTATTGTGCAAAAGTATCTTGTAAGGACTTACTTAGGTTTAAGTTGCTAAACTAATGTATCTCCAAGTGTCCGAACCATTAACATAATTCCTTTAACAAGAAAAGCAATGGTGCAGTACAATATAAGCCATTATGGAAAAACTGCATTTTTTTTTATTACGTTACCGGGATTAACAGGCCCTATGCATATCTCATTCATATGATTCAGTCGTAAATTCCCAAGGCACTGTTTAGTCATTTTAAAACCAGCTCTCATCTTTTTTTCTGCTTTGTCAGGTAGAGATTCTGATGATTCGACTCATTAATTCAAGCCCCTCGCTAAGTGCTGGACTGGTAATGGAGATGAGGAACCAAACTGCGCCCATCTTTGAAATCTGTGGCACTATACTGTGGAAATGTAGCTTCATTATGGCGCAACATGCACTTAACTAGTGTTATTATAGCTGTCCACTGGTTAATATGATGTAGAAAAGCAGTGAAAGGACAACGGAGGGTTTTTGACAGCATGTGATAATAATCTGTCGACAGCTTGAAAACATCTGAAGAGATTGTTCTCAGTGCCAATATATGATAATCAACAGGTGTGTTCTTCGGTTTTATTCAATCACAACCAAAAGTTGAGGTTACTATTCAATAATAAGTCGTTGTTTTAATTTTAGACCATCAATCACACGCAAGAGTTAAATTCATCGATTCATATCTCACATTTTTCTCTGGGTGAAGCTGCTGTCTTATTCCACCAAGGATCAGCGTTCAATTTATCTCACTCCTGCTACAATTCAACAGAGGTGATAAATCTCCAGAGCTAAAGCAAAAGCTAAAACAACTGACCTCAGCGCTCATTGATAAGGGCTGTGCTCCTCTAAACTGAAATCAATACTTTATCTTTTACATTTTTTACATCACACACATTTAGCTGATCGTGTGGAAGGGATGCTTCTTTTTGTTCAGAGATGCTGAATTCTTCAGTTTCACTTTATTTCAGCAAGAAGATACACCCAGCTCCCTAAAATTCAGGCACATATGTACAACTAAAACAATGCAAACAACTAAATTATATGATTTTTTTTTCTGCAAAGGAAAATGTCTTTGACAACCACATTTGTAATGCATACAGGGAACAAACTTGTGACACTTTGGCTCCTGGTTAGTCTTTTTGCCATTTGATCACCCTGCTGCTCTATCAAATCTACAACAAAAGTACAGTGTTCAACTAGAGGATGCTTTTCGCAAGAGACCAAACCACAGAAATTCTGCACACTTCACAGCATATTGGTCAAGGTAAAGTGAAGGATTGTGTTTCTATGGAGTAACCGGTCATGAGATGAAGATGACTCACAGTCAGCTGTTGCTGTTTCCTCCTCAGCACTCTGGCTGCCATCAGCTATTCCTGTAAATGGCCCTTTGATTACAGGTGTGTGCACACAAACACACAAATTCAGATATGCACAAACACACACACACGCACGCACACACAAACAAACGTATGCATGAATGCATTCACCGACAGAGACTGGAATAAGTGCATTCATGCACCAGCGAACAGTTTTGTACACAGGTCAACACTCCTGTTACAGCAAATGCATGATTCCATTTTAGTTGAGCTAGAGCCCTACAGGATTACTATCTGCATCATCTTCTCTATAAATACAAGAGAGTAGAACAAGATTACAGTCCATAAATTATTAGTTGCACACACTGAAGAGAATTATATAGGCAAGCACAAGGGACGGGTTCTCCATAAGTGCATCTAACTGTGATGTAATCACTGTAATCAGAATGATCGACATTGCAACATTTAATAGAAATTAATAGAAAAAAATGCAGTAGAAAACTCTAACCTGCAGTTTGCAGGCATTTGCAGATAAATTTCACTGTAGAGAGTTAACATCAGTTCTTAATCCTCGCATAGCATAACTGTATTAAGTCGCATTGCTGCTTCAGAGGTGCCATGTTTTTTGCTGTGTTTTGTTCTTTGACATGGCACAACCTGAAACAATGTGTATTGTTCATTAAAATAAAGCTTTGTGTCTGTTTACACACACACACACAAGAACTTTAATTTTTTGAAAAAGCTTAGAGTTAGTTGACACTGAACCCTTAGTTATGTTGCTAAAAGCTCAGGCTGCTGGAAGACCTCACATAATGCACTCAGCACTTATTCTCCACTTCCACCTTTTCACTCCCGGTGTGTTTTTACACCTTTATTAAGCATCATTAACTTTTATCGACTCTCTAATTTTGTGTTTTATCTCATTTGTTGTATCTCTCTGCTCTGGTTTTTGTTATCTCTTTTCTCTAAGGCAGATCCTGCTAGTGATGTCTTTTCTCCTTACCCTTGCTTAACGCTTGCTTAACCAGTATACTGTACAACATTTAGCATCTTGAGCTTACTGATGGTGTGAACTCTCAAAATATAAATAAAACTGACGTGACTTGAATTAAATTCAGTTCAGTTTAGTTAAACTGGTTCATGCTATGTGTTACCACAAGTCTTATATATGTCAGTGAAAACATGCTTTACAACTTAACGTTCGTTTTATGCCACTCAGATGATCATGACATGGAGTGCAGGACGTTTTATTTCTCAGCCGCCAAGCTATGCATTATGGTTGCCCAAGGGCACATGTGGCCTATTCTTTTAACAAAAACAAAAGAAGCTGTTCACTGCTCAGTCAAGTCATACAAGGTTTCCAAATGACATCACACACTAATTAGCACATCAATACATTTGCTACACCACTTCTGTTTTTCCCAAGCTTGTAGAAGGCTGAGTGTATTGCAATTCGTCGGACACTACCGTCTTTCAGGTCAGCATCAACTGCACTAATTTGTTTTCAAAATGCTTTGGGACTCCACACAGGACTCCTAATGGTTGGCAAAGTGTTTGGAGCTCTCGCTTGTCCCTTTTAAAAATGATGTCACCAGCAACAAATTTACCAACACTTGACAACATCGCACTTTTTCTCACTTAAAAGCTTTTCATATATGCCATGCAAGACATATAGGCACTCACCGTCCCTATACATTTATCTGAGTCTTTCCAGCACCCTTTTCATCACGTCTTCTCTCAGATCATTGTTTTAATGCTCCCCTGGGTTTCTTGAATTAAATCAGACGTTCCAAGAAATGGTTAACATACTGTAGTCATTTAAATCTGACCTCGATGTATGAGAAGAACATGTGACGTGATCCTTGAATGAGATAATGCAGAGTCATGGCTCACCTTATGTACAGCTGACAGGTGGACATAGCTGAAGCAGAATTATTTCACCATGAAAATCTCTGTCATTGTTGCTCACATTTTATTACACTTGGGTGTGTGTTTATTTATTATACCTTGTATTATTATTGTAAAACCATATTGTGTCATTTGTGTAATGTCCCAGACCATTGTGATGTAAAGAGAGCTAAGTCAGATGCATTTTTAGGATGGTTAGGCTCAGCTTTAGAAATAAGGTGAGGATTTTCCTTCACTTTGGGCGACAGCTGAGGTGATTTGGGCTTCTCACCAGGATGTCTCCTGGACTCCTTCCTTTGGAGGGTTTCCAGGAGCGCTCAACTAGTGGGTGGCCACGAGGGTAGACCCAGAACTCGTAAGAGGGCCATCTGGCCTTTAAGTTTCACAGGATGATTTATTTACCTCATTTTTCAGTTTCATTGTGAGAAGAAAAGGGGGAAGTGAGGTTATGTTGTTATAAAGCCATTGAGTCAGTACATGCAGAAGTTTAGAGAGGATGAATGAGTCAACAAAAACAACGAATGAACATTTTTTCACCTTCCGAATGACACACAGTTGTTGTTTTTTTGGTTCTTTTTCCATCATGAGGTCTCCCTAACCTCAAACGCATGTTTGTTATTGTGTAGCCATAATGATGAAGAAGTACTGTTTGCTTCCTGTTTAAAAATGAAAAGACCGTGCACTGTTTCATAACCTGATCAGGATGTTTATTAATGTTGCCATGACAATGGGAATCCCCTATGTTAACCTAAACCCTTCCCCAGACCTAAATTAACAAAGTTTTTTTTGTTTTGATTTCTTGATGCTGTTGTTTGTGTGTGTGTGTTGGGGGGAGGTCCAACATTACACCTACATTGTAATGTTGGACTGCTGGGAACTGAAAAGCTTGTTCAAAAGCACTTTAAGAGCAGGTGTTGAAAAAGGGAAGAGCATGTCTGTTCTATCTCCTCAGGATTTACAGCAGTACTCCCATGAGATATTTTTCTCTTCTAAACACAGCAACTGTGAAACAGAATTCCACTCCCTTTAATGACAGAGGTCTTATGATTCTGATTCATCCACAGTGCATCAAAACCCAAGATCAATAGGACATGTGATGTAATGAACCAATTAAATTAACTCTGCTTGTTTTGCTGCAGTCACTCCACAGACTTTTGCTTATTGTGCCTGCTCCCTGCTTTTACATACTGTACTTTTCTTTCACTATGAATATCTTTGCATTTTGATTAGACTCAAGTAAAAGGCAGTTGGGGTGCTACACACTAAATGTGTTAGCAAAATCAAGTCTCTCATGCATCCAAATTGTAATTCCACTAAATGGCATACATTTGTGAGACTATCAATCAAAACCGCAGACACAACATGTGCGGCTTCTAAATCATTGTCATTTGTTATTATGCTATCTGACTTTTCTTTCCTAATGGCAACAACAAAACTTTTTAGCCTAATTGCAGCCATGGATTTCTAATCAGGCACCAGACGCTGTTTGCAAATTAAGAACTGGCCATTATCTGCTGTGCATAGAATTTTAGGACAGCTAATTAAAAGTGAGTGACCACTTTTTGGCATGCTTTCCAAATGCAGGATTTCAATTGTGTGTAGTGGATGCAAAACAGGCAATGGGTTGTTTTCTCTGCTTGATTCCTGTCATTGTCTATGGTTAGACTTTTAAAAAAGACCTGACTTTGTGGCCTGTGTCATGTACTGGCTGCTTATTCAGTTTGCAGCATGTGGTATGAATACAAAGTTGTGTTCTTAGCTGTTAGCTGTGTTAAAAGAAATGGCAGCATGTCTTATTGTCAATAAAATTATGTGTAAAATAAAATAATAATTATGGTGTAGACTGAAAAAATGGAAAACCCTTTGTTTTACATGTGATGTGATATTTTTGATAAATCGTTTCTGAACCAGTATTGTTTGCATCGTTTACGTAATTGCAAACCTGCCCAGTGTCGGGTAGGAAAGCCATTGTATATGAAGTGTTGAGACATAGGACAGATAAATATTCAAATACACACAGGATAGATGGCGTGATAGTATCTGTGCTGCTTGCCTGCATGCTGTTTATGCCCAATATTTTGTTGCTATGGATTCATCCTAACACAGATCAGCATCCCACGTGCACTGCAGCCAAGATAACTCATGGCAACTGTAATTATATGACTCGTTTTCTTTGCATCAGCGTCCACCACACAGAACAAAAAATTGGCAGGAATCTGATTTGATGACATATCTACAGAGACGATAAATATAGACTTCATGCAGGAAGTGCTTTTTTTGTTTGTTTTTTATGACAGCAAAAGTGTCACTTTAAAACGTTGTGACTGTACTGCATTCTTGGGACAACAGAATAGAATAGCTCTTTATTGTCAATGTACAATAAAGGGAAAAACATGCTCCATACAAGCCACAACTGCAATAACTAATGCAAGTCAAATGAAAATAATAATAATTTCCCCTCAATGAAAATGCATTTCTAACATAATTTGTATCCCTTTTTCATGCTACATGCAAATGATACATGAATATATTCAGTCTGCAGACAAAATCTGCTTATGCTGTGCTGCTGATGGAAACAGCGGGTCCAAGCTGTATTTAACAGAGAGAAGTTGCTTACAGCAGCATATTAAAAACAAACTGTGCATCCTTGGTAAAACAAAACAGAAACCATATGTAATACCAGTTAATATATAGTACCTAAGTAGTATAAATCAGGTCACAGATACATACTCCAAGTAAGCGGTCCCTAACCTTTTTTGCGCCACGGACCGGTTTAATGTCAGACAATATTTTCACGGACTGGCCTTAAGGTGTCGTGGATAAATACAACAAAATAAAATGATATGACAAAGACAAAAACTGTGGTATTTTGTAAAGATAATAATTAACGCGAATTCACTGTGTAATTGTGTAACTTCACTAGCAGCATCCTCCTGAAATGCGTCAACAACATTGAGAGTAACATCCTCCTCTCTGCCCCTTAATGCTCTCTGGTCGCTATGGTAACGTGTAACTATTTATTTCAAAATAAGACACACAACTACAACACGGGAAAAGACCCAGGGAAACCGAGTTAACGATAAAAACCCTGAAAACCATAAATCTCACACCCGAGCCTCAACTCTTGCAGCCTGGTACCAAATGACTCACGGACCAGTACGTGGCCCAGGGTTTGGGCACCACTGCTCTAAGGTACTGGTATTTCCCTACCATCACTTACATTAAATATGATGTTAATACACAAGTTTAATCATCTCTCTATTCCTTAGAGATATATGCTTTTCTTGCTTCTCTATTTTCTTCATAACATCATCATTACAATTTCATCCTCTGGTACACTACTCATGTCCAATAATCTATTTTTTACTCTTGTTCCTCACAGTGACCTCTGTTATTGTTTCTTTCCCTGTTCAGGCAAACTTTCCAGCCAATTAGCATTCTCTTCAATGCATAGCATCATTAGCATCAAGCTAGGCACTGTTAGCTTTTTAAGAAAATTGCGTTCAGATGTGTCTTTGCACCTTCATCCAGACAGCCACAAACTGCTTACAAGTGTTACATTTTTATTCTGTGGTAGCTTAGCTTTGATTAATTCCATTTTATATACAGTGCTGTGAAAATGTATTTGAAACCTTCCTCTTTCGTATCATTTGCGTATTTCTCACACTTACATGTTCCACACCATCAAACAAGTGTTTATTTTAGACAAGGATTTTTATTTATTTATTTTTTTAAATGGGATTTTGTTCACGGTATTAAGGGAATAAAGCTAGCCAAACCTACTTGGCTGTATGTGGAAAAAGTAATTGTTTCAATTACTTGAAATAAAATCTTGAATTAACTATGATTAACCTAATTTTCTGGGAAGCTGAGCTCAATTTCATTATTTCACTGATCACTGCCAGACCTGCTCAATCAGTAAATCACTTAAACACAACCTGATAAATTAAAGCAGGCTAAACAAACTAATGTAAAGAAACTCAAGAACAGATTGGAAACAAGTCATTGACATAAATCAGGTGGACTGATGAGACAAAAGTTGAACTTTTTGGAAGGTTTGAGTCCAGAAACAGCATTTCATCAAAAGAACCTTGTGCTAGAGTCAAATATCATGATGGTAGTGTGATGGTTTGGGGCTGTTCTGCTGCTTCGGAACCTTGCCATATTGATTCTGTTGTCTAACAGAAAATCCTAAAGGAGAATTTCTGGCTATTAATTTGCACCCTAAAGCTCAAACTACTTGGATTAGCTGGATGTGTGTATGATTTGGCATGGCTTTAAACAGGCTGTTCATGCTTGAAAACCCCTCAATGTGGTTGAATTAAAACAATTTTGCAAAGAAGAGTGGGTCAAAATCCATCTGCAGAAAAAGTGAAAGATTCATTGCCAGTTACAACACACATTTTATTGCAGTTCTTGCTGTCAAGGGTGGCACATCAAGTCAATGAGTTTGGGGAGCAATTAGGGGGTAATTACTTTATCACATATAGCCTTTTATGTTATGTGGCAAATATGCAAAAAATAAGGACTCACGAAGGGGGCAAATACTTTTTTCACAGCATTGTAAATGCCTCTGTTGTGTGGAAACCTTCTTGTAACTTTTATCGTGCACATTTTAAACATCTTGGTATATTTGAGCTGAGGGTAAAGAAATGGGCCATAGTTTCTCATCACTTAATATTTAAGAGGTCAGTCTCCCATTCTCTAACTTCATTTTTCATATACGCATAAAAACATATAATGTTATAAAATTATGTAATAATAATCAGAGTGTTCTGACTTTATGGTTTGTAACATTGTAAATTCTGTTGTCCCAATTTACAGCCTGAAAGTTTTGCAGTGATGCTTCCCTTTAGTCATGTATGTCATGACAGAGCACCCATCCTAGTCTTATCTGTCCATAAAACCCACAGACTCATGCGAAAATGTGATGCTGCTGAGTGCTGCAAATGTGGCCACAGCCGAGAGCTCAACAAAAGAGACTCCGCTGTGGAGGCGCTCGACCGGGCCGATGTGCCAGACAATGGCACTCTGTTCCAAACATGTTGTTTGTCACATCGCCTGCCTTTAACTTGTCAATGCCACTGTTGTTCTGCTTAACTTTAACTTAATCTCGCATCTTATGTAATTCAGTATGAATTTTTGCTCAAATTTACTGTATACAGTATTCTAGGCACTCATAATCTTAATGATAGCTCAGTGTTAGTCATAGTGTTTGGAGTGATAGAGGACACATTCAAAGTGATTTAAGTATCAGTTAACCTTATTTGCTGACAGGATATGAGGAATCTGACTCCCTACTTAACAAAATAAAAGTCAAATTCTTGCACAAGCTATAGTTTCTATCAACTGTATTTCAAAACGTGGAAATTATCACCTGTGGGACTTTTTTTAATGAACTGAGTTTTTATGCAAACAACATAATAAAGCATGAAGCATAGCACACAAGGAGGACATAAATCTCATCATATACCAACTTGTACATGTATTAACACAGATTAATATTCATGTTTCTTTGATCTCTGGGAGGAGAGATGTGGGAAAGCAAAGCAATTTACATTCAAAGGAGTGAAAGAGGTAAATATATTTCTGGGAGTGTGCCAGAATGTATTTATAACGTGTCATTTTAGAGTAGAGGTATATTGCCGTCTTGCATTAGGAACTCTCACCATGCACCATGGGTGGCAACACTGTTTTTAACCTGTTCTACTTTCCCCCTTCTAGAGGAAATAAGTTGATGCGGTTTTACAAGCAACTACAGTCATACACTTTTTTCCTGCAAAAGCAGTACGCTCTTAAGAGAGCCACAGGTGACTGACATTAAAACGCACACATCCGCACACAGCGCCTGCCAATGTGCATCATTCCCAGCAAAATCTAACCTGTCCCTCACGCTATGCCTCAAGCTGCTGCCACTACAATAACCCGCACAGCATTATGTGAATAATCATCTTTATGGCAACTCTATTATAACTTAATAGCTTATTAAATTGTCTACACTGTCACAGAGAGACTCATAATAATGCTCATGGATCTCTGGGCAGCCATGAAAAGATGAAGTCTATCACATTTGTTTCACAGAGCACAGAAATTGATCAGGTTCTTGATGATCCCCCCGAGTCTGCAGACGCGTCTGAATATTGTTGTCATGAACTTGCGTTTTACAGGCAGGAGAGCAATTTTCTTTACAGACTTACGCTCGTATGATTCATAGCGCAACTCGCCAAGAGAACGAGAGTAACTAGTGCGTGTGTGAGGAAATAAAGATAGCCATGTCTATTTAGAGACGGACGCTTCTCCTGCCGCTGATCCGGAGCGGCTGACGCTCAGAGTCGAATCAGTAGAAAACTCAACTTCCTCGTTGTGGTAAAACGAGAGTCTCGCTTATATACGGTTCTAAAAATAGCGCTGATTTAGTCCAATGGGAGCCAGAGAGGCTTCTAGCTCTGCACCAATCACGGCACACAGGATGACTCTGCTCTCGCTCGTTATTGGTCGGAAGTGGTCTGGTAGGCCTTTGTAAAGTTCCTGCAAGCCCATTGGTAGACGTGCCGTAACGTAATGTAATCACATGGGGGTGGGTTTGCCTGTAATTTTGAATCGGGGGGGAAGTTTACAGTGCGCTGACGGACTTTTGCAGAGTTCGGTGTTGTGCGCTCACGCTCAAAACCTCCACTGGAAGTGCACGACTCCAGACTAGTATACATGCAAATACAGCTAAGACTCCAGCTTCTCTCTGAACACATCAGGCTTCGTTTCCTCACAAGCTTGAATTCGCTTATCCTTGTGGCTAAATCTCAGGAGTGAAATGGATGTCATCCCTATGTGTAGCATCTTCCAGGAGCTCCAAATTGTGCACGACACTGGATACTTTTCAGCTTTACCATCTCTGGAAGAGTATTGGCAGCAGGTAGGCTGACGACTGATTCCAAACACTCGATTCCTCAGTTTGACAGATAGTGCCACAGGCTCATGTGTGAAGTGCCAGCAGAGTGCGTAATTTCCAGAAACTTGTTTTAAGTGACAGCTGCGCGCCGACTGGCAAATGTCAGAGTAGTTTCATGTAATGTGAGCGCGCGTTTGATTCAGTAATGCAGCTAATATAAATTTATTTCTCAAAACTTGGTTTGCCTCCGGTTATAGGGGAAATGGTGCAAGTTCCCCTCGTGACAGATCAGTATTTTTTTTAGTATGTTTGTAAAAATGCAGACTTATTACGTGTCTTCTTTAGTTTTTTGGCGCATTTCATAAAATATGCTTTAAATTAGTTGTACTTTTACAGTATTTTCTGGTGCTACGGCGCGCGCACAGTTGTTCAGTGGTGGTTTGCTCGTATTGTGGACTCAGGCATGCAGGTTATACAGGCACATCGGTTTGTGATAAATGAAAAACACGCCGTGTTGCAGATTTAGCGAGTGAATGGCGAGCCGTGCGCCTTTGCGCGTATCTCCTCCTCCTGACTTTCTCTCTGCCTGCCGCTCACTCCCTCTTGCTGTCACACGGACCCACACATACAAATGAGAGTGACAGACTGTCAGAAAGAGAGAGAATAAGAGAGAGGCTGGTTTCTATTGAACCGTTGCTCGACCAGGCGGCCTGGTTGACAAAACAGTGGAGTTTTACACTGGTAGTGACGGGAAGGGTACAAGTCGCTTCTTGCTCAGATTGGGAAATGAATTGGCCTTACTCTTCAGTCTTCGCTGTCTCCCCGTCTATCAGATATGGCCGGGCTTCATTCCAAGTCGCCCTCTCAGGCATTTAAAGCTCGCCTGGGATTTATCCAGCACTGCTGACAAGAAACATATGAAGTCAATGCCTTCTTTTTCATTCCCAAGACACGAAGATTTCCCCATGATAGTCCTCTTTTAGAAAAAAAAAAAAAAAAAATATATATATATATATATATATATATATATATATATATATATATATATATATATATATATATATATATATATATATACACACACACACACACACACACATACATACACACACGAAAGGTGTTTGTAGTTGCTGCCTGGTACCTGTGGTTTAATTTTATTCCATCTCATCCTCCATCTCTAGATAAGCTTTATTTATTCAGTATGGTATTATTATAATATTTTAAAAATGTTGTTGGTGAGATTTGTCGTTCTTCCTTTATTTTAGCGTTTTGTCAAGTGATGCTTGTGCTGCCTGTAACCAGATCAGCCAAAGAGGGATAGTCCCCTCTCGGATAGTTTCATTTTCATTTTGACCCTATAAACTTCCAAGCAACTAGGAAAATGTCAATTTCTCTCTAAGGGAATAAATAGTTTTAGGAGGAGTTTGGAAAAAGTCCGAAAAATGTATTTGTCCCATGACCTCTTGGATCCAGGTTTCCTCAAGCTTTGGCTGCCACTGTTCCAGTCAGTTCTGTTATAATAACATTTGGCTGTAATTTTATATTTGCTTCATTAGGAAACTGCACAGGCCTGTTTGTGGCCTTCGTATCTGGCCTGTGCTTGCTGACTGCAGAGGGTTAAGGAAGTGCTCTCTCACTTCCTTTTCACAGAAAACAGGCCCACAATCCACAGTGGCTGTTGCAGTATTCATGCCAGGCTTTTTATGAACCCCCATGAACCAGACCTCCCTCCACTCAGTCCCTGGTGTGCTATGTTATTTCTAGCAATGCCTCCAAATGCATTATTAAATCCACATTATGTTGAATAATTGATAGATTTAAAAGATCTACAAGCACTTCCCTAACCCAATGGGGGGCTCTTTAGCATATGTAAATTTCATGACCAACCTCTGCACACACCTACACACATTCAAACCATGCCTGCGTTCGTGGGTAAGAGCACCTTGTTCTTGCAGTCTCTCAGAAGGAAATGTGGTGCTTGTAATCCTCCCTGATATGGGCTCAGAGAACACACTTAGAGTGTACTTGACTATCCTCTGCATAGGACATTGTGTCTTACTTCATTCCTGCAGGCAGAGAAGAAACAGGGCTGGTGATGTTACAGTGTCACAGCATACCCCCTTTTTTGCTGCTGCTTAGAATAAATACAGTGCAGAGGAGAATACCGGAGTCTTGTGTTTCCTGTAAAAACAAATGGTCTTTTTCTCTGGTGGTTTTAAGGACTTTCAGGTTGAATGTAAGAGTTCTGTTACACGCCTTTGGCTCTGTGCTCCATTGAACTCATTTCTATCTTGTCTTTCATCTACACAGACATGTCTCGAGCTGGAGAGATACCTCCAGAGCGAGCCTTACGTCTCAGCCACAGACCTTAAATTTGAGACCCAGGAAGACTTGTGGAGCAAGCTGCTGCTTGCCTGCGGGGACAAGTCAAGTGAGTCGGACCCAAAGATCACCCACATTAAGGAGGAGGAAGACAATCAGGATAGCCAGAACCATGATGCTGGTGGTTTCAACTCCGATGCCAGCAGCGAGGCCTCGGACAGCTCAGAGGAGCTCTCCCCTACCCTCGACTTCACCTCCAGCTCTTTAACTGATATTCTGGCCGACAACGGCGATGACGTGGCCTCTGGCATCATCAGCACACCACCATCCTCACCTGAGCTCGGCAAGGAGGGCTCTGTAGCCCAGACGTGGATTGGGATACAGACAGTGATGCATTCAACAGGGAAAATAAGGGCTGGGGGCATGGAGAGGAGCCTGGAAAGGTCAGGTCTGACCAGCGGGGAGGCATCACCTGACGGGAGGAGGCGTGTGCACAGGTGTCACTTCAACGGATGCAGGAAGGTGTACACCAAGAGCTCGCACCTCAAAGCACACCAGCGGACACACACAGGTAAACTGGCCTGACAGTGAGCCTTTCAAAAGTGACGATAGCCGAGCTGAAGCGCTGAGTTATTGCTCAAAGTTCTGAAAAAAATACTCCCACATACTTTGAATAGTTTGTCAGGAGGAATGCCCTCAACTATGACCTAATTCACACAGAGGAACGTGACTTCATGCAGGGCAAAGGGAGGCGGGGAGTGCGTGAGAGAGGGAGAGAGACGCGAAGGGGAGGGATGTTCTTTTGTGGCCGAGTAGCACCCAGAGGATGTGGATCCTGAAAACAAATCAACAGTTCTCAGATTTCACCATGGGAAAAGCTTCCGAAACTCGCTCATTTGCATACAACTTCCCAAAAAAAAAGAGAGAGAGAGAGAGAGAGAGTGAAACATTATGGGAATCTGACATTTGCACTGTTTTGTTAGAGGCTCAAATGTGAGCAGTTTCCCTTGTCACCTTTGACCTCTGCCAGGCTGTTTACAGCTTGGCCCTCCATTAGCAGAGGAAGTCACATTCCTAGCATCGTTCTCCAGCCACGTTAGCCACATGGTTAATGGTCTGTAGGACCATTAGGAACAGTCTATTTTTTTCATGTAGCTCGCCCCCTGTTACATAAGCCTTCTACTCTAACAGCTTCTTACAGCTGCATACCACAGCTCTTGAGGCCCACAAGGCACGAGGTTGTTTTTCTATTCATCTTACAGTAGTCAGCCTAATCTGCTAACCACCTGCACAGGATCATATTTATTTTACCTCCTGTACTGTAAATATTGGCTGTATATCTGAGAAATTGTAGTTTAAAATATTCATATTATGATTTAGAAATTCTTAACTCTCTGGTAAACCTGCAGAGGCTGCTTGAATAGCTAAGTAAATGCAAGGTTCTGAACTCAGATGAAAAATGACATGGCTGGCTTTAATATTTTGCTTTTCTTTACGTTCATTCTTGTAGGCGAGAAGCCTTACAGGTGTTCATGGGAAGGCTGCGAGTGGCGCTTTGCACGAAGCGATGAACTCACCAGACACTTCAGGAAGCACACTGGAGCAAAGCCATTTAAATGCAGTCACTGCGACAGGTGAGATGGTTTTTATTGTCATATGTCACCATGATTAGTCACATTTTTTTTTGTTACAATAGCAAATGCCTCTCAAAACAAAGTGCTGTAAATTAATTTAACCCCTCTTCATAAGAACTACTCCCCTTCTTTATATTTTGAGTGCCAAGCATTTCTTTACTGACAAAGAAAGCAGCAAATTAGTTTATCAAAATGACATGCTAGTGGGAGGGATGAATGAAGGTTAAGGATGAAAATGGTTGAGGTCAAGGGGGTGGATAAAAAGAGTTGAGTACAATGGATGGGAGGAGTGTGATGAGACTGAACAGCGTGAAGTTTGGGTCTCTTCTACCAGGGCGCTATTTAAAACATCAGCCAAACCTATACAGACTGGGATAAGGGACTAGGTGGAAGGGGGAGGCATGAGCCCATTCTTTCAATCTATCACGTGTTCATGTTATATAGCACAGAGAGTAAGAATAGTATCCAATACCAAACAAGCAGAATAAAATTGGCTGCATAGCCATAGGTACTTTAATCTAAATGGAATCCAACAAGCATCTTTGGTGGGTGAAAAAGAAGCTTTATATTGTTTGTTTCACTGGTTTCACATGTTAACAAACCACCCCAGGGTTCTTGTGTTGATTAGCGTCTCGGATGGATGTGTGAACATTCTCCTTCAATTAAAAATGAGATTTTTCATTTCCTTTCCCTTCATCTCCTGCAGCCGAAGTGATAGCTTTGTTTATTACAGTGTTTCGGGGTTTTTTTGGTCTATTAACTGATTCAGTTGAATTTAGAAGCATTTTACTTAGTCATTGTAGCCTAGTTAGTTGTTAATATAAGCAACTTATTACCTTCAACAAGTTATAGTCATTTGTTTAGTTCTTCAGTTTAGTGGCTGGATCTGATGTTTTTCTTCTCTTCTTAGGTGTTTCTCCCGTTCTGACCACCTGGCGCTGCACATGAAGAGGCACATCTAAGATGGTCTTCATGTTGAGAGCTCTGAGGGATGATTCGGGTTAATTGTCCTGACCTGTGGAGATCAGCGAGGCCGGTGTGTCCTGGGAGCGTTAACAGGGGCACCGTCGTGTTCCAGTCAGTGGAAAAACATGAAGCAACGCAGGCTATTATTTGCACCATACTTAGTGCCTCCAACACCTCGCTGTGGTGATTGCTCTTGAAAGGCTTTTATGGAGGAGCAGGAGGGCAAAAAGAGACTCCAATATGGGAAAGATCTAGGCTGGAGAAGATGGGAAGAGACTCTTCTGTATGGTGTTCAACGCTTTATTCCTGGAGAAATTTGGGACTCCAGGGGTTGGGGTGCCATTCCTCCACTGACAGTGTGTTTGCCTGTGCGCATGGGGACTGTGAGTGCCTGCAACTGGATGCCTGTGCTGGCTTTATGGAGTGGATGGAGCTTGCATTGTGGAACTGCGAGTGAATGACATAGCAAGGGTGATGTTATACTCGGGAGGTTTATTTTTCTTTTTGAGGGAGGGTTATGTGTTGTCTCTCTAAGAATGAATGCAAGCAAAAAGTTCTGTCTGTCATGACTGATTCTGTCAGCTGTGGAGAGGAGTAGGGGGGTAGTTTAGTGGGGCTGATTGGATAGAGATTGCCCCCTTTCTGCCTGGAGGTGAAACTACAGCTCCCTGTCTAAAAATGGGAGGTTGTTTTGTTTAGTGCAGCTATTAAATGTGCAATGTATTACGTAGCCTGTCTCAAAACATACACGCTATAAAGCTCATTTTGTTTTCCACTGTGTAAGCTTTGTATCTTAAAAGGAAAAAAACAAAAACAACAACAATTGTGCACAGTTATTGCCATTATATCAGAAGTTGCATGGGATCTGGGGATGTGTTGCTCACCTTATAGGACAACAAAATTCCATTCAAGAGCAGCTACCTTCATAATACTCAGTATCATAGTATTGTACAAAACACATAAGGCAGTCATTTTGTTTTGCCATATTTTTCTTTCATTCTCTTTATAAGTTGGGGATACCACTGTTTGCAAATATTTTGATTGTGGGATTTTTCTTCCTTTTTCTTCACTTTTGCTTTTCTCTTTTGTTCTGTCTGTAAATGCACTGTTGACCTTACCGATGCCTTATGTAAGTGGCCTTGTCCTGTTGAATAGATCACTCTGTTATACATACACACATACACCAAATGACCATTGCGAATGCAGTTGTGCGTTATTGAATAGCTTTATAAAGGCTCTGATCCATACAGTTGCACCTTTTGCCCTTTTCCCTTGCGACAAACTCCTCTAAACTCTTGAATATTAAAACAAAAGTAACTATATCAGCTTCATAATGACTGCCATTTACACGTCTGTGTTAAATATATCATAGATATTTCAGAACTAAATCATAGTCTTCAAAATTATCCAGATCTGAGACAGAATTGTGGAGAACTTGGAAAAGCAATTCACTTTTATATTGATTTACTACTATGTAGTATACGATTGCGTGGATGCACTTCAGATTAACTGTAACTTGCTGTCAAAGGTACAGAGTCTTGGAAGCACGTTCTCATGAAATGTTGTGTGGTCAGCCACCGAGAGTGGCAAATCAAGATTTACTGCAAAGGCAACATTTACATTGGGTCCATTATGTCAAGCATATACTCTCAAAAGCAAAGGATGACTCATTTAAAGTAGGCTATTGACCACATTCTCAGTCACGAGAGTGGTTTGATATTGGATGTTTCGGGAAGTCTCACCTCCAAGGTGAGTCATTGTCTTTACTCAGTTCTAGTTTTAACAGCCCACAATCTGACTTTACGGTACAAAAAACCAGTCCAACCAGTTCAGCTGAGCTGTGTTTCAGAGCTAGAGGTCTGTGCTGGTAACCTAAGCTGAGACAAGGACAAGCTGTTTGTACCAACTTCACTATGTTCATGTTTCAACATGGGTAACATGACTTCGTCACACTTCTCAGTGAGCTGAAACAAAAAAAATCAGATGAGCGCACAAGTGGATAATCTCATGGCCACTTTCTCCACTTGTAGAAATATTTTGGCGCCGCTTTATTATACACAAAAATTATGACAGATGGAACATTTTAGAAAGAACATTCATTCATTCATCAGTTACTTAATGTCTCACTTTGTCAACATCACAGGTAGCCTTGTTAAAACTCAACACGTCTCCGGTGAACCTGTTGAACATTCATTTGTCTGCAATGTTATTTTTGTTTTTACACTGAGAAACACAAAGACATGTTACATTGTAAACTACGAGAATTTTGTAAGGAAGCTTCTATTTTGAACAGGTGTGGGACCAAAAACAAGTGCAGTGTGTTGTTTCCAAATGTGAACGATAAAAGGCTAAAGAATTATTGTAAAATAGATGCACTCCATACTCCTTTCATTTGCTTCTGTAACATCTTTGTTTTGATTTTTGGGAAAAAAAATAATAAAGTCAGAAAAAAAAATGTACATTTTAAAATGACATCAGTATCGCCTAGACCCGTGGCCTATCATGTTTAATAGAGAAAAAAAAGAAGAAAACAAGTACTTTCAGACGTGAATTGTTCTGGACACTTGAATTGTAATAATTTTGAATTCTGGTGTTCACTAAGTATTACGTTTTTTTATTTGCCATGTCATTTTTTCCCCAACTTGACCTGCAAAGATGCCCTATCTTTAGCTAGAGAATCTTTATTGGATAAACATGGAAAATATGAGGCTCTATTTTTGTTCATTTTATGGCATAATGAAATTTTTTCATTTGAAATTGTTTTGTAAAATAGTTTCTGTATGAATGTATTTTTTATTGGAAAATGGATAAAAAGACTATTGGTTCTACACGTGTGTTTTTTGTCTTCCATTATTATTATTATTATCATTATCAGAAAGAAAGCGTTTACTGGATATTCAGCAGTGAATATCCAGGTGAACTATCGCACCAGGGTCACACTGGCAGGGTTTCCGTGACTATAACCAGGATAAGCGCTTTTTAAAAACTTTTTTACATTAAAATTTGAATTCTTATTCCAGTGGTTGTCAAACCTAAGCAAAAACATTGCATGGTGTTTGTTTCATCCCTAACTGGGTAGTTTTTAGCAAACATTGCACAGGTAAATCTGTTTGGGACCATTTTCAGAGACAGAAAAATAAACACTAGTGGTCAGTGAGCCTTTAGGGTAGCAGTGCGGATATATGTGGGAAGGTGCCTACAGCCTTTCCATGAACACATACACACTAATATGTGTATGTGTTCATGGAAATGAAGGAACCAGTCACCCAGGGCTCATTCATGTGCTTTAAATAGCTTTGGAGAACAATCTGCTTGTTGTATTATCAACTCTCTGACTATACTTTTTCCACATCCAATCGTCTATGTGCTCATCTTTTCAGCATGCCACAGTACTGTGTCCTGTGTTTTTTTGAATAGATCTGAATCCAAAAACAGCCACTGTAATGCTCTACAGCCTAATAACATATATATATATAATATATATGTGTGTGTGTGTGTGTGTGTGTGTGTGTGTGTGTGTGTGTGTGTGTGTGTGTGTGTACACACACACCTTTGCAAAAGCTTTTAAAACTTCACAGTGCATGGCTTTTGGCTCACAGTGTCCCAGACACCAATATTTCAGTGCTTCAGACAAGATGAATGGCCCACGTATATTTCAATATAGGATCATAATTCTTTTGGTAGAAAATAATTATACCCATACAGCAACATTTTCATTCAGGTAGTAGCTGCAGTTTTCTTGCTTTACCACAACCATTCAATGTGCACCTTTTATTAAAAACCATTTACCTGTCACTCTTAAACTTTGCATGTGATGCTGTGCTTACGTTAGCCCAAAGATCTCTCTGTAGGTTGCAGGCATCATTGGCATTATACGTAAACTCTTCACTAGATTTTACTCCCAACTTTCCTTCAGTCCTTGTTTTATTTTGGGAATTGATGGAGCATTAAGGCCCTGGAATAATTTTCACATCACACAAGCAGATATGCCAGGCTTTAGATTCACATATCCGTAACACACAGAATATCAGCAGGCACATCTTTTAATTGCAAGTTTAGCAGGGCAATGATGTATGTATAAAGAATACTTCAAACAAGTAGCACACAAAGGCCAACTAGACTGGGACCTCGACTTCATTAATAGGCCAGCTTGATATCTCTGACCAAAATAAGGAAAGTTATGTTTGCATACATTTTACTGGTAATACTTGACATGATTTTGCTGTAATTTGTAAAAAATAAATAAATAAATAAATACAAATTAAAGAGATAGTTTTAATAAAATGTTGTTACACATCCCAGATCGCTAGTTTTTTGTTACTGATTTAAATGTAGGAATGTCAAATAAACATTTTGTGCTCAGTGAGGGTATAGGACTCACTTACATGTCATCATGTTCTCAGATCTCAGCAATCCCTGAGTACAATGTTAACATAGGGCATAAACGCTGTTAGTCATAAGCTGTAACAAATAGGAATTGTAATAAACTTCAAATAGTCTTCACGATTCAATACTTGATAGATAAGCAACCAGGATACTTGTTGCATGTGAAAATTTGGAGAAAAGGAGAAATATTTAATGGTCAGACCATTGAGATGAAAAGCTTAATCTAAGTTCCACATTAGAACAACGATTTGAGTTGTTTGAAGGAATGTGCATTGTGAGGGCAATCTGTTCCTCCTGCTCCAGCCAAGAGCGCAGAGTTTTCATCTTACACTCCAAGAAATTTATGCAAATTAAGTTGTGCCACAAACAAATCCCTGATAAGAGCTTTGCACACTACACAGACAAATAGCCTCTTCATCTCCGATTGCAAGCACAAAGTGCCTCAGCTTTAACACTGCTCCACCGAGCCTGCCATGCTCCATGCCCCAAAGCCCCTAAATAATTGAAGGACTCTCAAGAGGTTGTTTTATTATTTCTTCCTTTCATTTTAAAGATATATTTATTGGTATTCCAGTTCAAATCACCACAACAAAAGCTGTATAACACCATAAAATAAGTTTTTTTATTCAAATGAAACAAAACTGTGAAGATTAAATAAAGAATGATTATTTTTTTAATCCTGATATTAATAGATACAACGTCAAGGCCACAAGGCCAAATTTCAATAGTTTGCCGTTTCCAAGACTGATGGAATTGTTTTTGTGGTCGAGATGAAAAAAAATTGAATTAATTAAATATGCATAACTGCGACAGACTCAGATTGGCCTTATTTTCTTTCTCCAGATATATCAGACTTCCCGCTGTGTGTGCTATTAAAGACAAGCATGGTATGTTGGGCTGGTCAATTTAGTGGAGAAAGTGCATAATTTTCCCTGCAGGGGAACTTGTGTATACTTGAGAAAAATGTATGGAAATGTAAAATGGAAGGTAACCAGCCCTTTCCATTTACTTGTTAAGGATATTTGCACCAGAGCTGTGATAATGGGCAGTTTTTTTCAACATTATTCAGTAACTTTAAACTGAATCCCAGGGTTGAGCTTGTAACAATCAGACTCATGGGTGAGGTCACAGCTAGACACAGGCTGAAAATGAAGATAAAGGATAATATTGTCTGGAATGTAGACACTGGTGGTAAGTTTCCCAGAACAATCTAAAGATCTATGTGGTGATGGGGGAGTGGTTGAGTGAGCAAAAATATGCCTGAAGGATATTTAGATTGATTGGCCCATGGACGGTAGTCAGAAAACGATTGACGAGATAAGAGGACATAAGAATTTTTGAATGAGAAGAACTCTAACTGAATATGAAAGCATAAGTGAGCCGGAACAAGCAACACACTGTCAATAGTGGGAAAATGACAGAAGATAAGACCTGCAGTAAATCCACAGGTCTCTGTGCAAAATATTCATTGAACTGAATTAATAACCCTTAAACTTGTCCATGACATGACAGCTTTAACTGTTCAGTTTTACACCAGGCCTCCGGAACCACAGAAACATTATCCAAGTAAAGAAAAAAAAAAACAAGCAATAAAAATCTGAGAGAGTGAATTTGGTGGTTTTTAAGCACCTCTACACTTCAACACAGCAGCTGTTCTGCCACTGGCATTCGGAGTAAGCGACAACTAAGCACTAGGATTTTAATAATGAGCCCAACTCCCCCCCCCCCCCAGCGTAACTCCATACTATAAAATGTGAATAATCATCCAAAACTATGTGGTTATTTATGGTAAATGTTATTCTTCCATATGGCAACCACATGGTTACCTATTTTACTACAAACAACCCCCAATAACATTAGAATTAGCCTAAAAGAATCCACAGTTGTGTATGGCAAACGACCTGACCCCAGTTTCCCACTAACCTGAATTTCCAGACTAACCACAACAACGTGTCACTCTGGTATCTAGTCCTGCAGTAATTTAGCTCTGGTACCTCGGTTAGTCTATTGCAAAAGTGCCTATTGGGAATTGGCCAGTGTCTTGGTCACTGGTACTGCTGCTTGCAGTTTTCTCAGTATAATATGCCAACCACTGATCCAAAGTCATGCTTGACCCTGAGGGTTATCAAAATGTTGACATTAAGGCACTTTATATTGTACAATAATAATACAGAGAAAACATAAAGAGCCCCAAACCCTAACAGTTAGATAACACTCAATGAACAAGCGCTTTGGCAACAGTGGGATGGAAAAAATGTCTTTTAACGGGAGTAAATCTTCTGGCAGAACCAGGCTCAGGGACAGGCTTAGTAGTTAGTTAAAACCAGCACCAGTGTGAGAGGATAACCTTAAATCTTTCAATACATGACTCTAGGTAGAATTTAGCCTACAGCTGTATCTAATGATTTTTTTCCTGGTTATGCAAAGAAATGTGATTTCTTTTAAAGATGTTTTTAATACACAATTATCATAACAGTTCATTTGCTCAAACTAGATACCAAAACCACATGTCAATAAATCTCAATCTTCTAATCATTATTATCTCATTTCCACATTACTGCTTGTTATTAATAATAATAATGTCACTTGCCTGGGCCTCAAATTCAAAATGATTACAGTGATGCATACATTTATTTAAACACTACACTTCACAGCAGCCATTTTTGGAGCTGTACTCGAGGACTCAACCAATGTTAAAACAAATGTAAGGTTTGAGTCGAGCACTTTAAAGGTGCTTGACTCTAATGTAACCTTGCCATGGGTTCATGTCGACACTTGAATAATATTCAGCTTAGACTGTCACTGGTGGACATGCTTTTCACTGTGGGGTAAGGAGGATAACTGGTAGGATTTACAGTGTGCTAAAATGGACTGCTACATCAATCATACATGGCTGTTAAACTGAAATATAAAATGGATGAATGTTAACATTAGAGGGCATGTGGTTTCTTTTATACAGGCAACAAGTAAACAGTGTTCTTTTGATGGCAGAATGCTGGAGCAGAGCGTTATTGAGTGCGATATTGAATATATAAATATTCAATAGTATATATAAATAAAATTGAACTGAACTGAACTAATAGCCATCAAATGTCATTTAATGTTACCTGAAATCTTAATGTAAAATACTTCAAACTCTGCGCTACACTTGCTTTGGTTCTCAGCAATAAACCATAACAAAATACAGTGAATGCAAAGAATAAAGAGACATACAAATTACATTTATTAGTGAGACGATTTGCAAAGCAGACTTTAGTAATTCAAGGCCAGATTTCTCTAAATGAGCACATATACTCCTTTTAGATTTAGAGTCATTAACTGTGCACTCAGATGCTTCTTATGTTCACTCTCAATACCTACTGGGAATTTTAAGGATCTGATAAATATTTATTTAACACCAAATTTATGCACCTTACAGAACCTGTATCAGGTTAGATCAGGCAGGTTAGTTGCGGTTAGTTTCAACCTTAGCAAAGTGCAGTCAAGGATGCATTCATATTCACAGCTATCAGTGAAATGAATGAGAATATTCAAGGTCAACCAGGAGAACAAGCTCTTCCCTAGAGCAAGGCTTCACCTCATGCACATATGTATACATACACATCCATGCATATTCCTCCCCCTCTTCTAAGCTACAAGCTGTATGTCCTGTGGGGCTGAGGGGGGTTGCTTCTTGAACCAGAAGGAAAGTGGAGGTCAGCGACCCCACATTGGGATGGTAGTCTGTCAAGTCTTTGCCACCTGGAAACCTTTCATCTGGTTGTAATAATCAGACACAACGAGCTGAGACCAAGTCTTTCTTATTTTGTATGACACTTGCAAGAAATTTTAATGGAAATCCATTGATTTAATAAGAGTTACATTAATAGACTTAAGCAAAAATCAACATACAAGATTTGTTCGGTTATTTTGTTGTGTTCATTGCTGAAACTATTCACTCTTTAAAAAAACATTATGTAGTAAATACTCTTTTTGGCTGATACTTTGATTAAATCATGTTGCTAATTAGAGAGTCTTTTGGAAGGCTGAACTGATTATGATTATTTGTGCTGGATGCTTTCATTAGAATATGACATCAGTAACTCCTAAGGGCACATCAGTGAACATGATGTGCAGAAAAAGCAAAAGACATACACAAGCAAGTCAGGACAACTAAATGAAGCAATATATATATACATTCAGTATTTAACACAAATCTCCTGCATGGCAGTAAACCTGTTTGATCTTATGATCAGGTTTAAACAGGACTGGATAGTCTGGACTGTCCTTCAAGTGACGAAATCCATTGGGAGTGTCCTTAAGCTCTGAATACCCAGCAAACAGGTTTGCTGCACTGAAACTGATGTTGTGACAAGTAGATGTAGATGTCTGCAAGATTCCTGCTCAAAATCTGCTTACAAAATTTGTCTTTACTGATATATATGAAAACAAATCAATCTAATATCTTCACCATATTACTCTGCTTTGGGAAATTAGAGTTGGAAGACTGGAGGACTAGGAAACTGACTGTCAGGTAAAATGACAACAATAGTACACAAAGTAGTTTGTATGTTACTACAGATACATAGCCTGTGATGATGACAGATAAGATTCACACTTACGGCTAGTAACTTACTACCATGGTTGGGTAGCGGACTCAAAACCATAACCTTCTTACCACCACTTGCTATATCCGTATCCTAGCTGTCATTGGGCTTTACCCTGCCTTCCATCCTATGACAGCTGGGATAGGCGCCAAACCACCCCACGACCCTGAATTAGATAAGCAAATGGATGGATGGATGGATGGATGGATGGATGGATGGATGGATGGAAGACGGCCAGGACAAATATATCAAACAATGAATGAATCAATGAAAAAAAATCAATGCTTATCAACATAAGCTTTTATGTTTTTTTAAAAACACTACAAAATTCCTTATGAAAGTGAAAACAGCCTGACAAAAACTTGTTCCATGTGGAACTCAAGACAAATGTTTTCAAGGCTTTTTTCATGCTACATGTAAACTTAAGTTTCATTTTCATTCTCTGTTTGCTTTTGTTTTATTCATTGTTTGGTTAACTTAGGCAGAAAGAGTGGTTTGTATTAAAATTCTACTTTAGGAAACTCAATTTTCTACATTGCAAAGGTGAAGAGTGCCCTCAGAGCAGTCTCTAAAATATGTAATACAGGCATGTCCACTTAAAAAACATTAGTCTAGAAGGTTTTTTTAAGTTGAGTGTTTTAAAACTCTACTGAATAGATCCCATGTGACAATTTCGTGAATTTATTATATTTGGGGCTGTTTTTTTATTTGAAAAAAGAGAACAGACTACATATTTGTTGAAAGCAATACCATTATGGCACTTTTGTTCCTCCATATATAATGTGGTAGTTTTCTCTTCACTTGTACAGACGGTGATGAACAGGTCTGGAGGTTTGAGGGGGCTGGGTCTCTAGCCAGACTCTGGGTATGGCGCCTGATGGATGGGCATTCCTCAGCCCCCACTCCATGCAACCACCCGCCAACCCTCTGACCTCCCACCCATCCTTCCCTTCCCCTACGCTCTCCTCCCGTAAGTGATGAACAAGCTCATTACTATGGCCTACTGATAAAAGGAGGCCATTATCTTTTCACTGTGCACTTTGAACTATGACAAAGGAATCTACTCCTCCCTGTCTCCTGCTTCTGGTTACGTAATACAGTCGTGGCATGTGAAATAGATGGCTTGGTTTCAGTGCTTTCAGCACATCCCACACTGGTATCTTCTCCAACATACCACCATGGCCACATACCCACAATGCTAGCTTGTTAGTGAACCGAACCTTTAATGCTTCTATCATCAGCCTGTCATTTTATTTCTGAATATATTACATAATGTTAATATAGAACAAGCACTTGGTGTTTATTTATCTGCTCCTGTGTTGTTTTAAAATCCTTTCACCTGACCTAAAGACGCAAAAAACAAAGTAAGTATTGGGATTCTTCTGTGAAACAATGCAACGTGAAAGCGTGATTAGCAGCTGCATCAATGAATCTGTGAATGAGAGCTATTTTTGAGAGGTGAAGAGGGATGTTGTGTGATTTAATTGTTCTGTTTTTTTTATTTCAACCTTTTCAGGATATATATATAAAAAAAAGAGACTAATTGCTCCTCTCTTTTAAGTTATTTACCTTATTGCATTCATTTACCCAAATATACAACAACGCATGCTGTTATTTGAGAATTTCCTATTTTTTGGTTACCACCTTTTATCTGAAAATGAAGAGAAGACAAATGTTTTTCAGCTGTTTTGTAAAAAGTGAGCCCCTAATTTGTTTGGTAGTGTGATATTCATCTGTGCAATCTATATTAAAATTGAAACAAGTATTTGTCACAGTAATCTGCTTGGAAGTTTATCAATTACATGATCACAAAAGGATTTTAAAAAAGGAATAAATAATTAATGGAAACTGGTAAATGTCAGTGTTTAAAATATCACATTGTATCATATTATAAAATGTTGCCCAGTTTTTAATTAAGAAATATCTAAAATTGTCCCAGAGAGAGTCCTAGACTATGAATTAAATTAAAATCCTCATTGTAATTACTTCCAGCCCTTCCGTATGGTCAATGATGACATAATTTTTTCCCCAGACTAATTTCAAGAGCAGTATTCAGTAAATAGCAGTGGTAAAATGCATAAAAACAAATATGTTTGAACAATATAAGATACACATTTACACAGTGAACAATGTGCAATGCTTTATGGAATATGATTCTTTAGAAACAAACTGAATCCACAGCAATGGTATTCATTCATGTTTAATGCCTGCCAGCAACGCAGAACAGCTATGAAATGTTTGACTACAAACAAAATTAATAAAACATCTTCAACAAGGTTATAGGTTCCACTTTTGTAGAAGGCAGTACTCAACTTGCTTTTTAAATAAACAAAAATACGAATTTAATGGTTGTTTAAATGCTTTGTTTTGTCTCTAAAGCCAAACTACTGCCTGGAATTTAAGAATTCTGGGAGAAGCTCAAGAAGTGGAAGCTATTCTTTGCCAGCTTTCACTGCAGCAAAATAGATGCAAACATGTCATAGTTTTAAGGATACGGCACTGTACTGAAAATACAGTTTTTCTTTTTTTAAAGAGTGTACACAGTGTTTTGGCAACAGACTGTGTCCTTGAAGACAGAGCTGTTGCACCCTGTTTGGCAGCAGGGTGCTGTTGTGTCCTTAAAGTAACCGTGAATGTCTTTGAGCAAAACAATGAATTCATTTACAGCATATCTACGTGCTTATTCCGCTTAACAACCACTAGAATTCAGTTTTTCAGCACATTAAAAAAGGAAGGCAACAAAGGGAAGCGCATCCATAGTTTTACTAATTCAGGGTAAAGTCAGTCGCTCAGCTTTTAAACCTCTAAAGGTGAGTTTTTGATAAGTAAGCATAATATGTGCCCTGCATCCCAGTTCAAATCCTAAACTGTGTAAGTAACACACTGCACGCTCAGTTCAGGTAAAGCTTACTGTGAGTCCGAATGTAGAAAAATTGAAAACATCACATTTTTGCGTGTCTTCATCAAGGTCGCAGCAACTTTTTTTCTCCTTGTTCACAAAAGGAATCCATAAACACACCCCAAATAACCACCGCAACCCAACACACACATACAAAGGAACAACTCGCTCGTATGCACTCGCACCTCTTTCCCCGAAGGTTTGCAAAGCCCTGTTTGAATTCACCTATCACCATGACAACTTCTCTCTCTTTACTGGCTGTGCCCGTGGGAGGTTTTCGCCCAGCCTTTTCTAATTTCACACTGTGTGGATATCTCCATTCAGTAATTACAATCCCATCCATTCTCATTTTCCCTGTCCAGACAATGTGCCCTGGATATACAAAAAAAAATAAAAAATCTCTTGCCTGTGTACACACATATACACATATTAAACTTGCACGAACACACACAGTATAGACCCTGTGCTCATGGACACATATAGAAACAGAGGACGTGTGTGTGTGTGTGTGTGTTTGAGAGTGTGTGAAAAAGAGATAGAGGTAGAGAGACAGATGTGAACTGTCACAACTCCTAATTCGCCAACGCACACAATCACATACAAGAACATCACTCTAAAAATCCAATTACAAGCCAACCTCCAGTCTGTAAAGTTAGGCTCGTTTTTAAAAAGTTAATAATTGCAAAATAATAGCAACTCAAATCATTATGACTTGTCCTGCAAACAGAAATCAACAGATAACTAGTAATAGTAGATATTGAAAATAATTTAGCAGGGATGCATTACAGAGTGTGCTGATATAGGCGATAATGGAGACAAAGAACTTGACTGTGCTGATTACATTTTTTATACTTCTTTACCATGATATAAAGATGCATAAACTATGATAAGACACTATAGTGGAGAGGATATACTGTAGTTCATTGATACTTATTATAACACAGCAGCCAGCTTGGCATGGATACAGTACGTTAATGCATGTGTCACAAATGAAATTTTTGTTCTGCTTTTTTTAAATGATTGTAAAATAATCAGTAACACCAATGTTGGAAAGCTGAAAAAGCTACTTCGGTTGTCCAAAGTTACATATGCACAATACATAACAGATACCTAAAACACACATAAAAGGTTGGTCAAAACACAGATAACAACTGCTTTGTAAGTTTCACTGCCCTTGGTGGTTTGACACAGTTGTGTTATGAGATTTTTATTATCAGAGTTAACAATGGCCAGCTCTCCAGAATACCAGTACTTTACTGCACTCGCTTCCTAGTTTACCATATTCCATGCTGTACATTCTTTCCATGGTGTCTCTAGTGACCTCAGGTAAAGAGAGTTGAATGAAAAGGAGCTGATTAACAGGTACATGTATGTGATTTACTCTGCACATGGATGATGTTAAATGAACCTAACAGATAGTTAACAGCTGCATTCATTTTAGCACCTGGTGGCCATTTAGGCTAAATTACAGTTTTCTGTTGAAAAGGTTTATTTTATTATTTTTGTTTTTCAAATCAATTCGAGTTTGAGTGACATTTTAATTCCTTGTTTAAAAACTGCTTCTGATGTCACCAGCTTTGTGAACAGTTACCATGGTTACAGGTGTTAGTATCTATTGAGGTCAGTGTCTATGTCCCTCTGCTCTGCAGTAATTCAACATTACCACAACCATCTGTTCTCTCCACTGAAAGGATGGAACTTGTTACTGCATGATTCACTCACTTGCTTACTTAATAATTTTTCTCACAGTTAGATTTCTTTGGTGAAAATTTAGAGGCTTATTTAGTCACAGTGACTGCTGGAATTGGCTTAACAAAACAGTCAAGTGAATGTAGCAATAATGCTGCATCCACAATTTACATCAGCTTATCTTCGTTAAAAAAAATATTAGGATGATGATAAACTGAAAAAGGAAACAACGTTTGCAGCTTCTTTTATAGCCACTCGAGGTTGGTGCCAAAAGTGAGTAATTTCCCATAGATGCCAATGATAAAATGCTCACCATTACATCAGAAATGAACTTGTTTACAGGCGGGTAGAAAGAAGTATTTTCAATGTCTCAAGCTAATCTTCCTGTAGCCTTTGATAACTCACACATGTTTTAAGGCTTAAAGTTCTACATTATTAAAGGTGTGGCAATTAGGTCCCTACCTTGTAGGATAGGTATTACCTCATTAATCTAGTCTCTTATTATAGTATTTTATTTGAATGTTACTTAGCACTAATTACCAGGTATCTGATTCTGTGCACTGCACCTAGCTAAACAAGTTTGCTAGCTTTAGCTGCTATCTTAGCGTGCCTTCAAATACGAATACATAATACTATGATGGTGATGACCCTAACGCTAAACTCGAGACTAAAATAACAGTCCACAAACTACTTAGTGATGTCATGGAGGCTTAGACTAAGCTGTAATCTGTGTTTGAGTTTATTTCATGAATTTGTTTCATACAAAAGCTAGTAATGCTAACTATATTATTAAATTTTAGACGATACATTGTGTACCTTTGAAAAGGATAACAGTAAGATAATAATTTTGTAAATATTTAGTTTTCCACATTCTTTTTGTGTTCAGTTTTGACAAAGAACATTTGCACATTAATTTATAACAACGCTTGTTGTGTTAGAAAATAAAAGTGATGAGTCACTGTATACTGTTGAGGTACTGAACACGTTGTTGGCAGATACAGCGGGTCATAACAACATGTTTTCACCTTACTAAGACAAAGTATGGTCTGAATTGTTGCAGTAATTTGTACATACACCAACAATTTTTTTCTGAAACTCAAATAAAATCGGAGCTTGATTAGATAGCTTTGTGTATAAATAGCATCCCACTTTCCGTGTGTATCATATGTCATACCAGCAGCTTTTAAGCTTTTCACAGGTTAATTACAGTGTAATATGGCACAGTTCAACATATAACAAAATACATTACCAAACTCATAGCAAGTCTAATAGATAACCTACATGTGTATTGATATATTCACACTCATGACTCAGCAGATAGTGCCTAACATACTGAAAGCTTGATTGTCTAACACCAGAGAGATTCAACACATTGATTTAAATGACAACATTACAGAAAACTTAAATGGAGTTCTTTTAAGAAGCTGCTAAGTTTCTACATGAAAAGAAGATAATGGAAAAAGTTTCTAAAATCCAATCTGAAGTTCATGTTTTCATGATTTGCAAACACTGGAGCACATGAGACCTCTATTTTGAGTTATGATGGGATCATATTGCAATGTCATTATTTTCCATTAGTGGGTCCTGCAGGCTCAAATCCCTATTCATCTCTTTGATATTCCCTAATAGTTTTTTTTGAATAAATTATTATCCTTTTATTCATCTATCTTTTACATGCTACGCCTATAATGGGCTACCTATAATTTTTGCACTTTTACCTTTTTTGAGTTAAGCATTAAATTCAAGTGCTTATATAGTTTATATGCTCAGATACTACACTTCAAAAAGAGGCATCTTCCTTACTCCAGATAACAAAAGGGGGAAGGATGTGACCTGAGTTTATCAGCTTATTTTACCAAGATCCCCTCACTTCTTGTTTATACTTTGGCTTGGCTGTTCTCAGGACTCCCAGGGGACTCACATTGCAACAAACCACAGAGCTACATGTAAACATTGGCCCGGCTTAACTTATGTTTACCCCACAACTCTTTAGGTCATTGCTGCGTCCCCCACGTTGACTGTACAACAGATACCAACACTGAGAGACAAGGAAGGGTGGAGTTTAGTAAGAATTTGCTTTCATGAGGTCATTTTTTAGTGATTAGAGATTAACGTTGGTCATCAACTAATTTGATCTTAGACATGTTTTGCAACATTTTGAAGAGTATAAAAATATAAACAGTACACAATCCAACAATGGATGGAAAATGGATAGGCTATATTTTAAACGATATGATGGAGTTTAGTTTAGCAGATTAACACTGATGCAGATATAGGCTTTGCTACAGTTATGTTTCAAGCCACGTTCTGAATAAGAAATGGGCCGTAAACCACGGTGAATATGGACCATATTCGTTTTGGACAATTCTTAAAGAGGATTAATTTTGCTGAACTGCTGAAAGCTATTTATTGTTTACCTCTTATTGCAGGCTTAGTGCCATTAATCCAGCTTTGGTATTTCAACAATATTAAGTGGCCACTTGTTCTTAGAATTAAAGCAGCAGGTTTCAGTGACTACTTTTGAGTGTAAACAGTCAGGAAGCTAAAGTAAGTGTTTTGCAAGCAGCCTTAGTTGCTAAAGTTAGTCTTGATGTGCTGCACTGGAAGGTTTTCTGTCCTACATCGGAAAGGTTTCAGATTCCAGTGTCATATTTCAAAATGCTAGGTCTCACTGAGTGTCACATTTCCACCGCTGTGGGAACTTTTTGTGGATGTTGTTTAGCAGTAAACTATTCACGTTCATGCGCTAATGTAACCGGTGTGTTCCTGCGTTGTGTCTGACAATGAATGGTAAAAGAAAGAAAGACCTCCAAGTAATTAACTTGCCCGCACCGGCTCCTCTCCCACAGAGGAATTGTAGAAACTGGCGCATTTATTTTTACATTAAACATAAAGTACAAACTTACATGGAACATATTCGACATAAAATAAAAAAATAAAAAAAAATAAAAAAAAATAAAAAAATCTGACATACCTGACAATGAAAGTTAAAAGAAAGAAAGACCTCCAAGTAATTAAATTGCCTGCTCCTGCTCCTACAACCAAATACAAACAGTAGGGAAGGGGGTTAGCTCAACCCACCAATTTCCAAGCTAGCTAGAATTATCTATTCATGCTAGCATAGACTGTGCCTATAACACATGTGGCACACATGTACTACACATTTACAGCATCTAGCAAAGACAGGCAAATATGTGTAATTATAACAATATATATTTTATGACCCAGTTACACTAACATTAAAACAACACCAAGTCTTTCAATTAAACATAATGGCCATTAGTCCTTATCATCGAAAATTACCAAATCAAATGAACATTTCTAATTAGGAACACTTAGATTGGGAACAATTAAAAATTGAAGTATGAGTCTCATCTGAGACCACTTTTGTGTCTACTTCTGTTTTGGTTAGGTTCTATTAAATGAAAATGTTGATTTTCACGGTGCCAAATTCAACCTCATCTACAATTGCTGCCACCAGTTTACATTTCTACATTTTTATTTCTTTAAACATATGCTATAGAAACATTTCAGATTTCACAGGTATTTTTCATCATTAGTTTACTTTGAAAGATAATACAGAATCTTGACTTTTTGCTATCAAAAACTGAGCTATGGATATTGTTACCACTTAGCCCAAGCACAAGTTACAAGCATGAGAATGTGAAACTGCATTACCTTAATTTAGTAGAAACCTGCTAGAGAGAATGCAATTGGAAAATGTGGCCTTGTGAATTTATAACCGTTTTTCCATAAGAACAGTACCTTACTATTCCTACAGGGTCAAAAATTGTGATACAGTTGTTTGGCCTGGCAAATTATTAACCCTAGGCCATTCAGCATATAAAACACAAGCCTGAGTGACAAACACATAGAGAGAAAAACTTGATTGTGCATGAAACCATGACACTTTTTGATATGTTTCCCACTCCAGACAATCCAAATATTTGGAACCCCCCCCCCGCGCGCTCCAAAATTCCATACCAAAACAGTGTAAACAACATGTCATTTTCATGCCTTTTGATCATTGAGCTATTCTGAGCGAACCTCCTGAGGTTTTGCAACTGGGGGTACAAGGTGCAGAGGCGATGCTCTGGTGTAACGACAAGCTGAGGTTTGTTTTTTTTATCTCCTTTCTCTCTTTCACTTTTTAGGATTGAGGTTTTGAAAAGGAATAATAAAACAAGTGTCAGCTAATTGGCAAGAGGAGCACACTATGGTGGATAAAAAAAAAGAAAAGAAAAGAAAAACTACAAAGTGACTCCACGAGGGAAAAGTAGAAAGCTACATAGTAAGCACACACACACACACACACACACACACACACACACACACACACGGGTTTTAAAGGCATTCTCCTGTTGCGGAACAATCCCTAGTTGACTACTTTTATGCTTTCATTGTTAAATTTTTAATATTTTTGCCTTTTGTCTTGACACAGATAAATACAGTGCGTATTAATGCTACAATAAGTCTCCGTCTGAAGCATTTAACTTAGAGCGACAACCTAGACCTGATTCCAACTGTTACAGAAAAAGGTGGGAGGTGAGGTTTATTGCATTTGCACTCAGATAAACTATTAGTCACAGCAAGTTTATGGGAGAATGGAGACCTTCTGTCTCAGGGTCCAGTAAAGAAACATTAGTTAAAAGAAGTCAAGTTAAAACTTAATATCAGCAAGCTGGTAATATTTTGTAGTAATATCAGCAGTTCGCTTTCCACACATTTAAGTGGCTGCATCATATTCTCTGTCTTTAATTTGGTTTTCAGATTCTGATGAATCAGCAGTATAATGTTCATACATAAAGTGTTAAGTATAGAAGTTGAATATAACTTCTCCTTCTGTGTCTTCTGCTGATATTACACACTTTGTTTAATCCATATATACATTGCACAAAAAATTTAAAGCAACACATTTTAATCAGAGAGCAGGATAACTCAAACTTGAAGACTTCATGAGGGTCACCTGAGGGCCTGACATGCTTTAGTGGGCCCTGTGCTCACTGCCCAGCACCATAGAGCCCGACTGTCATCAGCCACCGAATACTAGAATTGTCCAGGCCACCATTGCCACCCTGTGCTGTTTACAGATGAGAGCAGGTTCAGCCTGAGCACATGCAACAGACATGAAAGGGTCTGGAGAAGCTGTAGAGAAGGTTATGGTGTCTGTAACATTGTTCAGCATTGTGGTTTGGTGGGTCAGTAACAGTCTGGAGGGATGCACAGATCTCTACAGGCTACATCATGGCACTCCTTACTGCCATTAGGTATGATGAAATCTCTGGACCCACTGTCAGTCTTGGGTTCCTCCTGGTGCACAGCAATGAGATGCAACCTCATGTGGCAGGAGTATGCAGTCAGTTCCTGGAGGCCCCCATGCTCACCTGACCTAAATCCCTCAGAACACTTACAAGACATCATGTTTCGGACCATCTGACACCACCAGTTTGCACCTCAGATTGTCCAGAAGCTTCTCGATGCCTTAGTCCAGAATTTGGAGATCATCAAAGCATCATTCACCATCTCATTGGGAACATGCCCAAACATAAAAACTACTAAGCACCCTTTTGATAGCTGCAATTACATTTATAATGACACTTTGCAATGACACTAGCCTAACTAGAGTTTTGGGGTGTTTTTTAATTCACTCCACTGAACGTTAATAATTTTAATTTCCCTCAAACAATGTGACATCCTTTTGTTCCTAACCCATTGCCTAGTCCATCCCATATGGAAAAGAAATATATAAAAATTATAAAGTTTGTATCTGTCTTGTGTGAAACTTGTATGAAAAGCATATAAGAGTGAAAACAGATATAAGATCCCTTGAAAAATTATATAATGAAACTTGTATGTTTTGGATACTTACTAAAACAATATATGAAAGTAATGAGATCTGATGTGTTTTCACGCTTTTTTTAAGGAGTATATTTTAGAAATGGGATGCTAGACTCCAAGATAGCTATTGTGGTATCTACAGGGAACTGCAATACCTAGCTGAAGAAAAAAAAAATCCAAGCCAAAAAACATTTCTCATAACAACTTGGCAGCAGGGAAAACAGAAGCCCAGCTGCAATTTAGCGGACATTCATATATTGCTCTGAAAGACAAATCAAGCCAGCGTTAAGTGAGGAGGCTGCAGCATGGCAAGCCTGACAGCTGTTTAGGGTGGTAAGTAAAATAGAAAACTGAGGCTGCTTTTAGTTTTTTTCTCTTTGGTTTTGGATGATTTAGCTCAAAACACGCCTTGAAACAACCACATGATATTTTTTTCTTCATCCTTTTCTTCATTTAAAATCTTTCTGCACAAAAGGAGGGCCAGTTTTTATCTAATTTTATTTTTATAATGTACATTCATAGTCACATAGGGGCAAGCAGACAGATAAAATCCAAGCACAGACACACACACACACACACACACACACACACACACACACACACACACACGGAGGTGTACTTATTTATGCACAAATGTGCAAACACATAAATCACTGACACATCAACCACACGCAAAAAGCTTTTCCACATTGTTCATTTCATGGGTGACACCAGCCATCACATAGTGGAGGACACATTTGCACTCTTTTACCATGCTAATAATATGCTATCATCAGGCCGAACGACAAATGCACCGCTCATGGCCATAATCTTGTCAGCTGTCTCACACGGTGGATGATGTGCAGACACTCAAAGCCATTTGGCATGTAAGCCTGAGATCCCACAGCCCCAGCTTAATTGGATTTTGAAATGCAGTGTGTGCATTCATCTGTGGGTGTATGCGCATATGCAGCGGTATTTCAGCACATCTGAGTGTTTTCATACATGTGCATCTGCACTCTCATCTGACACATAAAATCACTGTCAGGTGAGAATCTTGTAAATTACATCTTTGCAGAAGCAGAGAAAAGCAGCCTTGATCTTAAACAGCTTGTGTTTTGAGTTTATCTAATTGGTTTTGAAAGGATGCCATCAGATCTGGCCATCCGACGCCTTTTCTCATAGATTGGTGAAGAACTAAATCTTGAACTTGAGTAAAAGAAGCAATAATGAGAAAGCATTCTGTGACAGCTAAAAACCATGCTTTCAAACTATAACTGTAGCTTATTACGAGTTATGCACATGCTTTCATTAGTTTATCCCTTTCCATCATTACTGACATTCACTATTTACCATGTTCATTCCATTACAAATTCCAGTGGATCTCTTAATTAAATCTGCTTCATTGCTGTCATTTATTTTTATAGGCAATTTCGTTCCTCTCTTTGTTTATTTAAAACTATAAATAATGAACAAAATAACAATCATTATCATTATCATTAAGCATGTTTGGAAACCCAAAACAGGAAAAATGAATTCCAATTAAACTTCCATATTTCTTGTGCATTGTGTTGTGTAAACCACTGTGCATGTATTTGTCTCTTTATATCTGGAGGCTGTTTATGGAAAGAGATCTTTTCTCTGAAAAAGTAGGTACAAGTATTGAGTGAGTTAAAAGGTGATCTTTTTTTTTTTTACCTCGTGGTGTTCTGTCAGTAAGATTTCTTTCACAATAATTTAGAGAATTTCTTTCATAATAGTTCCAAGTGCTGCATCTGACCAGAGTCATACCCAGCTCTCAATATATCCATAAAGCTTACAGGATGACGCCTTAAGTCAGCTTTGAATGCAGTGGACATACATACTGTAGTTGTGATATCATATACGGGGCATATAAAAAAGGAAATTTGGTCCAACATTTTAGGTGCTGTCTCTCTCTCCCTGTCAGCTTTACTTCTGAAGGAAATGGTTCGGATAATGTGATTAAAATATATTATCATTCCCGGCAGAGGCACTGCTTGCCACCAGGCAAGGCAGGCAACGGCTTGGGCCCCCAGGCCAGCGGGGGGGCTCCCAGGGGCTGACAAACTTTAGACCACAGCACTGTTAATGTGCAAATGTTTACAAGTGACAAGAGCAGTTCTCCTTCTGGGATAAAAAAGAAAAAGAAAGCGGAAAAAAGGGAAAGATGTGAAAAGAGCAAGGCAGTGGTGAGTGGAACAGATAACAAGAATTCTTAAAATGAAAAAACAAAAGTTTTTTTTTTAAATTTAATCTTATTAATGTGTTACTTTTATAAATATGTTATACTATATCACTTTATTATCATTTGGTATTAAGTTTCTGGTCACTTAAATTCATATGATTTATTTATTTTATTATTTATAACATGACAACAATGACCTCTGTGTCCCCACTAAGAATTGCTGCTGTTCCTGGCATAACTCTTGGAATCATCCTGCTGGTTTGGATGTTGTAACATTGCAGAGTTCACTGCTTTTAGCATTTAACAATACAACTAAAAACCAGTTCCACAAAAATAAACCTGTGATAAATCAGAAATATCCTTCAAGTATATGTAGAGACAAACTTTAAAGGGAGCAACCAAGGAAGGCTCACTCAATTAGCTGGCTTGCAGATGCTCTGGCTTGGGTTCAAGTCCAACCTAAAGCCCTACTGCATCTCATCACCCACACTCTGCTCTGTCAAGCAAGGAAACAAAAACCTTGGAAAACAAATTACAAAACAAGAAATCCATCCATCCGTTCATCCATGCATCCAGTGAAAGGTTTCTGTTCTGGACACAGTTTGCATTTTACCTCACAAATAAAACTAATGTTCATATCTCTACTCCACATAAGGTTCCGACTGCTCAGCTGTCTTCTTCCTCTCTTCATATTAAAAACCAAAATTAGCTGATTGTTGCATAAGCGCTATAATCAGGTACTCATCTTTACTTTTCACCAGCCCTCATCACTTTTGTTGATCTATATATACACACCACCTCATCTCTGGGTGTAACCTCAGATTGAAGATTTCTACCTGGTCTCTTGTGTTAGTTGAGTCTGCCTCCTACTAAGCAGTTCACATCATAATAATTTGGTATTTCTAATGGCTAAGATTATTAATGATCCACTGTGTCATTCAGATGAAAAAGCGCTTTTGGAAAAAAAGTGACATAGATGATGAGATGTTTATTGTAATATATAAATACATACATTTTATATTGTGAGAAACAACTAAGCACCATATAATGATTTTTCTTGGAATGTACTGGTGGAGTAACTCAAAGAACATATAGATAAATGAAGCAATAGAAGCTCTAAAATGTACTAAATTACAGTAAATGTAAATATATAGAATCTAAGTAAATGCTCCCAGGTACTTTGTACCTGTAAAAGCATGAAATCATCTAAATTGAAAGGAGCTGGCACACAAATGGCAGTGGGTGCTTTCACTTTCCTATTTCCCACGTGTCTGTGGTTGCTCTTGCATGCATGAAAGTTCATAAACCCTAAAATGAAAGGTATGAGATAGCTGGGTGAAAGATTGCTAGTGTGTGAGATAGAAGTGGCCGCTCCACTGCCTTTCAGAGAGACAAGGGAGCCAGCGTCTTGTCTATACTCACCCAAACCACCTTACCTGGTCTCGTCGGAATTCAGCGTCCCTGTTGACTCCAAACAGTAAAGTGTGTAAGTGAACCTATGGAAGGAGCCAAACTGATGACAGGTTTTCAGACCGTGATCATTCACAGTGTGGAGGAAGTGACTCTTTCTCTCAACTGTCAGGCAAGATTGAACGGTTTAAGGAAAAACTGTGGAGTCAGAAAGAAGAGGCAATACTCCACTTATTAAGGATCAAGAATAAGTTTTTAGACTGAGAACTCATATTTCTGCTGACTTTTGCAGACATCAGTAAATGTAAGAGGAAGGGAAGCAGACAGGGTAAAGTTTTCAGTCTGCCACATAGAAATAAAGTAGGTGGATGTTTCAATGGAATATTCAAACGGTTATGGAAAGTCTCGAAGTCGGCACAGCTGTAAAAATTAATTCATCACAAAGATTTTCTCTAATCCAAGGGGGGAAAAAAAAGACAAAAATTCCCACAGACCGTTAACCATAAAATGTCATGCAAGTTTTTCACAGCCGCAGCGAGGCAGAAGTTTTCAGTCTTTTACAGTGAAAAGAAAAGAGGCAATCTGATGAATAGAATAGTTCATAAAACAGAAAGAAAAATGGCCTCGGAGCCAGTAAAGTCAATCTGGAGTAGTAAAAATGAACACAGCTGAGTAACAAATAATGTTTTTAAAGCATTGTTACGAAGCTGACTTCATAATCAGCAACTCCATTTGAGTGAGGGTACTGTGCTGCACTGAATAAAGGTTTGATGTTGTGCCAGTCGATAACTGTCTATAAAGAAACTGAAAGCTGACGATTTCATATAAAGGATGCTGTAATAGCTTAATTTAGCAGAATCTACATTTTCCTCCTGTATTACATGAAGTTATCAAGAAACTGTAAACAGAATAACAAGATGTAAACAGCTTATTGTGATTAGCAGCTTTGTTTCATTACTTGGTGGGTAGCCATTATAATTATAATGGTGGTTGGAGGACCAGTAAATTAAAAAATGAATATAAATTTAAACAAGTTTTGAATTCATGCTAAAGATGACTTCATGGTAGGCCTGTACCCTTTAAGAGTTCCCGGTAAACCCCGATTTATTTTAGTATTTTTAAAAATGTTTTCATTTCATTCTTATCCTAAAAACAGCTCAGTTTTCCATTGCAATACGTGGAACTGGTAGATTTCCAGGAAATGACAGATTATAGTTAAGTGTCTCTTCTTGCAGAAGTATTCAAACAGAAAGCACTGAAATATGGGAGGAGAGATAGTACTATAGATAGATCGAGGGATACAGGAAAGAGTGGGGGAGACAGAGTTTTCCCGACTTTCCTAGAAGCCATCTGTCTTTGTTTGAAGAGTATGACTGCTGTCAGGTTGCTGCGATAGAGACATAAACAAACAGGGGGATCACAGCTCCTTATCGCTGCTCATTTCTCCACCCTAACAAGACAAACACCAGCAATCCTGTCATGTTGACTGTGTACATGCATGTGCTAGGGCAGGAGGTTTATGTGTATGTGTTTGTTCATCTCGCTGTTTTGTGGTACAGTAAAGCTTGGCCAGAAAGAGGTGCATATTTTATGAAACATGATGCAAATCCAGAGAAATACGACTACAGGGCTAGCGGGTGCAGGCAACATTAGAAAATATTAATGTTGATTGTTGCAGCATTATATCCAGTTCATCTGACTTTACTTGATTGTTATGATGTCTGACATAGCTGGGCACAAGTGTTTGTAACGGATCTAACTGGCAAGGGGAAAAAAAAAAAGATACATTTACAGTCTCTTCAATAAGCAAATTTACAAGGACGCAACTTAAAATTGTCTTTTGATACTACAAAAGTTTTACATAGTGGAATTATGGTTGATATGACAATCAACAAATTATTGACAACGTGCAATTGCACATGACTTAGTGATTAAGAGGGTTAATGCCAACTTCTGTCCATGTTTATAACTGGAGGGAAAAAAGGAATCGCAGCTCATTGTGAGTGCATGTCGTTACTGTAGCAACCCAAAGTCAAACTTTCATAAGTCATGCATCCTTGCAAATAATACACAATCCAATCACAGCTGTGTGCAACATATTGCAGCATCTGCAGTCTTCCGTGAAGATGCAGGTTAATGACAAGCATTCCTGGTTTGGTGTCAAAACTGTCAGCTGTACATCATCAGTGTCTTGTAACACGGCGACACCTTTTTGCCTAACGAAAAGAAAGGCGAGAGCTTAAACAAGTGACGGCTCTCATGCCTTTCAAATGAATTTCAAATGAAACAAAACAAGCAAACAATAATATCATACAGCAAATTAAGCTAATGAAAGAAACTGGGAATATCAGGATTTAGTATTTGTGTATGTGTGTGTGTCAGTATAAAGTCAAATATAATGAGACCTCATTCAGTCTCAGGTCTGCTCACTCACTGTAAAAGTGCACTGAGAGACCGCGTCATCTGCAATTCAAATGAGCAATTCACTGATTAGTTAACAGAGCCAAAAGGTCTTAATATAGTCAAGTAATGACTGAAATGCAATTTCCATTCAATCAGTGCTTTTACTTATAATGACTGATATGGAACTCATATCAGCAAAGCAGCGTAATGATAGAACTTTGTGCAAATACTTGCTTAAGCAAACACACATTTGACTCTGAATGTGAGATAATTGGCAAGATATGGGGGAAAATGTCTTTTGCTGCTGAGCCTAATTAGGGAGAGAACATTTTCATAGCTGCCAAACAACAGCAGACAAACCAAAGGTGCCCTATAAAGAATCTGTGGCTTCATTATAATGTGACATCTGATGGTGTGGGAGAGGAGGAACTGTGACAACACCAACATCCGAAGATCATGAATGCTAATGTAAAAGTTCTTTTACAGATGAAAACTTGTAAACGGGTAAAATCAATATGACAGGAACAAGGCTGTGGAGGATGCGTTGTGAAGATCAATACACTTGCTTCGATCTGTGGAAGGCAGTTCGCTGGAGTTTTGATGAAGCACCGGAGGTCAAAGGTTACTGTTGGCATTGATCACTAACAAATGAAGATCATCAGAGAGCCTTCCTGTTAGATCGATGATAAGTTTCTAAAGAGATGATTTATGGAGGACGTTTTTCTTATCAAAATAGCTATTCAAGGTGGGAGAAAGCAATGAGAATAGAAAAGGGGTTTATAAATTGTGCTGGAAGAATATCAGTACGCCTCTATCCATCTGAGGATGCAGCTGGAACGAGTGTTTTTTAAAAACACATCTTGCTGTTAGAATACCCGCTCCCATATTTTGGTTTTATTATAGATGAGGTTTACATTTCATGTTGCTTCAACCTCACCAAGAAGCCCAAAGCATAAAGAATAAAAAAAAAGGGTTCATACCTTTTTTTTTCCTGTCAGAGGAAAAACAAAAGGTTGGATATACTGCTGTTTGATTCAAAGAACAGACTTAGAACTGCATAGTATGCATAATTATAAACAAAACATTTTATTGTGAAATAAATCAGTGGGCAGCACAAGTTTCAGAGTTCGACTCCATCTGGTCAGGCCCTTTCTGTGTGGAGTTCTATGTGGAGTGCGTGTTCCCCCCATGTTCCGTGGGTTCTCTTCAGGTACCTTCCACAGTCCAATGACATGCAGTTACCGGGGACAGGTTAATTGGCGATTCCAAATTGCCCATAGGTCTGAATGTGAATGGTAGTCTATCTCTTCCTGTTACCCTGAATCAGATTGGCAGCCTGTCCAGTGTCTACCCTGCCTCTTGCGGTATGGTAGATGGGATGGGCTCCAGCACCCCCCTCAAGCCTCAAGTATAAGTGGAAGAGAATGGATTGAAAAAGTCAGTGTGTATGTGATCTACGCATCTACACAGATCCCAAAAAAAACCAAACAGAATTTCATGAAACACTGCGAAAAAGGGACATCGGTCTTTGATGAAGACACACTGTCCGAATGCTCTTCTTGTTACTGAAAAACAACTGCAAAAAGACGTGGAATGAGCTCAAAGTAGAAAGTCATGTGCCCGATCAGTAAAAAGCCTTCCATTCAACCGAATATTGTTAAAGTTACAAAAAAGGAACTGTGGCAGAGAACAGTGTGTGCACATGGAGTCCTAGAAAGGACAGCAGCAAATTGGACTGCAGAGTTATGGGTAGGATCAAAAGAAGTATGGGTCAACAGGAGCAAGTATCGTTTTATCAGGTACAACCCACTTCTTAGACAATTTGAAGCAAAGAGTGTGGGCACGAGATGAGTGTGAGCTCATAAAAAGTTTTTTTTTCCTATCAAAAAAATAAGATTAAATTTGAAGAAGAACATGCAGAGAATGACAGCAGTTTTTACGATAAGTGTGTTATTTTCAGATGACTTCAAATTCAACCTGCATGGATTTTTTCATAGAAAATTTATATGGAGAAAGTCAAACACACCACATTAAGACTTTTTCAAATGACTGGGTGCTGCTGCTTATACAATGGTGTGACTAACTTGTTTTATTGATAGAATCAAAAACTATGAAGTCTGGAAATTTAGGGTGGAAACTCAAACAAGCCCAGCTGAAGAATATTTTACCCAGTAGAAAAGCTAGCTAGACTCAAGTTTGCTCTTCCAGAGTCCTGACATAAACACAGAGACATACAGTGTGGATGAACTGAAACTGAACTTTGCTGACTGAAACTGGTTGACTGCATTTTTTCATAATGTCAACAATGTCCACAAGCAAAAAAAGATGGCAAGCTGAATACTGCATTTCGTTGCCCTGTACCTGTGCATGTGCAATGACAATAAAGTTGAATTCTATTCTATTCTATACACAAATACTAAAACTGAGTTTGTATTTCTGTTAACTTCCAGGTCTCTGAACTGTTTAAAGTTCAAATTTATATACTGTAACTGCACAGAAATTCATTCTTTACATTTCAGAAATTTCACTTTTGAACTGAACTTCTAATGGACCTAAAGTCATTCATCTCCCGCTGTATTCATGTCTGAATTTGATCTTTTACAGCATGACTCCTCTTGTTTGAGTTTCCTGTTTCTTCACTGATATTAAAGGCCACCCAGGTGAGGTTTGTTGGCAGATTTTCCTTTCTATCTGAGGGTTAGCAGCTACATGCTGACAGCTTGTCGGGAGCATAAAAAGTAACTTTCCCAAAAAGCCATCATTTCATCTCTGAGGAGCGCATATAATAACTATTTACCTGGTTTTCAACCAAAAGTATTTTAGTCCATGATGCAGGTAGGTTGTGACAAATAATCAACATTTTTTGATACAGTAAGCGATTAGGTCAGTCAAAAAGCAAAAACACGAGCTAAAACAAAGACAAGTATTCGCACACTCATGTGCACCGATCATTTCTATGCAGATATTAATACATACTCACTAAAACATTTCCTGTGAGACATTTTACTTCAAGCAGCATCATATTCTAAAAAAGAAAAACAATCTGCATTTGTACATGCAGTAGGGCCTCTATGCATTTCTGCAAACTGAACAGCAGGAATGATGCCGAGGTATCACATCTCAGTCCTCAAAGCACTTTGCAACTTGGAAATAATTCAAACAAGCCTGTGCTCAGATGATGTTTTCTATATTTGTTGCAGAGGATAATGATGCTGTTATCACACTGTGTAACAATCTATCTCCATTTACTCTTTGCTCGGCAGTTGCTACTTCACTTTGCTTTCTAACGGTAGGAAAACACTTCAGGAACAAATGTGATAATCATGATTTGCACCAAGAATAGCTAATTAGATACTTCAATTTTTGCAGGTGAGGCAATAGTTAAGTTACTTACATGGATAATGACTTTGTCTACGTATGAGAAAATTTCCTGCATAGCTCAAGACTAGCATTTTGACTTCATTTAAACTTTGCACAAAAAGCAGGGAAATTTGCGTTTGTTTATTATTTCTTTGTTGCTTCTTGACAATAAATCTTATACTGTTGGAAGCCTGTATATGAAGACTACAGTACAATGCAAACACTGCCGTCATAGCTGCACATTGATGACTGGCCTTTGTACACGGAAATGCAAATTCCCAGGGACACACAGTGACCTTGTCTTTATAAGGCCAGAGTTTGCTTTCAATGCCTTGTGGTCATTTGATTAATTGCAAATTTGATCAGAGAATTTTCATGACTAAACTAAAACTTGATCCAGCATACGAGTGCTGATTTGCTTGTAGGTCACAATGTGCACTTTATGAGGACTGCAAGGTAAGAGGATATAGTCCGAGTTAATTAATGACACAGCAGCCATTTTTTGTTTTTGCACCTTAGTTTTACCACTATCGTTACTTTTTTTCCTCTCCAACTGGTGACTTTAATTTTTGAACTATAAATAGGTGAATGTCAAGACTTCTGACATGATTATTAGGCCGTCTCTTATCATGTTATTCAACCTCTGTCCTGCTGTAATACATGGCTGGCCTGTTTTTAAACAACATTTCTAAACTGCCATTAATTAAAAGAGTGGTTTATCTTTGCAGGGCAGAAACAGGCTGAGATAAAACCAAGTTTTGTGTCACACATATAGATGTTATGGTCTAATTTTCATTGAATTTTGATTCCTGTTTTGATCGGGTAGTGTCTTTCTTGTGTTTCTAACACTATTATTTCTCCCTCTGTATGTATGTATGTGTCTTTTCTGGTATCATGTTTAGTCTTCACAATTTGATGCACTGTGATAATTGTTTTTGTTGTGTTAGGGATGTGAATAGAGTTCAATTCCTTGGCAATGTTAGTCTGCTTGCATATCAATTCTGCTTATTGGTTCCAAATGCGCTTCAATCAGCTGTTTTAGGTATGTGTGCTGGAGAAAGTAATTGGTGGCGCAGCCTACAGTCTACAGCAGGGGCGGAGCGTGGGGGTGGCTTACTGGGCTTAAGCCCGGGTTGTTTTGTCAGAAGCCCGGGGTATTTTGGGGTGTAATTTTTTCATAGTTAGATGTCTGGCTGACAACTGTATAAAACAAAAAGTACACACAATAGTCGAAGCACATAGTGCACACTGTGGGAATTTACGACTGTGCGTGAATCCCCCCTGATATTGGTATGATCCGAGCTCAGGCACTAAGCGACTGAGCGAGGGGGCGGGGCAGCTGCCACCTGTGAGTGCGCTGTTGGAGGTTGGAGAGACGGAGCCAGCCATACTAAGGAGAGCTTAAGTTTGACCAGGTACCAAAGCAAATCATTCGTACCGTACAAATAATGTAAATATGACGGTGCATCACGAAAGATATCAAACTGATCACTTGACCAATATTACCTTACTTGCTCTTCAAGTGACTCAACAAATGGCGAAATGAAAAGCCGAACAACAACAATGCTGTTTCTTTGGAGAGTCTCAGCTTACATGTGTGTATTCACAGCTGAAACCAGATATTTACACTTTATGGAAAACACAAGAACATTTTTTTACTGTACAACGTCATTTAGAGTAAACTTGTTTTGTTTTGGATAAATATTGAAATATCTTTTGAATTAGTTAAATGTCAGAATAAAGAGAGACAGAGCTTCTATTTATCATCACTTTCATCAAATGTAGGAGTACATGTACACTAAGTTTATTGTTAATTAATAAGAAAACTCCAGACGATTCCATTCTGAGCTGAAGAAGCTTCTGATTGGTTCGTAGAGTCCATGTGAGTAAACTGGTGGCACAGCTGTGGATGCATATAAGGCAAAACACAGAGCCTGTTTCTGTGACATGGGAACATCAAGAGATGTCAACCAAAACACCAGGAACAGAACTGTGGAGCTCCATAAGTGTGGCTCAAGTTTGAATACAATTTGGTGCCATTTACAATTAAGAAATACAGACAGTTTCTCTCTTTACTCTGAAAGTTAACAAATATAAATTAAACATTTAGTCTAATTTGAGGTTTTACCTTAAATAAGTGTTTGTGTTTTTATCTGAAGAGTAAATATGTGGTTTCAACTGTATATTTGATGATTGTCAGCACAAAGAGAGAGAGAGGAACAGAGAGGGAGAGAGAGAATGAGGACAGAACAGATGAACAAGAGCAGGTGAGACACACATGTTAGTCAAATGGTTGTTTACCAAAAGTATCACCGTATCATAGGTCCTCATGTATCTCGTGTTTCTTTTTAGGTTTGTTACTTTTCAAATTCTACATTTATTAAGTTCTGCAGCTTGTTTGCACAACAAGGATAAATAATTATATAAACTTTTCTCAATCTAAATATTGTACTTTGGTAGAATTAAAAAATAAGTGTAGTGCAGGTCTATGATGATTTTTAGTGCTGCTATCATCTAGTTCTGATTCTGGTTCTGTCTTGGTTAAGTCCTCAGTAGTCCTGATTTTGAACTGTTGTAGTCCTGTTTTAATTCCGGATCAGTTCTGGGTCTGGTTGAATTGGGGATTAGTCCTCGTGTCTTGATACAGCCCCGACTTTGTTCTGCCTCGCTGCTTAATTAAAAAACTAGTTTAAGGTGTCCTGCACATGTGATATTTATTTTTCCCTAACTCAAAACAGAGCCTATTAATTTTTCAGTCATTTCTAAACACCCCCCCCCCCCCAAAAAAATAAAATAAAATAAAATAAAAAATCCCACATGCATACTACCCTTTAGGGCTAAGCCCCGGGTGTTTCAAATGTCTGGCTCCGCCTCTGGTCTACAGCATGGATATGGACATTTTATTATATTTAATTGCATGAACAGACAAGAGAGTAATGGTAAAGTGGAAACAGGAGAGATACAGGGGAGGAAAAAAAAGCACTATGCGGCTAACACAACTTTGGCTCTTTTCAAGCACTGGGACTGACAGCATGCTAATGCTAAGCTAGCCAGCAAGCCAGAGTAAGGTTAAAGCTAAGTGAACGCTAACCCCAGCCCAGCAGCCAGACCTGGAACAGGTAACAAAGACAGTGATGAGCAGTGAGGCTACTGCCTCTGTTTCTATCCGACCATTTTTCTACAGTAGAAGTCACTTTGTGCTGGTTTTCATCTCTGCTTTGTGCTGTGGGCTTTGTGTTTATACTTAAATACTAAAAGAAGATCACATGCATGTTCTCATTAAAATACAGATTTGTATTGGTGCGTGGGACTGTAACCTATCTGTTATATAGTTAATGGTAATTATGAGAAAGTGCATTTCACGTCATTTTACGGAGAAACCTGAAAGTAATGCAAAGATTTGTATAACTAATTACTTACTCCAGGGACTAATTAAGTAATGTAATGAATTACTTTAAAAAAGGTTGTGTATAATACATTAATTTTGAGTAATGATCCCAACACTGAACACAACAAAAAGGGGAAATAACTCTAAAATGCACAAACATTTGACCACACAGAATGCAATTAATTTACACGAATTAATGTTTTTCGTATGCTGCTTAAATATGGTGATGACTCTCAAACGAGAGTGAATGAGAACCCAATGTGAAGCAATAAGGAGCTGAATCGATAAGTAATATCGATAATATGCGTAGAATGGGAGGCAGAGCGTTCAGCTTTCAGGCCCTTCTTCTGAGGAACCAGCTTCCAGTTTGGATTCACGAGACAGACACCATCTCTACTATTAAAATTTGACTTAAAACTTTGCTTTTTGATAAAGCATTTGGCCAGGGTTGGATCATGTGACCCTAAATCCTCCCTTAGTTATACGGCAAAAGGTGTAGGCTGGGGACTCCCATGATGCATTGTTTCTTCTTCAGCCACCTTTTTCATTCAGTGTGTGTTTATACACCTCTCTGCATTTAATTATTAGTTATTCTTCATCTCTGGCTCTCTTCCATAGCATGTCTAGGACTTGACTAGGTAGATGGACGCCCCTCCCCTCTGCTGGAGGTTTTTTTTTTTTTTCGTTTTCTATTAAAAGAGAGTTTTTCCTTCCCACTGTCACCAAAGCGCGTGCTCATAGGGGGTCATGTGACTGTTGGGGGTTTTTGTTGGGTCTTTACCTTACAACATAAAGCATCTTGAGGCAACTGTTGTGATTTGGCCCTATATAAATAAACTGAATTGAACTGATCATAAATTCTTATCAATTCTCATCCCTGGTTGTGCATCTTTGATTTTTACTTCCTGGTTTGTCTTCTTTCCTTTGTGATTGTCTGCTCTACCTTTGTTCTCATCTGTTGTTTAAACCTCTCTATCAGTATGCCCTGTCTGTACACCTGTGTAAAATTTAGGTAACTCATGCTTGTTATTTGAATGCCTGCTTCGTGTTCATTTTGTTAGTGTACGTTTTTGGATTTTGCATTAGCTGAAACTAAGCCTTGCTTTTTGTTATTTGATCTAGCTTGTAATCCTGCATGTGGTCCCCTCTGATTCCTGACCTGCTCCTATAAGCATTTGCTGTTGGACCTGAAGAATCAATTTACACTTAATTCATTGCATTGTTTCAGCTTATTAAATGTTAGCTTAACCTGCTGCATTTTTAAAAAATAAGGAATGATTTTGCACCCGAGTATGTGTGAGTACGGTCTTTGCCCAGGAGATTTTAATCTCACTTCGTTACATAGCTTGCATTTGATGCTCTTCCTCAAGTCACTTTAAAGTCCACACATTACTGTCCTTAAAAAAAAAAAGTCACATTTAATGATCTCAGATTACATTATTATCAATGGGGGATATTCAGCAAATTGTAATACTAGAGATAAGCACCCTCAAAGCGCCCCTTGAAATGATGGAGCTCCAGTTTGAGAGTAGCTACCAATTGCCAAGTCACACAAGAATTAGAGGCACATCTTTCACATGAAAGAAAAAATATATATAAATGCATGGAAGCAGGGTAATTTTTCTGCCATCTGAGTCAAAACTGCATGATACAGATGTAAGATGTGCACAGTTAGCTTGTTCCCATACTTTTAGACTAAAAAGTGAGATGAAATTTTGCTAGCCTATAAACGCCACAGCAGAGGTAGCCTCCTTCAAGTGCAAATTTATTCTACTCTGTTCATCTACAGGCAGTGTGTAACCTAGGAGATCTGTTGGCATGTTTGTGAGCCTGAGTCAGTCAGTGATGTATGATCATCTCTTAAATATCACTTTTCTTTGAATCTGCATACTCTTCTCAAGGCTTTATCATTCTTGGAGTCCAAGAATGACTTGCAATCCAAGCATATTAAGACATTTCAGCTAGCTGATTCATGTATTTAAAAAACTGCGGCATGGAGAGTGATTCAACATTTTGGTCTATAGCAGTTAAATACCATACCTGTTATGATGGTGCTGTATGGCAGGCAAGGCAGGACCCAAACACAGGACTCAGAGACAGGGGAATAAACTCCAAGAGGCAGCTTTATTGCTGTAGCAAAAAGAAGAAAAAACAAAATCCTCAAACACAAAAGCACTAACCAACAAAAACTCAGAAACTAGAAATAAACAACTAGGAAATTACCTCTAGTACTTTACCCAGGGAGACAGCAGGTTGAAGATTTAAACAGGATTACGAGGGGAAGGGCAGCAGGTGGGAACACAGGAGAAACAAATCAAACATAACGAGATGGGGTGACGCAAAAGTAAACACAATGCACGCAAGACCAGGACTACCAAAATAAAACAGGAAATACAACACAGAGACATAAAGTGAGGGACAGTGAGAGAGCAATGAGACAAGATGGGCTGAGGAGAACACAGATGAGACCAAGACAACCAGGACACAAAGGGGAACAAAACGAACAGGTAACTAGAAATTAGAATTAAATGATTAAACTAGAAAGTACAAGGAAACTAAACAATACCAAACAAAGACCAAGAAACACAAATCACTACAATGATAAGTAAACTAGGCCAAAAAAGTCCAAAAACATAGTATTTGCTTCAACCATATAATCGTGTTTGGTAGCGTTTGGAAAATTAAGTAATTGAAGGTTTGTAATTATAAAGAAATTATATCAAACAAATGTTAACATGCCGTCGATAGCAGTGTTCAGAGTAAATAAGTAAACCAATACTGTAATCATATTACATATATCTGCACATATCGTAGTAACGTAACATACAGTATTACCTGTTTAACCATCCATCAGTTTTCTTAGCTACTGTCCAGTTCACTGTCTCAGTGGGGCTCCAACCGATCCCAGCTGTAACTGGTGAGAGGCAGGATACACTCTGCTCAGGTCACTGAGACAGACAGACAAACAATTACTTCCACTCACATTCACACTCACAGACCATTTTAAAATCATCAGTTAACCTTGCATCCATGTTTATGGACTTTGGAAAGAAACTGGAATACATGCATGTACATTTCAGAAGAGCTGCAGCTGGCTTGCAATTTTGAACCAAGTACCTGGTTGCTGTTAGGTAACAGTGCAAACCACGGCATCATCATTCACCACCGCTGTTGTTGCATTTCATATGTGGGATATTTAGATCTGCAGTGATGTTCACTTATTTTGCTTATTGGTTGTGCAGAGATAGGGATTTTGGTAATTCAGCTAAGGAAAACACTATGGAGATAGTATGCTGATACTTGTAGGCAGTTCTTCAAACTTGATGACCGTAATCTTATTTCCAGACTCAAAAACAAAAAACACGAAAACATTTTAGAAATTAGATAAAACTTTATTAATCCCTCGGGTGGGTTCCTCGGGAATTTTCTGCAATAACGCTCATTACAAAGTAGTTCTTTGTATATTATGACTTTCCATGACTTTCCAGGACAGGGACTAAGCTATAGCAGAAAATCAGCATGAACATCAAGATTACTAGTTGATTGCATGTTTCTGACAACATGCTTGCATGGACAATAGACAATATGTAGATGTGGGTATGCAAAGCTCTGTGTAGCGCTTGTGGACCTCCATGCCAGGATCTTTCCTGAGTTTTTCAAGTGACTAACAAGTTCCTGAAAGTTAACAAATGAGAACATTTGTTACCTATTTGTTTTTTTATTTTTGTTTTTTTAAAGTGAGAACAAACATAACACTACTGCTTTTGATTAAAGCTCAAGTGCAATATTGCCAGAAAAAGTATTGAAACGTGGAAACACACTGTCAAAGGCACTCTGAAAGTTTCTCACAAATCAGCAGTTTTTCAGAAAGAGCCTTTTATACGTCTTTTTTCTGGAAACTGAAAGAGCTGCATCATCAGACGTCCTGTGTTTTGTTGGCTCAGCCTCCATCTCCCCCTGGCTGGCTGCCTCTGTCTTTGTCTCCACTGCTGCCTCATTGCTCCTCCTTTACTGGCCCATGAGCAGCAGGATGTATATCTTGATCTAACTGATGGCTCATTGCCAGTTCCAGCCATCAGAGGAACCTCTTTTCTCTTTTCCTATTCCTGTTTAACTTATTTAGGGGCAAATAGTTGCTGGACAGGTATGGTATGAATGGACTAAATATCTCATTTCAATAAAGTAAATTGTCTACTTGGTTGTGAGTCTGCAGCATTTTAGCAGAACATAATACATGGCCTTAAAAGCAGTGACAGTAGTGGTCAGGATGGTGGCTGCAGTTTCTGCTACTGCTTCCACTGTTTTCAGTGAAACAATGAAAACAATGACAAGGAGCAAAACTAACTTTAATATCTGATCATCCATCCACATAATCTTCTTAAAATTGATGCCAATGGAATAAATGGCTCATACACTAGTAAAATGACACTTTCACTGTTCCAAAATATTGCTTCTGGATGGTTCAAACCAGATGTAACAATCTTATTGAATTAACCAGTCACAGGGCTCCACCTGTGTCCACATCATACAAGGATACACACACAACCTGAAGGGAGAAGAGACCTCGGCCACAAATGTGAAGATACACATTACTGGAAGCCCATAATGAAAGGAATGAAAAGAAATGAATGAACAAAAAAATAAGCCGTAAGATCCTCAAATTTAATATTAATGATAAATGGAGGCTTCAATTTAGACATAAAATGCTACATAAATTGGTGTTAGCTTTCATTTGCTTTTGCCTTTTTATATTCATCTATTCCTTTATTTCCTTCTCTTCTTGTCCCATTGGTGTGAGGCTGGAAACTATCCCAGCTGTCACAAGACTGAGAAGGTACACTAAGTAATTGTAGCCAGTCCATCACAAGACAAACACAGAATAATTCATGGTCATAATTTGGAATCAACAGGTGAACATGCATGCCTTTCTTAGGTGAAAGAAAGCCAGATTTCCCAGAGACAGCCCATGCAGTCACAGAGAAAATCTGCAGTCTCCACACAGGAAATCCCCAGCCAGCAGGTTTGAACCAGGAACCTTCTTACCGTGAGGCAGCAGTGGTAACCACTGTACCATGCTTGTATGAATCCCTCTATTACAAGATTGATAAAAGGCCAAATCCTGGTGTCCATGTACGTCAATCTGCAACACACATAGCCTTTTCATGAAAAATAAATAGTCCCCTTGATTCTAAGAGCCTCACTTCAATGGTATTTCCCAGCTGAAGGCAAGCCACATGAGTAGACCACATGACACCTTTTGAAGGATAACCCTAAAATTTTATAATGAATTTATGTTAAATGAATGGAGAAAGCAAAGAGAAAGGTCATTCCTCCACTTTCTTAATCGCTTTCCTAATTCAGCGTTACAGTGGGGACTAGAGCCTATCCCAGCTGACACTGGGCGAGAGATGGGGTACACCATGTACAAGGCACCAGTCAATCACAAGGTTAATACAGAGAGACAGACAATCTCGCATTTGTACCTAGCTGCACTCAATTTAGAATCACCAATTAACCTAACAAGCATGTCTTTGGACTGTAGGAGGAAGGAGTACCCACGGGGAACCGGGGAGATACAAAGAAAACATTACACCACAGTTTCAAACTAACGATTTATGAATTTATCTATTTTTTAAAATAATTTTGATATCTCTAATTGAAAATTAATTTATCTGAGTCATTTATTTATTCGTGTATTTATTTTTGATGTCCTCCAAAGGGTAGGAGTAGCACTGTGCATATGCTGGTAGGACTGGAGATTCAAATAAAGAGAACACCAACGTCACCCAGCAGGAGTCCCAGCAGCAGCTGTTCACTGCTTTCCTCTCATCTCAAAGGGAGTTTAGTGATAAACAAACAGACTCGCACATTTCCTTCCTTTTATAAAAAAATGCTTTAAACTTGTCTTTAAATGTTTTGTAACCTTTATTGTTCATCGTACAAGAGCTCCAGTCAGTCACACGTGATGATATCGTAAACAAAAGCAAGAATTTTGCCAATTATCAGTCAGTATTTAAAAATGTCAGAGAATCGGCCACATCAGTGCACAAAAGAGAGAATGTAGAATAACACACACATAAAAAAAAGATCTAAAATCAGTATTCTCTGTCTCTCTTGGACAACCAACAGAGTTTCATAGCAACCACGGCACCAGGAATTTACTGCTGTAAAACAAATCGCTCAACACACGTATTCGGTGAGATTTGGAAACTATAACTTGCTTTCGCATGCTTGTGTCTATTACGTACTGATGCTGTAATTACCGACAGACTTAGAACCGAGGCACAGAAAAACCTTTTGCCCTTCTGTGTATTCCAAAACATGAGCGCACGCACTTACAGCAGAATGCACACAATCATTTTTTTCCCCTTTCTTTTTCAGGCTGGAATTCATATCCTTCAGTGTTTTGCCTTGATACATAATGGAATGACACTGACATTTCCCCCGCCAGCTATTTCACGCACACATATCAACAAAACAATGCAAACAAAAGTAGTGTATCCTTGAAGCGCTATCTTGAGGCCAAGCAAACATTACTCACTCCCTTTCTCTAAAAACACCATTTGAATGTTGATTCTAGAGAGCTCTGAAAGCCACGGCTCCTTATTTTGGCCAGTTCTGTTCGCTGCATGTCCTCAAGATGAATGCAAAGAGGCCAGCTTTGTTGCTGCGTGTTTTATCTTGGGAAAATTCCTCGAAATGTTGAGAGCTGTTTATTAAAGTGACAATGATCAATAATGACTGATGTTGTAATTATAGGCCAATAGCAGCGCCGTTTGACACTGAATTTTAAGTAGGCTGCGAGGGGGGAAAAATGCTAAAATCTACTCCATCAAGAAAACATTCATCTCCTAGAGCATTTCTTTGTCTTATTAATCTTCATTTTGAGGACAGATGCATCTTATTATAATGCACTTTTATCATTGCTCAATGTTATACAACATGGAGCGTTAAAAAAACCTTCAGTCCCAAGTTACTGCACCTGAAGCCAGTGCTGCGTGCTCGTTCAGTGCACACTCGTGGAAAAGTAAATTATGTATGTTGTTCTGTTCTAATTTCTCAACCTCCCTTCCCCTGTTTTCCTCGTAGTTCTGTTTGTTGTTGTTTTTTCACTGTAAAATGAATGGAAGATTTTTGTATCAGCCGGTACATCCAAGCTACTCGAGTGCTGGGCTTCCATGCCTGGTTTCAACGGGATTTGCCCTGTAAATACTGCAAATAGATGTGGAAGAATCCATTTTGACGAGTCTCTCATAAACACAGCCAGTGGGAAAAGGACCAGAGGAAAAAGGAAGAAGCATAGACATCACATAGCCCCTTGCCAAGGCTGGGCATTGAACTATGTTTGTTATTTTAGAAAAGCATTCAGCTGCTCTTGAATAGGCATGCAAAGATCAGCTATTTTTCAAATATAGTGTACTAAAGTATACTGAAAATATTCATAATGCATTACCTCAGTGATTTCTTTCATACGACATCTTTTGGAAAATATTTAATGACTCGATCTGTGGCATAAATGTGTGTTTTTCCTGGTTCGTGATCTATTGCTGCATTAGTTTGAGCTGTGTTACCAGGTGAAAGCCAATTTTCTTGTAATTATGACAGAAATTGGTCTTAGTTTGATTCACGTTTTAACTTTTAATTGATTTGATTTTTCTCTTTAAACTTAAAACTTAAATCTTTTTACTGTAGTTTTCATCTGGGACCCATTAGTTAGATTTTTTTAGGCTCACTCTGATTAGACATGATTAATCTTCTTCTATGATTTTATGACTGCAGTTACACGTTGCTCTCATCTGGTATCAAGAGAGGGAAATTATTTGTTCTCATGCAGTGTCACTGAACCCCAGCTTTCTGTAAAATAGTCACAGATTGTATATAAAAAAGGGATGTTGCTACAGCAATCTTACTTTCAGCATTCTGGGCATTTTTTTCTTGGATAATTATTAGCTAACACAGCATAGCATGCCATAATATCTGTTAAATAATACAATCATATTCCACCAACTAGGCCACTACTTACCAGTCATTTAAAGCAGTTCCTCTCATAATATTACTTAACTTTTAGACCAGGGGTCCCCAATCCCAGTCCACGAGGGCCAGTGTCCCTGCAGGTTTTAGATCTCACCTTGGGTCAACACACCTGAATCGCATGACTAGTTCATTACCAGGCCTCTGGAGAACTTCAAGACATGTTGAGAAGGTAATTTATCAATTTAAATCAGCTGTCATGGATCAAGGACACATCTAAAACCTGCAGGGACACCGGCCCTCGTGGACTGGGATTGGGGACCCCTGCTTTAGACCTTCATGTAATTTAAAGCAGTGACAAAATTACCATCTGGTGGGAATTAGCTATAAAAGACCAAAATCATTTTTTCTACTTCTCTCTAAATGGTTTAATTCTGCTGTAAAATTCAGCTTTTTAACATAAAGTGCTACGGGGACTGATTTGATTTTTGAGCCTTCTTAAGTGCAACTCAAAGATCTACAGATTTTGGCACGTCCACATCTGCTTCATTTGACTGTAACTGTCAGGGGCTGGATCTGTGACCCAGCGTTTTGTGTTATTTTGTATTGTTGATTTCTTTTGTTAATATTATATTAAAATCATGTGCTATTCTTAAGTTAAGGGTAGAGTTGAGTTATATTCTGTTACTTATGAGATAACGTTAAGTTCTAATATTATTATAATTATTATTATTATTATTATTAGTCTAGTCTTGGTTTTCTGTGCTTCCTCGTCTATGTAGGTTTCCCATCTGTCTCTCTCCTCTGTGTCCCTCTCTCCCTCTCTCTGTCCCATGTCACTCAGATCATGTCTCTCCATGTTTCCTGTTTTATTTTGAAAGTCTTTCTATGTTCATTGTGCTTAGTTTTACTTTTCCCTGTGGCGTCATGACTATTTGAGTCAGCTGTTTCCCCTTGTGGTTCCACTTCCCCTGATCACCTCCTGTGTGTATTAATCTGTGTTTTCGTTCAGTCTTTGTCAGGTTACCTCCGTCACGTCAAGTCCCATGTATTTCATGATTCTGCTCAGGTCGTATTCATGTTTCTTGTTCTCGTTATTCCTCATCACAGTTTCTTGCATGTTCCTGGGCAGAATCATGTTTATGTCTGTCACATTTATCATAGTTTAGTTTTCACAGTTTAGGTTTCAGTTTTGTGTCGCTCCTGTTCCCCTTTGCTTGATTTTTGTATTCATGTTTACCAGCTTTTTGTTTAACCTTAGTCCTGTCTGCTTCCCTGTCTACAATTGGGTCCTCCCTCAATAATAACACACTATTTTGAGTCTCTTCGTTTATTATTTCCAATATGCGCAATGTCTTACAAAAAATGTTTTTATATAATACCATAATATCATTGACAGCAGAGTGATCAATGCTTCTGTTCTCAGCAATAGTAATTTGATGTCTAGATAAATACAATATCTAGCTTTAATAGTGTTGCAAAACATGAATCAAAGAGGTAACTGATGAAATAGTTAAATGTTGATTAATATTATTTTTAAAAAATCGAATGATAAATTATCCTCAGCAATGCGCTGACCTTTTAAGCCTCAAAAATATTTAAGAAGCGACCGCTTTTCTTTCCAAGCTCCTTGTGAACCTTCACAGACTCAAAAACATTTCTTTAATCAAGAGGCTGCAGGTGTTTTTCCAAAGTCTGGATCTTCAGCGAGACTGGCTTTCGTTTGCATCCTCTGTTCTGTACTTGATGTAATATCTAATGGCTTAAGTAACATTTTAATGAAAACAAAAAAGGTGAGGCTAGATCAAGATCCCAAAAGTATAGCAAAGCCCTGATTTATTGATTGAAATATTACATCATGTTCCAATGATGGTGTGTTCAAAGCAGCAGAAAGAGATTTACAGACTGACACGCCATTTCAAAGGGTAAAAATCAATCTCTCATCTCATTTTTGTTCATTTAAAGCACAGATCTGGGTAGAGTGCCTTGCCTTGTCGAATTTAATATTTATTTTACTGTGAATCGTGCTCTCACTTTAATTTCTAAGTTCACTTTAAAATGATGACATCTGTTTGTTGCCTTGTTAGCCATCTGTGTTGCCACAAATTGTGACTCAGCATACAAGACACTGAAGACTACCGAAGAAAAAAAGCCTAGCAAAGAGTATTTTCCCCCAGAGAGTAGCTTTTATTTACAGAAAATCTCTATACAAGTAATTAGTTTCTTTTCTTTGGCTGAAGGTGTGATATTTACTGGAAGGTCTGTTTGTCAGGGAGACTTCAAAACTTGACAGGGTGCCATTAGTTAAGCATTTTCTTTCAGCTGGATTTGAAAAAACTAAAACTGAGAGCCAGAGAATACCACAGTTATCCTTTTCATCATTAGAAGGGCTGAATGTCTGTTCAGAATGTGTCACGTTCTATTAATGTGACCCTGTCTGTCTAAAAAACTAATATGGTTATCCGCAAATTTATATCTCTTGGTGACACAGATAACAACACCTAGTATTAAGGAGTCATTCATTGATGACTTTCTTCCATTAACTGTTGACATAGTTCAGTCTAGTCCAAAGTGATGGACCAACAAACCACACAAAGACTGAAACAGTAACACTGAATGCTGAGTTTTCAGGATCTGCTACCGTTATTGATGAAGATATACATTAATCATAGTATTTAAAGATGTGCAAGATACAGAATTTGCTTAAATGATTAACTTTATTCAAACATCAATCATATGAAGGTCATAAAAAGTGTGTATGTATGTGTCTGTGTGTACGACCAAGACTATGATTACATCCAAACAAAATCAAATTTCATGTTTCTTCGAGGCTGCCAAGTTCTAACCCTGCTGTGTGCAAATGCAAATGCACCACCAGTCACAGACCACAGGTGTGACAGTGGGATTACTTGCATGCCAAAAAGTACAATACTGTGCAAAAGTCTTAAACCACCCCTCATTTCTTTTATTTTGCTGGGAAAATAGGGAAAAAATACATTAAAAATAGTACATATGGTAAAAAGTGGAACTCCTATAATGTACTTGATCGCCATGTGATTAAGTGTACTCTCTGTCTTATCAAGAAACACATTCTAGTAAAACAATATTCTTATGCAGTACCCTGAATGTTGAAAAATCACATTTAAGTAGCACCCAGGGACTAAAACATGATGAAAGTTGGTCCTGGCCAAGCATCTGTATGTGATTGGTTGGTGGGAAGAATGCATTATATCTGTTCTTCCAGCAAAATAATAGTCTGGTCTGGCTTATACCTCAGATCTTCTCAGAAAACCCTCCAGAGAGGCTCTTCTCATTTGAGTATTCCTCTAATAAAACCCTTGAAATGGGATCTTCGGCAAGAAACAACATACCTCACTTAGAAAAACCTTGTTCTTGGAGTAAAACAGGGACAGCAGACTTCTGGTGGCAAGACGTGTACTCATGGGGCTCAATCAGGCTTAGTTTGATGCACTGCTGTGTGTTGCATTGTCGCAGTAGGGTAGGGTAGATAATCCAGACTTTTTTCTTTTTTTTTAAATCTCTTGATATGCATTGCTAGACTTTCAGTTAGATTTGAAAAGCATGCTATTTTCAGAGAACTACGTGTTGATATGAAAAAACATTTATCTCAGTATAATTCAGATAATTCTTATGGCTCTAGAGCAGCTCTAACTCTGTTATTTTATGGTGTTTTGTCTTTATCAGATAACACACAATGGAGAGGGAGAGGAAATATGTGGCAGTAACAACCCCAGTGTCAACACTTTAACATGACTCTCACTGACTGTTATGTCACTATTTTCTCAGACAGGCATACAGCTGAATAAACACTTTGTGGCTACAGGTGAGTTTCACCAACATATTTATTTTGACATGTGACAGCAGGGTAAATCCCCAGAGCTACATCTGTGGGTGATGTTTGTTATTTATAGCCAGAAGAGACCATGAAACTGTGTTTTGTGTGTATGGAGAATATAGTGCGCTTGCTTTTTTTTTTTTTTTTAAATCACGACTTACACGGTGAAATTGTAACACTGTGTTTTGGGGGGCATTTTTTACCCCCCAAAAAGTAACTGCTTATTGTGTTAAGAAAATTAATACAAATTTAAAACTAACTTTTTCTGTCAGTACATACATTGGCTGTAGGGATCACAGACACCAGCTGGTCTGTGGGAATAATGACTATTTTGGCGAGATGCCAGTTTACAGAAGGATTTTACTGAAAACTCGGCAGACAGTTAAAGGACAAAATAAAGGATTCACTGGCTTGGCAACACTTCAGTGAAGTGAAGTTGGTTATAAATCTTTTTTGAGTCATTTCAGTAAAAACTTTTTAAAACAACAGTTAATGCGCAGGATTGAAGGGATTGGAGAGTTTATAACTATAACAGTCAAAGGAATTTATTGAAATGTTTTGAAAAATGAATATAAAAACAGCGTATACGCCAAAACATACCATCGCATAAGCCCTGTTGTGACTGATTTAAAGTCCAGTTCTTGTTTAATTTAGCATATCTCAGCCTTTTCTCCCTGCTTCCATGTTTGACAGTCATCCTTCCAATGAGACTCTTTCTGATGATTATTAAAGATATACTATATACCATATGCAGATATGGCAAGTTTTTGGCTAATAGCACTTTGGGAATCACCTTACTGGTGCAAGGGGACTCTTTTTTGTGCCCTTCAAATGATTAACTTTGGCATTTTTCTGTATTCAACTAAAGAAAGGTGAATAAATCATGTGTTTTTGCAACAGGTTGTCAGAAACATAGAATTTGTCATTTGTTCTTTTCCTGAGATGCAGGAACAACAGTGGATCATTTCTTGAGTTAAGTGTGTTTTTATGCTTAAATGAGTCATAGATCAGTGTTAATGGACTTGGTAGACAGCGAGTATTTGCTAGGATACACCTTGAACACCAGTGACAATGCCATTGTTAAGTAGCTAATAGTTTATTTATGTATTCATTCATTTTATGAATGAACAACAGATTGCATGCATTGTTTAAACCTTTTATCACAGCAAGAAACTCTATTTTGCCAGTGCACAGGCAAATTGACCTCTCTTCCCTCTCTGTGATGCTGCTAAACCAGATTTCTATCAGTTGGTCAATGAAGATAAGGCTACTTCACACATAGCAACATCATGTCATCAAAGCTCCAACACTAACCCTAACCTTAAAGTCTTGAATATACTCAGATATGCATATGGACAGGGACAGCTGGAGACCCAAGGGGCGAGTAATCAATTCACTTTTTTTTAAATCCGCCACCTAGGCATCCGGACGTCCCATCTGATCATGAAATTTACATCACTCTTCATACTAGCAGATCCCAGCAGTTGTGCAAATGTGGAAAGTAATCAACTCGTAACTTCAAATCCCGCCATATGGTAACTTAATTGACTTTAATTTGCAACATATGAAAAAACATAAACAAAAATTTAAAAACAAACGATAACAACAAATAAGGCTTATAATACCCTCAGGCTGAAATTAAACATTTCCAAGTATTTAAATGAGTGTGCTGTAAAGGCTTAAGCTAGTTACATTATAAACTTTCCTGCAGAAGATTTTAGAGTCGCTAACAAAGTGTAGTAACTGAAGTATGAAAGTTAAGAAACACGTTTCGTCTTCTCCTCTCTCAACCAGATCATCTATGTGCTGTCTGTGTCTCGACTCTTTCAACATTCCTCCTGGCATAATTAGCTGCGTACCAGCCGATTTATTTCAAAAAATATAATATTTGCATCTTCATCTCCGATCACAAGCAGTTGAGTATAATTTTTTTCCAAACCACTAGTTTCAAGGTACTATACATTTAACAAAGAAGTTAGATATGTGATGGACAGTATCTAAATTTTAAAGAGATGTCACCTTTATTAAATTACGTCGACTGTCACTGACAACAGAAATGTAAAATATATTAACACATTTCCAAATACTGCCTCTTAAAGACCAGTTAAACTCCCTAAAATGGTTTAAATCTTAAACAATAGCATTTTTTGCAAAGTAGCAACAAGCTGCAAACCCACAACATTTTTTTTTAAACTAGCATACGACACCAACTGAGATTAGCATTCATCTTCAGTTGAGTATCATTATCTTGCTAAATGTGGTTTTTGGTAGTCAGTCTCTATTCTGGACTCCACCGTGTTTCACTGTTGCTGCATCTGATAGTGAGGTAAGCACAGTCAATTGGATACTTGAAATGAGTTTGAGAATGTTGGGATTCTAGTTAATTACAAATTTAATTAACTGTGATTACAAATACTAAGAAGAACACTTGAAAGACTTGTTGCTAACTACTCAAAGATTTTTTTAAAAAAAGTGTACTTCCACCAGTACATCATTGCTGTAACATTAGTCTTTAAACAATCATATTGCATAATGCCATTATTAAACTGATATCCATAATTTAAAACCAAATTTCTCAGCTACCGAGGTGCAAGGCTGTTCTCTATTCCTCTTGCTTTGTCTTGCTCTTCTTGCAGCTCCTCACCCCTCTGGGTAAACTCTTTATGGCTTTCTGACAGACATCACCTCTTGAGTCTTGCGTAACGTCCCGCTCTTTCCAGTTGGACTCCCTCACATCACCGTGATCATCAGCAGGCCCTCCTTGATCTTTATCGCAAATAGCCCCTTATCAGTCAAGAACTCCCTCATGAGGAATTCATCCTTTTTCATGCGCACCACTCGGTCGTAAAGGAATTCCAATAAGACTGCATAAATCAAGTCTAACGTGGCCCCGTTCTCAAGGCTCCAACAGAATCAACATGAGCCTGGCGGTGAGCCTGAAAGAAGGAGCGTATTGTGAAGCAGTGCTTGTAAAAGGAGTTATTTGATTTGACTGGCCTGGCACAACCGGTGTGGTTATGTTCAACATTCTTTAGCTAATGGTCCATGTTACAGCTAGTCCGCTCTCAGGGGGGATTAGGAGGAGGTGGATCAAAAAATGGCAACACTTTGAAACAGCCTTATTCTGCTGTATCAACCTATGTGCTGACCTGTGAAAAAAATGGAGTTCAATATGTGCACAGCAGCACTGAGTGAGTGCACAGGATGAGTTGATGTGTGGCCACAGGGTGTGTGATTGTACAAGCACACTTTTCCTGAATGGATCATTACATTTTCCATTGGCTTATATACTAAAATAAAAGTGAGTTATTCTATCAAAATGTAAATGTACCTTTCTTTCTTGTTGCTTGTGGTCACTTTTCATTGGTTTCTAAATGAAAAGAATCGGTTAATTTGTTACAGAATCCAAAACATTAAATACAACCTGAAATCAAACAGCTTAAATAAAGCTAAATGAAAACAATATGACAAACAATGACATCAGTTATAGTCAGGGGTTATACTGGGAAACTGTTTTACTCTAAAACAATGTCTTAGTTCAACTTTAACCTTTCTTAGTGTGTAATATAAGGTTGAATAAATGCTTAATGAAATATTTATCTGATGAGGAGGAGGTTAATTTTTTAAAAATGGCAGCCGCACAGCCTCAGCTTGCAATTAAATTAGTCTAGGATAAACATACAATAACAACAAAAGCTTCATTTTAATTATAATTCACCAAAAAGTAAAAGGGCAAGATGATCAATATTCATGTCTGGTAGAACAGTTTAACCTTTTACAGGATGCTATTTTTCTATTATGTAACATTAAAAATTACTCCATTTCATTCTGCCCTAACATATTCTGTATCAGCTTGTTATAGTTCTCTGTTAAAGGTAAAGTATGTTTTACCGAATAAGATAATCAGTCAGAAGAAACAAAGACGCCGTATCCAACATCATATGTATTACTTCCTTTTAAAAAGCCTGTCTATATAAGATATAGTGTAGGCAATACTGCTGGAGAATTTTTATACAAAGTAAAATTAAATCAATGTTTGGATCCACCCCATGAGTGATGACTGAGCAATTTGGGAGGGTAAAACATGCATCTTCAGATTTTTCTGAAGGACTATCTACTGTAACCACTGAAATCAACCTCTGCCAGTTTCAATAGAAACATTTAGGCCTCTAAGCCTTTTGAAGCATCAAATACAAGCATCACTCTAGCTTATTTCTTTCTATTGCATGTCTGCCAACAGCAATTTGACTTGTGTCACTTTCAGACATCATCCATTAGTTTTGTAGCACTTTGGCAGAGGCAGTATTAGATTTTGTGCAAACCCACACTGACAGTCTGAATGCAAGTGTAGGCAGCTGGCCAGCATCACTCATTGAGAGTAAAGGTTTGTGAAACACACCCATACTTTACTCACATGTAGTTCTCTCACAGCTATCATTTATCATTTAGACAAGTGTTTCAACACTTGATATAGAGCAGCAGGGCAGACGGAAGTCAGACCATTGAGCTGTTACACCACAGGCCAGAATACTCAACCACTGCACTCAGTGGATATATTTAAAGCTATTTGGAGAGCAAGTATCAAGCATCCACATTGAGCACTGCACAGTGAATATCCTAATATTCTCCAGTTACAATATCCAGTGGGTGGCACAAGCTGACACACTTCTTTCATCAAATAATAGTTTAGAAATTGACTAGCCTTAAATATTTGACTACACAGCAGGTGATTTAGATGCTGATTTGCTGCAGTACAGAGCATAAAGATTTCTCAGTGTCTGCTTCTTTAAAGAGTTGCAAAGCTTATCTTATATATTCCTGCAACCAGTTCCAGATCTTGCAAGTGAGAGCTGCTGAGAGAATCAACAGTCAACTTTCAGTTTTCCTATTTGGCAGGATTTTGTGTGAGAGCTGTATTTTAAACCAGCAATTCACAGACTTGCTGTCTTGTTTTTAAAATATAAAAAAAGTAAATAAATAGCATATAATAATATCCTCTTTGTCTATACAGCTTCAATCAAAAATCTCAGATGCTTTTTGGTTTCCTTTGTGAACACAAACCTGTAGGTTATGGAGTAAATTAAACTAGCTCCACCACAACGAACTAAACAATAAAATGTTACTGACTGATTATTTATTCACTACTTTACTACAACTGCTGCTACTAAATCTACAAACAGTCTCTCAGCAATCAAAACAGTCCAGAAAAACACATGTTGGACAAAAAACAACTTTTAGATGGTGACCATCAAAATCGCTGTCCAGGGTGCTGAATCTATGGCCACTGAGGGGTTCTGATGTAAATATAATATAAAATGAAGCATCACTCTGAGATATTTGTATCAGCATGGGAAATTCACTCTTTAGAGGAACAGTAACATTTGCAATTTGCATAATGAATCTAATTTCTAATGGTAATAATATTCAGATCATGCATGAAGACAAACTCAATACTGTTTTACTTTGTTAAGTGTACGTATTATCAGTCAAATGTCTTTTCAAATTTAGTCAAACTAAATGGTTTGTGCCAATAATTCTTTCAGTGTAAAGTTGCCTGCTCTGCAACTCTATACTGCAACACAAACAAGTACTTTAAAAGAAGGTTTGTCATCATCAGTCAAAGATGATAAATTGCTGGTCCCAAAGCCAAACCCAATGCTTACAGAAGCAATACTGGTACAGTACATAGTCAGCCTTGAAGTAAAGACAGAGAGATATTGAGCTTTGTTTCACCACAGATTAAAAGTCCTATCATATCACAACAAAGCTAAAACTGAAAGTGACTTTCTAACTTCAGCACATGCATCTGCAGCAACGTGTACACTCAGAACAAGCCCTGGTCATGTGGGAGAGAATCATTTTGCAGGAAATATCCATTCATTTCACCACCTTTTCGAGTATCTTTGATATAGAAGCGTGTTCTAATCTTCTTTTAAAAACTAACGGGTCATGAAACTCGCTCAGCACATTAACCACAATGCATCTTTGTATTTAACACAGAGGCTTCATTCAGAAATTGATAAGAGCCAGCAGCTTTCCTGCTCAAGTGTCCTTGAACACAACACTTCCAACTACAAAAGTGACCTCTGCCCATTTTTTTCCCCTCAGGCACCCACGGAGTGTTACTCTGCACCGAGGAGAAAAACACCAGCAATGGCAGATAAGAAGCATTTCCCGACCAACACTCATGTACATCGAAGATAAACCTGACATTTGGTTACCCAGATGAATCATAGATGATAGTCTGGGACCGGCTCTTGAGTTCTCTGTGGGATTTTTGTATCTCCAAAGACCTGAGCTTATTATAGTGATGGTGCATTAAACCATCTAAGATCAACTATTTTACGATAACATATCAACTCCTTTCATCCTTTCCTAAAGGTAAAGAATTAAAGGGATAAACTTTCTGAGTTTTTTTTTCCAACTTCTGTATGAAATTTGGCGAGCACGTTTGTTTAAAGTAAAAAACTGCACTTTTTGCCAGAACAAGATTGCAATCGTTGAAAAAAACATGGAGATACAGACCTGGATAATTTAATAAGGTAAGTGCTTAAATGCAATTTATATATGCAAATATAAATGTTTATGCTTGATTAATAAGCTCATTTATATGAATTCTTCATGGTATCATTTATAAAGTCTACATGAGTGATTAACAAAGTATTTAGATGCACATTTAAATATAGAAGGAGGAAGATATGAGCTCATCATCTGTGAGTGTATTAATGGAAGTTTTAAAAATTCTTATTTTATAGAGTAATTTATGGTGAATTTAGGAAGTTACTAGTTGTTAGTTAACTGTTACTTGGTAGTTGTGTGAAGCATTTATAAATAAAAATTAAATGACTCTAACAAGTCAGCTATCTTCACAACAGAAAAAATGACACAGAAAAAGCACAAAGAGATACAGAGCATACAAATATTTGTTGCTGGATGCAAATACCTGATGTTTGCAGAACACTAAAATAAAGGTAGGACCAGATTCTAAATCCAAGTTTGTAAGATAACCTCAGCAGTTGTAGCCACGGGGTAGCTTAACTTCAATATACTGAAGATTCTTCATTGAAAATAAAATAGTATTAAGGTCACCACAAATTAGTAGTGAATATTTGACAGTGAGATTCAGAAACAAGTATAAACACTGTAAGTAAAGTGCCCATCATATTAAGCTGATAATGCAGGAAACGGTCTCTGGGATGTTTAAGAGCTTCACAATGGTTCAGGTTTAAGTAAGTCAGCGTCCAGTCAGGTTCAGTACCAAATTACCTTTTATGCGATAGAATGGTTTCGTTTTTAAATCTAATACAAAAATGATGACTTAGTATTAGCTTAGTTTAGCATTAACATAGTGAAAGCTGCTAAACATTTTTAAAGTGGAGAATAAATAAAACTGTGGAATTAAGTCAGCAAATATCCAAATTGTTACTTCCAGTATCCCATCACATAATTATGTGTATATAATCATTACACTGTTATGGAAGGACTTCATGCTCTGTATAGTTATTGTTAATTTTCAACCATTTTTATTCCTAGACTCTGCCAAAGTATCTCTGTGTAATTCAGACATCAAAAATAGTTCTCATTTATGTGATCCTGCACTTTGGTGCAACCCACTGTTCAGCCCGTAGCTGCCTTTCCTCTTCCTTTGACTCAGCTTTCATGTTGGCTGTACCCTTCAGTCATAAGATTTGAACAACAGATGGATGAGGCTGCTATGCTCACAGCTAGTGCTGTGAGTCTGAGATGACCATGTTTAATATTACTACTATGAGTATGTGAACTTATTACTTACACACATGCTGACCTAGTAAATTAAAACATTCTACATGTTTAATATATGCACCTACCATTTTAACAGTATGCATATGACAAGAAATATTTGACGCTTTTTTGTTTGTTTGTTTGGTTTTTGTCAATGAAAATAAACAAATGCTGCAGCACAAACAAATGAAAACATAAATCATATATGATGGTTTCATGTTTGATGATGTTTTAATTCTTTGACTTTAGGTTTCTATTGAGGTTTTATTGTTACTCTGAGTGTTAGTGTAAGTTTTGGATTCCTGTTTTGATTCATTATTCTAATAGTGAGTCTGGTTCCCTGTGATTTACTGATTTCTGTCTTCACTACATGAGTTGCAAGCAGTCTTGAAAGGTATCTTTTACTATATTGTTAGAGTACTAAACCTCAGAGTCCCAGTGGGCAGTTTACTGATCATTAGGCTATTTATCTACAAAGAAAACTTTTACCCCCTTTTTTAACTTGCCTCTATTTGTAACAGTTTCGGAAGGTTGTAGACAATGACATTTTTCTTGTTGCCGTTAAATCAGAAAGTATTTTTCTGTGTGGGAAGAGAAAAGCAAAGTGCGTATGTTAACATTAGAGAGATCTGTGGAAATGTAGTACAGTGGAACCCCGACTTACGAAATTAATTCGTTCCCACGGGTCTTTAAGTCGAAAATCTTCGTAAGTCAAAGCACCCATCGCGCCTTTTGAGTGAACGATAGGCTATAGGCTAATTGTTAACTGCAACAACAATACGTTCTTGAAGTGGAACAGCAAAACGTAAGTACGAAAGCCAAGGGGGTTGTCACATGATTCGGAAGACATTGTGGGCATTCTGGGTTAAGCCAATCAGAGCCAGCAGATTTTGTTACGCGGGCATTTTGCCGTAACACAGGCAGAAATATTGCCGTTAAGTGCCTTCGCAACTTGAATTTTTAGTTAAATGGGGTATTCGTAAGTTGGGGTTCCACTGTATATTGCCATTTGAGTGGAACCAGTACAGAATAAACGCGCATTGAAATACAATCACATTATACACACTATATGCTTTGTGAGAAGAAAAGTGGCCATATGTGCACTTCTTTCTTCTAACTTACACATTTTCACGTTCTGGATTGTGTTATCCCATGATCTATGACGATAACCATACATAGCAGTGCTCTGAAAAACAGAATGACATGTAATGGGCTCAGTAAACCTAAAATGAGGCTATAAAATGTGTCACCTAAGCATATCTGGGGGCAATACTTTAGCTTTTGGTTACTTTCCAAGAACTATGAGTCTTTTGTGAGCCTTTGCAGTTTCAAAATAATCAGGGGAACACTTTCAGGCCTGTCCTTGGAAACACTGATCGCACTCACTGGAATACACAAAAGTGATGAAATTAGATGTGTGAAGATGAACAAAGACAAGTTTGGGAGAACGTTTCAAACCGACTTCCATTCAAATCTGTCTTTGTAAAAACAGAAGCACCAAATAACCCATTTCACCATTTAAAAAGATTTTTCAGACATTCATGGAAATGCTCTTGACTTCCTCCTACATGTCTCCTGGCCTCTAACATAGCAGTGTGTCAGTGTGGCTGTTGGCAACCACTGTCCAAATATTGTGTGACGGCACTGGCTTGGTAAACTGCCTTTTAGAGACTTGAGAGAGGGGTCGAGCACAGTTTGAATGAATTTCCTCCCAGGCGTTTTGGATGTTGCAGTTTGATTGATGCCGTTTTTCAACTCTGTGAGGACCAGGGAATTGCATCACAAAGTGAGTGAATGGTGTCACCGTGACAACTGGTGTCTTATCTGTGTGTCCAGTGTGTCCTTTTTTATGCGGGTGGTTGGGTTTGCAAGTGTACATCGCCAGTCGAATGCCCATGCTTCTGAGTATGTGTGTTGGTGCGCTTACTCGTATTTCTGCACCAATGTGTATGTCTCTTTGTGTTTGCATCTATGTGTATGACTGTGAGGGGTTTGTGGGATATGCTAATGTAAATGCCCCTGATTTTACAGTCTGTGTATACATGTATGGATGTACTGTATGTGCAGGCAGGAAGTGGGGGTTGGGGTAGAAATGGGTCATGCCTAATCAAGGAGAAAGACAACTCAATCAATGTCAGTTCTTGACAGATGATTAGCCAAACAATGATCTCTCCTGACATCTACTCATTCATTTGTAATCTGGTTTGCTCGCTGACTGAAGTGGGGGGGCATTGATCTGATCTGGAGATAAGTCACACACCGGATACAGTTGATTTTACAGTGTTTTCTCCTGGGTAAAGATTCCACATGCTCCATAAACCCGGCTGAAAGCATTTTACATTTGCATTACTGGAATTAAGCTGATGCTCTTTTCAGCTGCCAGTGAGTGAGTGCTGTGTTATGATAAGTGCAAATTAGTGGAAATTTAAAGGAACACATAGAGCCATGACAGATAGAAGGCTGCAAGGTAAGGAAATAAGAAAAGAAAGAAAATCAAAGACAGAGAAAATAATTTGCTGGCAAGATAGACAACACAACAGAGGAAACTGTGAGAGTATAGAAAATATTTATTATTAAATATCTACTTTGGTGATATTTTATTAGGTTTTCACTCAGCTGAATGTTTTACATGTAGTTGGAGTAAAGTGACTGTCATTCTCTCACTGAATAGTGTAAGAAACTATTTATCTGTTCACCTCTGAGATCTCAAATGAATTTATTTCTGGATTTCAAATGCATTTTTTTTTTGGTCAAACTTGAAGCAACCTTGTGTTCCACAAAGAGGCAAAGATGTGGTGTTCAGGGCTCTTTGTGTTTTCTACAAGATAACCAAAATGTAAATCACACCAACAACCCTTTAGGGCTCAGATCATCATGACATTCCTGACATGACTTATTCTTTTTCAAATCATTGTTTGGACTTCCAACTATGAGAGAGCTGAGTCCAGCACTGCTAGCTGTAATTTAATATTGCCCCATGGTTTGTCTTCTTTAAAAAAAGTTTTACTCTGCCATAATTTGTAGCCAAGATTTTTGTCATCCAGATGATTATATAAAATGCACAGCAGGTGACAAATGAAGGTTCCATCAGAAAGTCTTTTGACTTCATCTATCAAGAGGAAACTGCATGAACAGATCAGCACTTTTCTCCCAGTTCTTGACTCTGGATGTCATGTCAGCAAAGCACCGCCAACTGTGTCAGGGATTACACACTGCACGTGGCTGCTCAATGTCACAAATTCTTGACTGGCACTATTAGACCACCGTTATATTGGGCCTTGGACCTTTCTTCCCATCTCATATAACGCCCCTGCGCCACAACTCCCCAGGCTGGGCAGAAACACTATTTTTGGCCTCTGGGTTCTATGCTTGACATATTAATTATATAACAGCGGTACAAGCTCGCTTCTTGCTGCTCCATTTCTTTTCTGTGCCATAGTTTAGTGTTACACTCACTTTTTCTTTGTCAGCACACAGATCCCTACAAAGCTCCGTGTGGGTCCTTGTTGAGTTGTACTGATTTACATGTCCCCTGAGAGTAAAATCGAGTCTCTACCTATAAGTGCGCTGGCATACTTTGGCCTGTTAGCCCTCAGCTGTATATACACCTAATACTACAAGTAAGGCTTAATTCATTCATCAAAACTTTGAAAACATAAAAATGCTATCAGCACTCACACTAAGCCTCATTAATATAAATTATATGCAAATTGATCACTATCATGCATCATCTTGAAAGCTATACATGTAGCAATACCTTTGTATTTTTACAAGATAAACATGCGAATTGATGTATAGCAAAGCCGAAGGGCTGTGGGTGGTTTTCAGAAACAGCTGTGATGTGAAAAGTAGAAAATTGGACCATTTTACTCTTAGAAAATGGTGGGAGATTTCATAGAAAATTGCTGCACTTTTATCACTTGAGATAAGTGTCCCTGCATGTAGAAGCTGGCCGAAATCCATGCAGCTGAATATTTCTATATGTGGATATGTCTCTGTCATTGTGTGCGTTTTGCAAGAAGTGCACTTGTGGGCTCACATTTACTAGGTGCATTTGTTAGTGCACATGTGACAAAGTGCTTTTCTGTTTGGAAAACAAGACGATTTGTACTTTAATTTAATTTGACATTTACAAAGCAGTTGATGGTGTGTCACTGCCCTATTTCTCTGAACTAACACTAAAAACAGACATACCTCTGAAGCTGTTAGCAGCAGCGGCCCACTCTTTTTTTATTGGAAGAATTCATAGAATTCTGTTATTTGTTGTACCTCCAGGACTTTTTCTCAAACTTTGGTGTGAACTGGAAAATTCTTTTAAGTTATTACCAGCGTGTAGTGCGTGCAACCTTGGATACGGTTTGATTAATGCATGGTGATTGCGTGTCCTTAACTCATCTTCATCAGAGAACTATGATGAAAATGTTTAAGTCCCATGTAAAAAAAAAAATTTTTTGTATTAATTGCATCAATTTGAATGTATGTAGATTTATATACTACTATATTTGTATGTATATATGTGCCTCTCAGTGTATGCTTAGATTTTAGGATTTTCTACTCTATGCTCACATTCATGCTTGTCGCTGCATATTTAAGTGATGCATACAGCTCTATATGTGTGCACCTGAATGAATGCAATGTGTGAGGAAGTGTGTGTTTGAGATCCAGGTATTACTCGTGTTATGGGATCCTCGAAATATTTTTAGGGTCATTTGTGGATTTATTTTCCCTTTTGAGGAGGAAAACGTAGGTTATTTCTAAGACATGTTCCTGAGTGAGTGTTAATCAAGCATTTGGGGTTAAGGTTAGTGTGGGATTTGCCTCTGGACCTTTGCAAGGTGTTGTTATTGTTTTTTCCCTTGTAAAATTTTTAATTGGGGCCTTTTCCGGATTATTACAGAGACAGTAAACAGAAGCAGATTTTTGTGGAGTTTCCTGCCGATGAATGTCTTCCGTCTTTTCTCTGTGTAGTCCCTTGCTGCTTCTGGGAGTGTGCTCAAGGATTTCAGAGTGTTTGTTGAGCACCCTTACCACCTCCCTCACCCTCTACACCCTCGCCTCGCATCCTTCTTTTTTACCCGAAGGAGCAACAAGGACAAATTGATTCAAATTGAAGAAAAATTGAAGCAGTAGTTCATATTGGCTCTGTGGGCATTATTCAGTGGCTGTGATGCTTGTTTACTACTGGGTCACTTGATATTTTATGAGTTAAGCTGTTGCTACTCTGTGCATGAAATGATTTTTACACATGACCACACCAAGAAAGCAGTCCCCATCATATACACACTTTAAATCATATGTTGGCTGGAATATCAGAAGCCAAGCTGCGCCTTTCCATCACAGCTCCAAACGTTAGAACCAAGAAATTGTTGTAGAGTCGACCTTACGTTATAAAGCACCTTAAGGGGACTGTTGTTGTGATTTGGCGCTGTATAAATAAAATTGAATTGAATTGAACTGAACTGAACTGAACTGAATTGAATTACACATGATCCACAAGACTTTCATCTTTTTAGAGACCAGGGTTTTATGCCCATTTGTTATCAATAATTTCTTACTAGTTTCATATTATTTTTCGACTTTTAAGTTTCTTTTTCTGAAGAATTTATATAGCGCCTTGAGGCAGCTGTTGTGCTGTGATTTGGTGCTGTATAAGTAAAATTGAACTGAATTTACTTTAATTTTCTTTACTCTGTGTGTTTAGCTTTTACAAACCAGCTGGCTGTGGATGTTTAGGAATTATCCTGACTGGGGTAAAATATGCACTTTCCTAACATTAACTATATTAGAAACTTCCTCTGTTTTGGGAGGGGTAATCACTCCATGTTATATATGATTGGTTGCCTGAAAACAAACAACAGTAAAAAAAAAAACAATATTAACAGCACATTTGGCTATTTTTCCAGCAGGGACATATGAAGATTTCTATCGACTTAATAAATGTATGGAAAACCTAATAATATTTACATATTAGTTTTTATTTAATTCCCTCTAGATCATTAAAAAAATATCTGACTCTTCAGCTTCAGTTAGGTTTGTCCTGAAAAGGAATTGGTGGGTAGAATATAAACCTGTTTACCTTTTCTCTAAGTGTATCTCAATGCAGCAGGAATTACTTATACATACAGTGATTGTCAGAATTACGGCAATGACCCGAAAGAAGATTTATAAGATTAAAATAGCTTGAAGTTCAATTTGAAAATCATTGCAGTACTGATGTAACACACAATATGTTGCTTGATTAATGCTGGTTTAATCATCTGAAAGATATTAATCCTAAATAAGAAACAACACATCTCACTTTGAGCCTGTTTATGTGATTCACTAAGGTTGTATCACTATGTTTTACATAGTTATCAAACCTCAAGATGCATACAGAATTAAGCTAAAATTTTGGCACCTATGGATATATTTTAATGAATCTGTTTGAACTTTTATTGTGTTTGGAATGAAGGGTAAAATAAATTAAGATTTTCTTCCAAAGAGAACAAGAAAAACAATTTTGGTTTCTAATCTGTGAGTTTCAGCCTATTCTTCCAGATTTATTGTCATCTATTATATAAATTGCAGTTCTTAACCAGCAAACATTATTTGCTTTGCAAACTGATTCAGAATGATTTCTGTCACAAGACCACACATGATCTACTGATACTGTGTTCACCACCGTTCAATACCCATGAAGAATGTAATCTATTCCTATCTATTCAAAACTGAAAAGCAGCACTGAGGCACCCGGTCAAGGTTGAGGGGACCCCGCCCCTCCCTTCCCGCACAGAGAGGAACAAGCCAAAACAAAAGATTCTCATTATAAACAGACTGGAAGCAGCTGACTATTAGCAAAGACTTTCTGTTTGTGTGTGTTTGTGTGTGTCGCTTTGAATGAAAGAAAGCACAGAGGAGAAATAGACCATGTGTTTTCCTGTGTGCTCATGCAAGAGGGCAAATAATTGAATCTTATTACAGCGATGGAGACAGCTTGACATGGAGATGGTTGTTTATGTTATTATAGTAAATGCAGTATATGTGCACTATGAGTCTGCCTGTGTACCATTTGTTGTTTGTGTTGCTTACAAGTGAAAAAAAAAACATTTCTGGGGTTTAAAAAGAACGTCAACCTTTTTTTTAACTGAGAAATGACTGGAACATATATAGCAGCTACACGTACAGTGCAATGCTGTTAAAAGGTTTGATTATTTAGATACCTTAAAAACCTGTGTGAAGAAATAGTGAACTTTGTATGGAGTTAATTAATATAAAAAGCAATTCGAAACCATCATCACCAGTGGTAAATGTTTCTAGGTGTGTATCAGTGCTGAAATATCGTTGGGTCTACTGAAAATTAATTGAAAGTTAATGGGAATAATTCCTTGAATCATTCACTTTGACTAACGTGGTCCATTTTTTCAACAGAATGTGTTGTTTCTTTTGCAAATGTTGCATTTTTAAATGATTAAACTCTATTTAAATTCCACCAGTTTAAAAGATGAGAATGGGGGGGGGGGGGGGGGGAATTGCCCACGAGCATTGCTGTGCAGAAAATCCACCGTTAAGCTAAACATAGTGGATTTCCCTGAACTTACTCTGTGAGGTATCATCATGCTCTCACCACACTTGTCAAAAGCTGGATAAGAAGTGGTTCAAACTTAAAATATGGTCAGCAGAATTCACTTTCTTTGGCTCTAGAGAAGATGAGCTGCACTGAAAGGGGGGGGGGGGGGACTACCCCCACTGGTATATTATTGAAGCTGCAGAACATTTTGGCTGGAAATCATATTACCTGATAAAATTAACAAATCATTGTCTAGCTTTAGCACATGTTGCAAAGGAAAACACAAATTGACATTAATTCCTCACATTTGACTCTGACCAAATTTACACTGCAAAAACTATCTACATAAAATATCTAGCATTAGAATCAAGACAAAGCAGTCTGTCCTAATTGCCAGAAGCACTTTTGAGTGTGCTTTTGATAAGTTTCAGTATTAATAAATCGAGCACTGAGCAGTGAAATGCATTTGTAAAACTCTCTCTGTCTACAGACAGAGAAACTCTATATGTAAGATAAATTAAATTAGAATAGAATCAGGTTTGTGTCTTAAAACCTGATTCTAAAAAGTTATAAACATGGTTTATTACTCCAAGCTCATTTTCACAACTTGTCGCAGGCAACCGGTCTGATCAGTTGTACTACAAATATGTCATCCGTCAGACCACATCATATTAACCCCTTAAATCACAGTTTCAAGCTCCAGGCATCGAGGTCCTGCATGTTTTAGATGAGTCCTTGATCCAACACAGCTGATTTAAACGGCTAAGTTACCTCCTCAACATGTCTTGAAGTTCTCCAGAAGCCTGATAATGATCTAATCATTTGATTCAGGTGTGCTGAAACAGGGTGATATCTAAAACCTGCAGGACACTGGCCTTCGAGGCCTGGAGTTCAACACCTCTGCCTTAAATGCATGAGTGACTGAACCCTACTGTCACGGTCTGGCTGGCAGACCGTGGGGGATGTTGGAGAAAGGACCCAAACGCTGGACTTAGTGGAATGAGCAGTGGGTTTATTTACAGTGAGGTAAATGTACACCACACAATAAATCTCCAAAGTGCTCCCTCGACTCCCGTGACGTGTCTTCTCCTAAGTGCCGGTATCTCGTGCTCTCTGACCCTGTGCCTTCGCACCCCCGTGTGTCTTGCAGTCCTGTGTTCCGCTGTCCTCCTGAGGAAAAACAACAGACATAGCCGTTATGGCACCAACTCCAGCAGGCATACACTGAACAGCACTTTAAACACTGACATGGAGTCTAACTCAACAATCCTGCACCAGAGGAAGCTCAATCGCACTGTTAAGTAGCTCTCCCGACGAGCAGGTGTGTGAGAACCTAGGCATGACCGGCAGCCGGCAGGGCCACGCCCATCAGGCCTGCAGGTGGCTGTCCATCATCCTTCAGCCACACCCGCAGACACCCACCCGTACACACACCAGCATGGAACACAAGAGCGCAGTGCAGCAAACATACATCCAATACAATAATAATAATAATAATAATAATAATAATAATAATAATAATAATAATAATAATAATAATAATAATAATGGTCCACACTGTTCACGGACCCCGAGTCCCCGGAACCGGGTCCGTGACACCTACACTCTTCCAATAAGTGGGTCAAAAATGACCCATGAGTTTTTATGCTACTTTTGTCATTTTGCTTAAGAATAATCATTTGTATTATATTTTGTATTATATTTATATAATATATTTTATATTTAATCTTTTAAATATTTAGTATTTTTCACTTTTTTAATACTTTTAACATTTTGAAAACAAAATTAGGAAAGAAAAAATTACACAACACCAATAGAAAAATGTCAACATTCATATTGTGTGCATGTGTATGAGAGAGAGAGTATATGCATGTGTGTGAAACAAAAACTTCCTCTCTCTTTTCGTGCCTTGTCTCCTCGCTGTATGGAATTGTGACAAACTACCTGTATCTGGCTGTAATCCCCGCTCACATATACATTGCATTTCCCACACCGGCTGCCTACTTTACGAGCTTGATTACTTGGATCTGAAATCTTGCTGTCTTTAGTCTGTCCTGTCTGCTTTTTCCTGTGGCTGAGTTGTGTCTTTGGTCACCACGTACCTTCCCATTGGTTCATGATCAGGGTTGGTTTGGATCAGGATCATATGTGGTTTGGCAACCCTCTTTTGAGAGCTCAGTGAGGAAGACCTATCATGTACTGGTGATACTGTTTTTGAGTTCAGGGTGGTGAGCTGTGAAAGGTGTAGGCATTCAAGGTGGCAATGCCAAGATGTACCACAGCATCAAAGGCCTCCTCTATGTTTTACACTTGCAGGTGTAAGTGTAAACCATCTGGTCCATGGTGTCTACATCCTTTGGTCTTGTTGTAGGATGTTATTTTTTCCTTTCTGGTATTTCATCTACCATTTTTTGTGATACATCGTGCTCAGAAGTACAGCAGCTATTCCTTTCTTTTTGACATAGCTGACCATGGTAATGCTGCCGCTGAATCCAAGCTAACCCTAACCCTCATCATAGGAGGGATGTCTGCCTTGTTCTATTGTAGAGTCTCCACAACAGTGTCTCCAGAAGACAATGCGCAAGAGACACACTGCAGAAAAAGTTGTCTGTGATAATGTTGCATCTTGTCTTTTTGAATCTGACAATGTTTCCCCCAGATTCTGATCTGATCTTTATGTCATACTTGACGGGCTTGTCTGGCATGTACTGTAGAAGTTTGAACCTCCCCCTGATCACTGAAGATGAACCAGTAACTTCTTCTTAAAGGTTACACTCTTTGTGGTCTACAAAATATGTATTACAGATATTCACGGTTGATAAGAGGCAAAGGTTCCCATAAAAATTCATAGGAAATAAATGCTGACCATTTTTGACCCACTTATGGAAGCTTGGGGTTAATAATGCAAAAACTACAATATTATAAAATGTATAAAAAGTTAAGTCAAAAGTTTGAATTGCATGGTATCAAGAACCTGTTTTTTGAGGAATGGTTGGATCATGAAACGGTAAAACCTTTTCATTAATTAGATATGGCAAGAAAACAATCTCACCAGGTCATTTTTGACCCACTTATGCATGTAAGGGTTAATCATATTGGGACTGACAGAAAAGACTCATTTTAATTAAATATCAATACTGGTGCAGTGACCCATGTCCAGCACCCAAAGGAAAAGAGGTCCACTTGATAAGAGCCTTCTCATCTTACCAAAAAATCCTGAAAAGTGTTCACGTATTTCCTAGGATGGAGACAAGTTAATCGCCACTCTATGTTCTCAAGAGCTCCTCATTCACTGACACCTATCTTGTCATGGTCCTGGGCCATGTTGGCCCAGCATTCTGTTTTCATGCGTCTTGTATTTTTCTTTATTTATGCCTTGGTTCCCAGGTTGTCCTGTTAAAATGTTCCTTATTTGATTACCCCCTGTGTGCCCCTCTGTGTATCTGTGAGCCCTCATTTCCCCTCCTTGTGTTTCATTCAATGTTTTCCCCAGCCCGTTATGTCTGTTCTCTCTCTCTCCTCCTGTCTGCACCTCTGTGTACTTCCTGTTTTACTTTGACAGTCTCCCATCAGTGTTGTGTTTACTCCTGCCGTGTCCCGTTATGATTATCTGTATCAGCTGTGTTCCCCGTGTGCTTCCACTTCCCTCGTTAACCCTCCATGTATTTATGTGCATGTCTCCCTCAGTTCAGTGTTGCGTGGTCAATGTCTCCTCCCCGAACCTGTGTGCCTTTCTGTGTCCCCTCGGTCCTTAGTTTAGTTTTGCCGGTTTAGTTCTGTTTCTTTGTAAGGCCTGCAATAAAGCAGTGATTTTCAGTTCAGCTCGTGTCACCGTGAGTTTTGCGTTTGGGTCCTCATCTACCTTCACACAGCTAGTTCATGACATATCTTCCTCTACTGAACTCTATCCCTCAGTTTATCCATCCTGATTTCTCTCCCTCCAATCTGTCACTGTCCATCTTCCTCTATCTCACTTCCTTTACCATTCTTAGTATCCCTCACCTCCTGTATTTCCCTTCCTCTCTTTCAACCCACTACTTTCTGTGTTTCTTCTCCTCACAGCTAGTGTCCAACCATGAAAACGATATACTGCCTCTGAAGATGAAGTCAGCTTTTATCTGTGAAAGGAGACATTAGAAATTTACTAAGTCTTCACCCCCTGCCTTCCAGAGTCTTTCAGTCTTGAATCTCTGTTTCTATTTTAAGACTTCCTTCTTCACAATGAGTAAAGGGCAATCACCTATCATATTTCCTGCTTACATTCTTCATGCCCAGTGTATTTTAGGCTGCATTGCCTGCTGCTGTCTCCCCTCTCATTTAGATTTACCACCACGGATATGCTTGTAAAAGCCAGTCTTTTTCAAAGAAAACATACTGTGCTGTCCCTGTCAGATTGTGGATAACTGTAGTTTTGTCCTTTTCCATGTACATTTAAAAATGAGAAACGTTCAAGCCTTGTAGACTTTCCTAACGTTATTTACTCATCTTCTACCACAATGAACAAAACTACAGCCTCCTTACTAACATTATAAACATTCTTAATATTTCTTTTCATATAGTCATTTTATTGATAATAAATGAGTTGATATAAGAAATGCATGCTATGTGTAGGCAAATCCATGTTGGCGATGATTTTGCAAGATGTTGTAAAGAGCTGTGAAAGTGCACCTTGGATTTAAGTGTGCATGTACGTGTGTATAATAACAGAGGAAGGGATGGATGTTGAAAAATGTGCACATTAGAAATCTTTAGTGTCTTATACATGAGTATCACTCTGCCATAAATCAACTAGGAAGGTGAACATGCTCGATTTCCCTGAACTGATTTTATGTAATCTTTATGCTTCCCACTACAGTGTACTTGCCAAGAAGCCAGTGGTTCAGCCTTAAAATATGGTCAACAGGTGAGTTGTTTTGGACCAAGTATATATAGATCAGTGTATTCATAACTCATAAAAGCATCTATTTTACAAAATAAATTGCTTGACTTTGGGACAAATGAGCAGATGAGTAGTTGAAATGGAAATCTTTTGATTATTTACATTTCACACTACACATGAAGGATCTACTGGTAAAACAAAACAGGTACATTCATATTAATGAGGAGAAAACCATAATGTCAGTGCTATCACTTAGTATTCCTGCTCTTTGCACTAACCACCCCTTCCACACCCTCTGCAGCTGTTACTGTTCGTCCCTGAGTCTCAGTCTTTGGAAGATGTTTCATGGATAAGCTCATTAACCTTCGGTCAAGAGGGAGCCTCTTTGGGGCTGTTGCTTACTACAAAAAAACCCCAATCAAATATTTGTTACACACAGTGCAGTCAACGATAAACTCGAGCCAATTATTATCTTTGTTTCTCCCCCACGGGGCCCCAGTGGCCTGACCTAACCTGAGATGGGAGAGGGTTGGAAGTATTACATCGTGTATGCATTGGCCAAAGAGAGGGTTTGGGGAGTGCACAGAACAGCATGTCAAATGCCCCTTGGGGGAAGAAAAACAAAAAATATCAACCACTCAGGGCTCCTGTCACCATAAAAACATCACGAGCTAATCTTAGTTCGTGATGGGTTTTTTTTTCCTGTTACCATAAGAGCAAGCTTGCCACTAACTATTAAGATGCCACTCCACATAACGGACCGTTGCCATAGAAACAAGCAATAAAGGAGTCTGGGAGAATGAGTCCTGTGGGGGAGAGTGCAAGCGAGGTTGTGCTCAAGGTCGTGTTTGCACTGACCCCCGCGGCCTTGTTGCAATACAATATACGACCCATTTATGTCTCCATCTACTGTTGCGACTGACCTTGGTGTTTATGAGGCTTCTGCAACACAAAAAGGCCATCATACAATTGGCCTGATTCATGTGACATGTCGGCTAAACAACGGGCTTGTTACCCCAAACACACCCGCCTCGCTACCTCATAGTGGTTCCTATATAACTGCTCACTAAGATATATAAGCTCGAAGCTCAAGGCGTTATTTTGACAGGTAGATTTAGTTACCTGTTACGATCGATGCAAGCTGCTGTACCAGTTAACAGATGTAGTACTTTATATGTTGGTGACATTTCCCAAAATGACATTATAGATTTTATGAAGCTCTATCCACCTTATTGGAGTTTTTCATATTAACTTTCTATTAAAAGTATAAAACATATTATAAATCATCACTCCCTGTTTATCTGTCACACTTTCCTTTGATGCCTAAATCCTTTCCCATCCTTTTGACTGGTGCCTCAGTGATTTTAGAAGTGTTAGGTTGTGTATAAACCATTTCCTGTGACCGAGGAAGAAGGAGATGAAAGACCAGCAACACCAGACGTTCAAAAAACAGCAAACATCAGTGTTTCCTTTTGTTATTGCTTCTCGTCTGAGTTCAGCGTCTGCTTCCTCGACGCCTGTGGAGACTCGGCTGTTGCCGGTTACTTCAGCCTCGGGGAGGATGACAGCTCGTCAAGATGAGTGACAAGTGTGCATCTAACAATACACTCAAGTCAGAGTGTTAAATAATGAAATAATTAAAATAAATAGTTGTTTTCAGAGTACAAGACACTTAAGAATGTATTACTGCGGCATCTGTCTTCATCATACTTATGCCATGTTGAATAGCTGAGCCCAACCTTTGGTCATTTAGAAAGTATTCATTTTTCAAAATGCATTTCATTCATTTATCTATGGAAGAGAAATTTAACAGGAAAAATCATTTGTCTGCAAAGCTGTTTAAGTTTTCAAACGCGAGGATGAAGCTTCAATGGTGTGCATACTGACTGCAGGAAGATTTAAAGTCAGCCTGTTTGTGTGACTAAATAACAGTCTCATAACCTTTTGGCTGTCTCATTCAGTTTCCACTTATATACAAGTTTTTACCTTGATATATTGTGTCAATCTAGGAAATTAAGTTAACGTGTGCTTAAAAGGAAAAGCCAAACCAATGGTAATCTGGTTTTGTCTCCACTGGTTTCAGAACACTAATTATTGGAAGTCAAAGTTTTTCCTGTTTTAGGCTCTGACATGCTGCCAGGTGGTGTAAACTACTTCATCTCTGCCACAGACAGTCATTGATACCAACCAGTCATCGCTAGTTGATATAAAACAGTGCTACTGTTGCTAGAGACACCACATTTTAAGTGTATCCGTCCATCTATTATCTTTCAGCTTATGTGAAGTCAGGTTATGGTAGCAGCAAGTTAAGCAGGATATTACAGACATCCATTTTGTCAGCAATGTGTGTGAGTTCCTCTTGAGGGGTTTCCCAGGTGCTCCCAAGCGGAGCTCTATAATCTGTCTCTGTGTGCGACAGAGCCCCATTGCTCAGAGCCTGGCCACCGGTTGCTCACCAGTGAGCACCACTCAAAGGTCTGACTGCAGGAAAGGGAGGATGTTCCTATTCCAGGCAAAGTGCTGTATGTCTGATTATTTCAGTTGTTGGCTTGTTTTGAATCACTCTTCCTCTGGCCCCAGCCTTGGGAGATGCCACCATAAGATCGCAGACAAAACAGCACTCCGGTTCAAAGGGACACACAAATCCCTCCTCCACACCAGTTCAGTTTATCAGTTAACTTCCTATGAAGTGCTTGTATTTGAAATTGCAAATACACTTCAGACGCATAAAAAGAAGCGTCTCTAAAATGAAGCCAGTCTCATTTGGCAGCCTTTATATTAACATGAATAAAATTTGTGGTTATGGTTTAAGGTTTGTGCAAACAATATGAATATCGTCGTAAAACAAGAAATATTCCCTTTAATATCGGGCACTTCATGCTTGGGGAATAGATTTCTGCCACTGATGTGCAAAGTGTACTTTATGATGTTGAATTTGATGATTAAACTGGTGAAAAAACATTTAAAAATCGTTCCCTGAACATATCAGGGAAGTAGTTTTGATTCAACTTTTCTTGGCAGGTTTAGAAGCTGTTTATTCAGTAGCTTGGCAAATAAATTCTCTCCATATATGCCTTTTTTGTGTTTCTCTGAACACACACACAGAAACGCATCCTCCCACTCACAACCACACACTTTCTGACTTCATTTTCTCCTCTGGCATACTTAATGTTTCTTTAGTTCCAATAAAAAATCTTATATTGATTGCTTTAGTTTTGTGTTTTTATTGGTTTGAATTGAACTCATTTTCCTTTATGATTTTCAGCAATTTAGTTTTCCATTTTGATCCCCAGTTTACGTCTCCCTAAGCCTGACGTTCCAACATTTTTCCAGCATTCCCCCTGAGGTTGTGGCACAGTATGGGTCCCAGCTGCATGGATCAAGTGTTAGTGCATCTCGCCTTTGCCATCAAAACCTCATAAGCCGTAGACATCTCTGGTTGCTGAGCATGAGGATATATGTTGTATTTACACAGAGAAAGAGCAATGTGGTGATTTAAAAAGAAAGAAAAACACACACACACACACACACACTAATATACACACGAACAAACTGCACACAAGATGACAACGCTTCATTTGGAAATTCAAAAGCCACATTCAGAGCGGGGAGATGTTTGAGCTCGCGTGTCATTTTGTATGAATAATTCCTTTTATTTGATTATGCACTTTCAAAAGTTGGCTCTTTTGATCAAAACGGTGTCAGACTGTTCTCAGGTGCGGCTGTGTCCTTGTAGCGTTGCATTTTATGGGATGCCGTATTTGAGTTCTGTTCGAAAATGCTTTAAATTCACTCTGGGGAAACATACATAAAAGTTTTCATCTTCCACATTTCTAAAGCTTGGAGAATCTGTTTTGTAAAAGTGTAAAGCTGCCAGGGTCACACTGTCCTGTTAACTTTTTATTTCTTTTGACCTTATTTGCTACATCTGGGTAAGAAGCACAATTTGCTGATTCGATTATTGGATCGAGTCAACAAGCTTTGTTCTTGCAAGTGCCCTTCAGCAAGACGTACCAGAAAATGCTGATTGTTTGGGTGTGAATGTATGAGAAACAAAGTACTGTAGTGTGGTTTCTTTGTGCTTTAAATATTGAAATATCATCTATGGATGAAGCTTTAAAAGTGGGGAATGTTTTAATAGCATTATAAAATAAAATGAAGGCTTAAAATTAGCAGTTAAGATCTTAAAGTAATCAAGCAGTGTTACCTCCTCAGTGTCTGTTGGTAAACAAAGGCATTTTAAGGGTAGTTGCGGATTGGTTTTACTTCCGGACCCTTCAAGAAATGTTCATCTTCTTAATACAGTCTATTAAAAAGACTAGAACTGCTTTCAGAAATAATCACCATTTATAGTGAGAAGCTGAAAATGCACACAGTTCTAAGCATGCAGAATCACAGCCACATGGTGTGAATGGGGAGCAGAAGGTTGGTTGTTTTGGTTGTAATAATTTACAGAAGGACGGGTTATGAAGAAGTAAATGTGAGAGTCTGCATCCTTGTTTTCAGATTCTCTGTTTTGCCCTTTCTACATGTCACTACTAATACTAGCTCCTGAATATGTTCACACTGGAAGACATTCTTATTAAAGGTCAGTTTTCACTGAGTTAAAGCTATGTTTGCATGTGCATGAGGCCTTATCACAGCCCCGATGGACAGGAGCATTCATACAATCGAGTTTGGTAGCACAAGCAATCTGACATTTGTGAATTCTGTTGGTAAATTAAAATCAAGTACACTAGATGTTTAGTTTTTTTTTAATTACTGTTAATGTTGTCCTGACCTCTCGTGCCAAATATTGATACATTTTTTTCATTGACGTAGCGTAAATAAATGAGACGCTGTGAGACCATTTTTCTTCATAGACTTGATAGAAATCCTTTCCATTCATTCAACAGTCTTCTCGTCTTAACAATACAAAATGAAGAAAGAAAGAGAACATGCTGCAATTATCAGACGACAAGCATGTTGATGATAAGCTACTTAGTAATCAGGGCCTCTTAATATGTATTTATTGGAAGCTAATAGACTGTGGGCTCATGAATATGCAACCATTAGCAGGTAATTGCTAATTAATTAGCTTTGCACACTCATCCAATTAGAGAAATATGAGGCCATTAAGGAATAACAGATCAGTCGTTAGTGTCAAATATGCAAATAAATGTTTACTCATTAGGGGGAAATCTATCCAAGTAAAATTATGGGGTAGTGTTGGGAGTTTTTGTCCAACTTGGCAGAATGAATAAAAGATTAAATTGCCTTAAAGCCAAAACAAAAGTGTAAGTATCCATTTTGAAGATGTTTTGCTTCCTGAAGTCATTAGTTAGTATTTCAAAAAACTTCTTTCCTCCATAATAAAGATCCAATAGTTTTAAAGCTAAATGTTAGCTTGACTGATTATTTGTATTAATCATTAATTTGCTTAAATTTCATGCCCAATTCTTTTTGTTATGTTTTCTTCCAGTGGGGTATGTCTCAATTTACAGTGTAGCTCTTCATCTGCTTTCAAAGACAGCTCGGCTGTGGGCTGCTGCACAGTGCAGCACTGAACTTTTAACAAAACCTGAATAGGGTTTCTCATTTTATTCTGCACGAGCTAAGACAAAAATACTTCTGAGCTCCGGCTGCTGCAGGAGACGCAGAGAGAAAAGGAAAAGCAAGGTTTGGCTCAGTGAAAATGTGACAGACAGAGAAGTTTTTGTTTCAGTGAACGGCTTCGATACGGTTTTTAGGTTCTGCTGCTGCACACATACTGTAAGTTATTTTTTTTCTGCAGTCAAAAAAGAAGGAAAATTGATATTGAGTGTCGTTACAGTGCTGAGATTTCATGCTCAGTTCCTTCTTTTAGTCACATATGAGTAATATTTAATTAAATAATAGATCAAAAATTCTAATTTTTTCAGAAAATGTGAGCATCTATAAAATAAGCTTTTTTTTTCTTCTATTAATAAGGAAGATGATGTAAATTCATCTGAAGGAATTCCAGATTTTCCAGATAACTATTACAAAAAACACATCAGACAAAAAATAGTATTTAAAGTGTTTTGACATGCTTTCATTGTGACAGCAAACTATTGCTATGACTTGTAAAATTACTGTCAGCAGATCCTCTTCGGATTTCAAATATTTTTGCCCAGCTAATTTACAGTTAGTATCAGATTTTGGTTTGTAGTCATGTTATGAATGCTTGACAATCACTGAAACAGTTTAAATGTTCACATTGATGCTTATAAAAACACTGGTCACTGTAATGTACTGTGTGTAAATAGCGTGCCACCTCTGGGCACATTTTATCAGATTCAATTGAGTCATATGCAAAGAAGTAAGGGTCACTGTTAAGATCAGGATATTAAAAAAGCACACATACATTGTCATAACATTCTGTGTTATTAAATAAGCCAAATATTCAACTTGATGTGCCACCGTTTTGGTCATTATCCAGAATTTTGTCTACACATGTTTCATATCTAGCCATGCATTATATTAGCCATATGGAACTTGCCTGTTGTACTGAGTAAACAACTGTTTCCCTATCATGTAGCTGTGTAAGTCTCAGACAGAGATTAGTTATAACATTTCCACACCTTATTAACTTGCAGCTTCCATTTAATTATCTCATTATCATGCATTACTGGCTCATGATCACTAGTTATTGATCTTTGGGGTTCACATTGGCAGTGTGGACGCTCAAGGCTGATTTTTGTTGTTGATGTTTATTTGTTGTTTTTTTATTTTCACCACCAACACGGAGCTAATTGTTTCTTATTTTTTATTTCAGTTTAAAATGACGCAGCTGTTTCTGAACAGAGATTAAAACTATTTAATGAACCAGCCAGCTCATGTTCTACAGTAACAAAGTTGCCTCCAAGTGAAGGTCAGTGATGTGTAAAAGAAATAACAAAAGTTTGTTCTCAAGGAAAAAGCTCCTGGTACACACACGGATTTATGAAACCAGCTTAATGTTTAGACAGTTAAAAGGCAAAAGGACAAAGATGTGTGTGAGGGGTGAGTGATGGAAACAGATTGCTTTATTCCCTTGTGAGCATGATTAATTAAAATCATGGCATCAGAGCATTCGGGCTGAACTAAATTATAATAAAGAAAATAAAGATTTTAACAAATTTGATAATAAATAACAATGACTGCAATAATAAATGACCTGGAAACGCAAGACAACTCGTTGTAAACTAACGGATATTGATCTAAACATTTATGTTTATGAACACATCTGCAGCAGATTTAAATCAGTGATCATTTCCAGAATGCATGAACATGTAACTGTTATTCCTTGTAGAAAAAACAAGCATGGTGTCTTGTCATTTTGGTTTATTCTGTACTTATCATTTAGAATTTCACTGTAATTTAGTTTTCTGGTCATATGAAGTATAGTCTGGCAGCCAGCTGGCCAAGTGGACGAGCCATTTACCAGTTAGCTAGTTGGTTCAGACAGATTTAGATAATTAGCAGCACATGTGACAGAGTTCTGGCTCAAACCATTGATTTGGCGCGACTAATGCATGAGCAATCATGCCATAGGACACTTGGGGGACAATCTATTCTGATTTCTGGCTTTTTGTTGTTTTTAATATATAGGCTGTCAATATATGCACAGGTTTTTAGGTTAACAGCATGCACACACCTTTAAAATCACTGACTTTTGATTAATTTGTTAGTCATACATAGAAATATCATATAGCTATGTTTGAAAACAAAGAACAATAAAACAACAAAATCAGCTGGGGCTCTTCCTAAATTGGTGCTAAATTCTGAAACAAAAGTAGGATTGTATCGATTGTAACCATATAAAGAGAGCAACAAGATCAACAAACTTCAGCAATCTGAGCCTCGGCATACAAATAAAGCTTCAGCACATCTATAAATTAACCCTGACATTTCACTGTGACCTAAAATAAAAATAACATTAAGATTTCTTTCTGGCTTTTCCACATTTTTCTTCTTTTTTGTGGTAAGGAGGAGAAATGTAAGACTCTCCTTTCCCTCTGACGCATTGAAAACTAAATGAATGTATTCTTTCTTCAAAGCATTATGTAAATGACGACACTCTCAGGATAGGGTTCCTTGAGGACCCGCTGCAGTAGTAGTTGCAGCGGTGCTGAGAGTTTGCTGTTTATATATTTCTTTTCCTTTTTTGCCGTTATCTTCATAGCTGTGGCAAACGCCCTGTAGTTCTGTCGTGTAAAAAAAGGCCAAAGAAATTTATGCCTTTAATCAGGGAAGTTGCGTGGCCTTGGAGAGATGTTACACTGTGACACTGTGCAAGTCACCCCCACTGCTAGCACATTGTGCCCTACGTGTGTGGGTTGGTTGAAGGAGTGTTCACTGTGGTCTCAAGTGTCATCTTAGGAAGAAGAAAATGGCAGACAGTAAAGGAAAAATGTTGTAAACGCTCCTGGAAATGTAGTTTCTCATGAGCAGTGATGCCCATACAGCAAAGTGGAATAAAGACCACCAGAAGGAGAGAAGAACACAGAGTGCCTCAGAGTTTTAATTTAATTTACATTCTCTTTAGCCACAACAGAAGACAGCACTCACCATCTTTACCAGAATACATTTCATGGTGTGCGTGTCTGTGTGTGTGTGTGTGTGTGTGTGTGTGTCCACTGTGATAGCTAAAACTGACACATTCCACAGACCAATTTAGAGGCATGTTTATCTCCACTTAATGAATTTAAGTCCTGAATTCCATCTATTCCTCATCTAAACTGGTTTTCACCAGCTCATGGGAAAAACCCTTCTTCAGTCATCAGACTTTTTTCTGACTCCTGCTTGTTGATGGGTATGTACTGAAACCCACAAATGATTTCACAGCTCGTTTGTGGAAATGATCTGTCTGCGGCTGCTAGAGGACAGGCTGATGAGATTGCTGAGTGTAAACCCCATTAGGCTACAAAACGTTGCAGACCTGTGTTTGGTAACAAACACCTGACTCCATCAACCCCTTTCCCAAGAAAGTCTATAATTATAATAATAATGATGATGCTGATATGAAAGTTTTTAATGTTATTTGACCACTCCAGATAATAAGAAGTACTTTAACAGTAATGCCACTGAGGTTCAAAGGTATATTTTTTTTCATAGTACGGCATAGTATGTTCCATCTATCAAACTGGAGGCAAAGGTTTTATTACCAATACTACATACAGGCAGTGGGACCTTGACACCATGTCTAACCACCAGCCTATATTTTTGCAGCCTCTAGTTGAAAATAGCTACTTATTTTCTCCGTATTTCATATTATATGTGCTAAACATGAACTAATCCATAATTTTTTTGTAAGTGTTTCACATTTTGCTGTGAGACCTTTCTTTCTTACGCTACAAGCTACAAAAAAGAAACTAAAACACATGCAGATCAAGCAGAATTTAGTCATATTTTTCTTCCTAAATCTGATTAAATGCATGTGAACATACAGCAGAAGACTGTGACATCTTTTAACGTAAGGACTATCAATTGCATAGCAACTATGTAACATCAGTCGAATGAACAAAATAAAATGCTGATTCTTGTTTTTTATGTGAAGCTTAATCAAATAAATTACACACTAGTCAATTTTCCTACTTTGTTGTTACTTTGAAACATTCTACGACAAAAGCAATATGCATATGTTTAGATTCTAAATGATTTGATACAGACACTAAAGTATAACCACCTTTTAATTATCATCAACCCACCAGCCAATGGCAGAGTCTTGTTTGTACACCTATTACCTATTACACATTTAATGCTAGATAATCTGTGTTTTGTCAACTGAGCTGAATTAATCAGAAAATTTCCCTCCGGCCTAAACAAGAAAAAAAAAACTCAAAAAGAAAAGTACAGAAAAACATTCAGACGGAGCATTGTCACTGACTTTATGTCATGCTGTGCTTGTGTTGTCGGTTTATTTGTTTGTAGTGTTTATGAATCTGACATCAGTGTACAGTAGAAATGTTCTTGTAAATCTTTAAATGCCAATATTAACTGACAAAAAAAGAGAGACAGAAACAGGACGGCTGTGAAGTTGAATATGCCGTTTTATCTATCTTTAATGTGTGTGTTTATTTATTTACTGATTAAGTTTTTTTCACTGTGCATAACTGTAATATCATATTTGTTTTATCTGATAGGTCTGTGTTTCAAAAGAATGGAAAGAGAGCGGAGTTGAAAATACAGATAATGATTTTCTTTTTCCTGTAAAATGTTTAGTTATCATATTTATGAAATTATTTTCTGATATATTAAAAAGAGGATGAGAGAGAGACAAAGAGACAAGATGTGAGATATAAAGAGAGATGCGATGATCTCATCAGGAATGATCTCATCGGTGTATATCCATGGAGACTATGTGGGTGTATGTGTGTCAGACTGACTGGGTGACTCCTAAGGGGGAGTTAGGGGGAGGTCAGGCATTGAAGGAAGGGAGTTGCCTTGTCTCTTGTCTCTCCCTTTGCTTCACCAACCCCCAAACATACACACACACACATAACCCCACATTTACACACTCACACACAGAGTGCGCTTTTGTGTTTGACTTTGATCCCTCACTGTTGTCAACATCTAAAAAGTCTACTGTCAGTCGGAGCAATGCAGTGTACAGCTGAAGAAAAGGTACTCGTGTGTAGAGATGACAACAGGAAATGTGGGGGTAGTATGCTTCTTCACGCTGTAGATATTTAATCAAGTAAATGACTAATTATGAAAAAGTTAAATGACAGTGATGGGCTAAAGCAAATGTGAATTTTCAGAAATATTTTGAGTCTTAAAAATTTTAAATTTGTGCAGCCTGCTCACATGATATATGAAAGGTAATTACTTTAATTTGAAGCTGTGTTGCCCCCCTTCTAATATATCTATTAAAAATGGTGAGGAGAGCAGATTTTAAATTGTTTTTTCCCACATTTTTGGCAGCTCCTTCATTAGGCCTAAATGTGAAAAGATGAGGAAAAGAGACTGCCCCGTATTGGAAGGATGACAAACTTTCTGTCATTTTCTCCTTAAAAGTAACCAATTAATAATCCAGACATGCTCTACTGGAGCAGATCATTTAGATTAGAAGTTCTTTTCCTTATAGATAGCCACACGTGATGCATTTTATAAGCATCACCCAAGAAGAATGGCAGTACTAACTAAATTTGAGAGTATGTCCGTTGACAATGTTATTTTACTTTTAATCCTGCGTTCTTCTCCAATAAGAGCTGATGGACAGGCTTCAAGAATCAAAGTGGTTTTGATCATTCTCTGTAGCTTTCATTTCTCTGGAATTACTCCAGTATCAATTGCGTAGGTTGTTTTTTAAAAAAAAACACACAAGGGAAAATTGTAGAGAGACAGGAGATTTGGTTTGAAACCAAATTATATCAAATCATTGGCTCTTAAAGTAAATTTGCTTTGATTTTACTATCTACCCAAAAGTTAATGATGGATATACAAAGGTGTATGGTGTTGTGCTGGAGCTGGAAAGGAGGAGGGTAAACTCCTCAAACGAAAAGCTTGTTCAAGGCAGAAATCCCATAATTGCATGATTTTATTGATTCTACGCAAGATAATGAGCTCTGATGAAACTGAGACTTAACATCGGGGTATTTCTGTAGATACAGCAGCTAAGAAATCCAGCTTCACACACTAGCTGTTTCAAGCCAAGAAACAATTATAATTTTAATGCATTTGCACGATGTACTGAGACTAAGAATCTCTACACAGTTGCAGTTGTTGAACAGAAGCCATGCCCAGAAATACAGAGAAACTGTGTCTTTCTGCGGCTTCTAGACGTCACTGGCTGAAACTAAAAAGCAGTCTTTGTTTATGAGCTCATTTTGTCTTTTTCTTGTTGCTTGCATCAGTGCAGAGTGGTTTGGAGGAAATCAAGGACGTCTCTTTCAATCTATGTTCTGTCATTTGTGTGAGGTTAAAGCTGATTCAGTTCAACACAGAAAGACTCTTCAAACATTTAGTCCTTTAAAAGACAGCGAAACACAGAGAAACCTTCACCGTCTTTAAATTAGATGTTAATAATAATAACTTACATCGATGCATGGATAAAAGTATTCGTCTTCACCTCCACCTTAATTAGCTTAACTTTTAAACCTGCAGTGATAAACACAGAGCAGGTGTGAAAAGCCATGATAGCACACGTTGTTAACATTTCAAAAATATACAAAGATGTGTTTAGTCTTTGGCAGACTCTTAGTCAGAAAAACCACAATAAGTGTTTTGCTTTTTCTCCAAATGTCTTTTGGGTTTTACACAAACACTTTCGACATGACTGTGGTTTGCCAGTCTCAACATTCATCTAAGATTAGTCTAATGCTATTGCCGTTTCACAAACACAAGCCAGTTATTCATATTTCTTTTACTTCTTTTTTTTTTTGCTAGTACATACTACCCACTCTTTGTAAGTACACCTGTACAACTGATTGTTAACACAAATAGTCAATCACACAATCACACAGCAGAAATTCAGTTCACTTAAGCATGTAGACAAGGTCAAAACAAGTTCAAATTGAACACCAGAATGGGGAAAGAAATGTGCCAGACAAGGTGGAATGAGTACTTCTGAAAATGGCTTGAGAAAGAGAAAATATCCAGTGAGTAGCAGTTCTCTAAACAAAAATGCCTTGTTGATATCAGATGGAGAATGGCTAGACTGCTTTGAGCTCATAGACAGGCAGCTAAGAAGAGAAAACCGCGGCTTCAATTCGCACCAAAACTGGACAATAAAAGAGAAAAAAAGGTACCTGCTCTGATGAGTGTCGATTTCTGTTGCAACAGTTGGATGATAGGGTCACAATTTGCCATAAAACAACATGAAAGCATGGATCCATCCTGCCTGTATCAATGGCTCATGCTGGTAGTGGTGGTGTAATGGTGTGGGGAATATTTTCTCGCTACAGTTTAGGCCTTTTGCTTCCAGACAAGATTGTTTAAATGCCACAGCCCACCTGAATATCTACTTGACTCCTAAAGCAAGTATATACCGTTATACTCCCAAAACTCAATCTTACAGCTGAAAAGTGCAATTATCTGATAAAGAATATGGCTTGCTGTGACGCAAATTGAACTAACAGCATCTGACACCCTGGAATGAGAACGTATTGTCTGTACCTAAACAGAAATCTCTATCTCTCAAATGAAACGCAATGATGTGAGTTAGCATCAAGTCACCACGTAAAACAAAAGATCTAATCCAACAAAAACATTTAACACTTTCTATCTGATTTCATTTTTTCCTGAGACCAGGCTACGCACCCAAAAACAAGACTGCTGTATCATGTGAAGGAACCGGGGGCGTGAAGACGTATTATTTGTATACTGTACATCAGAGCTGTAGGTGACAAACTACCTGCAAAGTTTTTGACAGCTCATAAAATGAAGTGGTAGCAAAACTATCAGCTAAATATTTCAACATGTTCACTTTGTCAATGATGTCTTGTAAATATTTGATTCTTGGATTCATTTCACTGTCTTCTCTATGAGAGAAGAGTTCAGAAGACGCAGGTATTCAGCCTAAAGAAGAAGAAAAAACAACCAGAGGGCAAAGCAGATCAGGCATCTTTGTATAAGTTTGTCTGCGTGCGTGTGTGCATGTGTGTGTGTTTAACCTAAAAGACAAATGAAGAGGATTAAATATAATAAGCAGGTGGAGGACAGAATGTTCAGACAAGCTTGATGTGAGTTTCCAGCACTGGGAAAGAAGCGCTGTCTAATCTTTCTGGGACAATTTGATTGCTTTTTATTTAATTATTCAGTGAATTACTTTATTCTATACTCAACAGTTAGACCAAAACATTTACAAAAATAGAAAAAGCTTTTGGTGTGTGTTTAAAAAAAAGGATCTTTTTTATTACCACAGTTGCACGTTTTTATCTTTCAGCATATGTTCAGGCAGAGCGGTGCACAAGGTGATAGCATACATATAAGAGTAAAGAGGCTCAAAGGGTCTGATTAGGCATTAAAGCAAAGCATTATGGGGTGGATACAAGGATCCAGTATTACTAAAATGAAACTGTGGAACCTCAGAGACAAACAGCGCACTATTCTTCCCAGAGTGCAACCTCATGTCACACTAACTTGTCTGTTTGCACTCTCATGGCCTCGGGCTGGATACTTCAGAATGAGCACAGAGCCGTGTGTGTGTGTGTGTGTGTGTGTGTGTGTGTGTGTGTGTGTGTGTGTGTGTGTAATACAGATTAAGGTCAATAGCAGTGCACACCTGACCTCCCTACAGCTGAGCCTTGTAGAATATCATGGTGCCCCGTGCTGTTATATAATGTAAAAATGACTGACTCTCGTTATTACACCACTCCATCAGGGACATACAAGAGTGTTTATTTTGTATTAATTTTTTTCTGCAAGTCTCTTCTTGTTTTTCCCATAAGATTGTATTGTATTGTATTGTATTGTATTGTATTGTATCTTTATTTATTTCAGACATAATAAAACAAACAACCAAAAAACAAAAAAAACAATATATACTCGTCTACATGTACTTTCGTTTACGGATACGAATATATGTGTAGATATACACACACACACGTATTTGTACAGACAAGCAAAAAAGAAATATAATAAAAATAAAACACATTCGTCTAACATGAAATAACAATTGTTTGGTCTGAAAAGGAGTAGGAAGAAGTATACACATACTTATTAACTCCTACCCCTGCTCAACATCTTATTAATCCCACATATTTACCTAATTCCCATGGACATATCTCCTAAGATATGTCCATGCTGTTGGCAAGAAACAACATAATATTATAAACACCAAAAGATTTAATGACATACAAACAATATATACATATTTTTACATAAACCACCCTTTGACAGTGCAGCTTGAAGAAATAAAATATACATCATATCATGCCATGTTATTTGTTGATGTGCACTGATGTTTAATTAACAAACTAATTCAACAAAGCTGACTGTTAAATGCAGCATCCTTATCCCACAAAAACTGGAAATGGAGAAGGTTCCCCTTCAAAGTAAAAGCTGTGCCTCAATGCTGGAACCTTCTCCACTTACAGTTTGTGCCACATTTTCCATTTTTCAGTAGCTGGCTATAGGGAATACATTTTTCCTGAGCAACAGGTGGTTGCCAGGGGGTCACTGACCGGTCTGAAGAAGGTTGACGTAACTGGGACTTTAGCAACCATTTTCCCAGCAACTGCAACCTCCAGCAATCGCTCCCACCCAGCTAGGGAATACTCATTTTTCCCTGACCAGTGACTGCCAGATGGTGGTGAATCAGTCCCCAGACCTGTGTGACTGGAGTCTTATTTACTTGACCCCGATGGTCACATGTCCAGAAGGGTTGAAAAGTGATTTTTAGATCATTTGATTGGAGGTCTTGTTGCTTCTGTCTTTCTCTATTTGCAGACTATTTTCGGAGGTGTCCTAATGTTGAAAATAACAACTAAAGTAATGGATTTGCTGCTGTGACTGTGCACATATGTCCTGATAAATTGCTCTCTGACATATATTTGCATTATGGTGCCACATTATTATGACAGCTTCTGTGCATAATCTGTGTTTTAAAACCTTTTATAGCAATCATCTAACAAAGACTTTCACACTCAGAAAATCTCTTGAGGATCTGACTTCATTTTTTTCCTTTTTTTCCTTACCAGAGAACAAAACGCTCAGCTCCCCATCAGTGATTCTGGTGATTTAGTACGCTAATTCAAGGTTTAACCAGTGCTGGATCACAAAAAGTTTGTTGGACTAATTTAAATGCTACTCTACCACTGCAACTGTAATCCTCACACTCCATTAAAAACATGAAATCAATGTTTTCACCTAATTCTGCAGTGTTTCGTGTAAATTATAGGTCCTCCTCAGTCTTTTGAGACAGTAAGACATTGTTGTGTTTTTGATTAAATTTCTACTGCAAGTCGTCATCTAAGTGACTGAAATGCCAAAACACACAATCTTTTTCACTTTTTTTAAACATTTGTTAGAGCTGCTAACTGAAGTAACTTTAAATCCGACACTAGAAAAGATCTGTAAATACATCACATCCTTTTCATCTGAAGCTCAGTAAAGAGGTGATCCCCGCTAAGTTTTCACCAGCCAAAAGCTAAATATATGTTGGGTTTAAAAGTCCATTAAAGAAACTGTAAAGTAACCCTAATTTGAAGTGAGTAAAGAGGGGGAGGGTAGATGGACTTCAAGGCTGTCTTAGCTTCCCCATCCACTCGTGTTGGCAGCTAACTGGAGTAATTGGTATGTGGATGAGACAATGATCAAACGAAACCTTCACACCTCCATCACACTTAATGAAAGCTCAACAAGCAAATACAGAACTGCCAGATCCTTTGTAGTCCCTCCACTGTGAGAGTATATGTGTTTTAATGTGTCTTTTTTTCAATATATGCACTCCTTGTTTGTGTGTCTCCGAGTGTATGTGTAGCTGCTCAGATCCACTGTGATTGCTTGAGTTATTTTTAAGGCAATTATTTTGGTTTTTGGCAGCGTCAGTCAATCCGGCATTATCCAGACTGACACAGATTGCATTCAGATAAGTCATCTAATGGCACAGATATAATAAGTCAACGCTGAGACAATTTTTTAGATTTCCGCTGTTTGTGTGTGTACGTGTTTGCTTTTTTGGCTTAGTTTTTGAGGCAATATAACACCTCAAGGGTATTGAATTCAATTATCTACAAAATTATAGAGGAAAACAAAATTCACAATGTGTGTATTTCATGGAAAAGTAATTATTCTAGTCTCTTGGGAGTTTAGACAAAGAACAATCCTCAGCATCCTTCTAACACTGTTACTGCTGCTGCTTGTCGGTCTGTGTATGTGTCTGGAGAGCCGGGAAGTAGGAAATGGGGTTGAAAACATTGTTGGCAGTGGGTTATCACATCCTCAGCTTGTGTCAGTCATGTAATCATTGTTTTTACATTTGAGATATTTGTGTTATTCTTCCAAATAAAAAGAAAACAAACAGAAAAAAAACATATAGTAAGTGTTTATGACTTGTATGTCTCATTTAATCTCTTATTCGTGCCTTTTTTGCATTTTGCACATGAAATTTAATTAGCAGAGACAGGATGAATCGTGTACACACAATATTGTTGGTGAGAAAACATCAAAAAGGGCATTTAGTTAAATAACTGAACAAGTACAGTATCACATATAATATGTATTTACTGTTTCTTGGTTGACAGCAGTAAAGATAATCATTTTAATTAATTTCGTTAGAGCAACATCTCATTTACAATGATGCCTGATAAAACAAAAAAATACAATTAATTAAGGACACAAGATTTAGGTAGAACAAGCAAATCAGTTTAAACAGCTTCAAACAGAAGCCAACAGAATCATCATTATGAATTTTAATTAATTGAGTGTTACAGAGAAATTTGTTTGGGGCGTTTTGTAAGAGTTCTGGTTGGTCAGAACATGGGAACTAAAAATAGTTCTCCCACGCTCAGTACAAACTTGAGCAACTTGCCAGGCCCTGGACCAATTTGGGTATGGACCAGCGCACCAGTCCAACACATTTATGAGGTCAGCTTTCCTTTCAGGGACCTAGAGATCCATTTGTGATTGGAAGTTTGCATATACTCCTGATGTATATGTAATTATATTATAGAAAATTAAAAATAAATGTAAACTTCTGCACCAAATGTTTTGGGGGCACAGATATGGGACCTACATGCCACAGGACGTTTGCAGCTTACCCTTTGAGTGCAGTGACGTGTAACGTGGGACAGGTTTGTTGCACCGATAGATGCTACACCCTGAGCCATTTTTCACAGTATGATTCAGTTTGTTCTTCTCAAGAATCCACACTGTTCCCAGTAGAGCAATGTGGAACGATGTGAACAATGTTTTCACTTCAGCTGTCACTGGTTGTAAGACTAATCACAAGTTGAAAACCCTTAAAGCAGGTATCTTGAATTTAAAAGCATTTTCAGTCTTTTAAGCCTGACCTTGTGGGCAAAAGGTTGTTCTGTAATAAAAAAATGAAAGTTCAACATAACAATAAATAGTTTTCTAACCATTTAACCATGTTTCAAACAGCAGTTCAACTACAAGTTACCAAACAAAGTATAAAAAGGCAATTTGAGCTGTAAAGTCTGTCAGCCCAAAAAACTTGGTTATTAGGGTTTGTGCCAGCTCTACTGTATGACTCAACCCAACATCAGTGCTTAAGCTTTGTTAACATTAAATGTTGACTTGATTGAGGTTCAACAATATTCCTTCAGGTTCTCAAACTCTTGTTGAAGTGTGAAAAAATTCACTCTTACACTTCTTATTTCATCGTCAACGATGAAAAAAGATCCAAAACTTTACTGTTCACCTTGCTTGTGTTGTACCGCACAACATAAATGTGAATAAACTGCATACAAAAAAAGTAGTGAGCAAATAAAAGAAAATGATTTGGTAAAGCATTTATTGAACATTGGATTATTTTGTTATTGCAAACAGTCAGCTGTGTTTGAAAGTTTGGCTTCTATTTATTTTTTGCCAACAGATGTTTTTATCTGTGACTTGAATGCAATCACCACTTGATGAAGGTGTAGATGTGAAAGTTTCAGACTGCATGGGGCCACATTATCTTTTTGTGATACATGCTTTGTTCCTGCTTGACTCGTTTGACCCTCGTCTTTTAAAAAACATCGCTCAGTCAACCGCTGCTTCTCCAGAGGGACTAAAGGCACCAATAACCAGTGCGATGTTGCAGTTGTCACACTTTCTGTCTGTCTGTTGAAATGTGAAATGCTCGTTTCCGTGTGTTAACACATAGGTTTGTTTCTACATGCCTGATCCAACTTGCTTGTGCCTCATACAGCTTAAGGATTAACTCTTTCACGCTACCATCTGTTTCTCAAACTTGCTCCCAGTGTAGACATGTGTTCAGTGTCACGTACTGTTGCTCCTGCAGTGAGAAAGTCTCACAGCACCCCACTCTGTGGAGGCAGTGTGGAATATGCAAAAACAAGTTCTGGCTACAAACTGGATGAATTGTTGGAAGACACATGAAAAACATGTGACATCTGTTTGAAATTTTGAATTCCCTGATATTCGTTTTCTTAGAAGGAGGCGCTGTATACGCAGCATTTTTTTTTTGTTGTAATGAGGCATCCTGGTGAGATTACATTAAAGATTAACTCTGATGTCATTGTGTAGTTACCATAAATTAGTAATGGCTCCATGTTGTAGACTACTGATCACTCCCAGTTTCACACCAGGGGTGCGATTCTCTGAAACAAAGACTACGACTAACAGTCACTTATCACCTCATTTCATCTCCCAGAACAAGAATGAACATAGTGGAAGTAATTTTTCTGTCAGCGTTTCCACTATTTATCATCATCATAAACTCAAAGCTGAGTTAGCTCTCTTAGTGCAATTTGGGTGCTTGGCAGGTTCAAATACTTCCTATTTTAACTGCAGCCATTTAAAAGACTGTCTTTGCAAACTCCAGCTGCATTGCAAAATTGTGACTTCAACCAATACGTTGCAATGATTCTTGAAACTTCTTTATTTACTAGCATTTTATAGCAAATAAATTCACCAAAAAATATGAATTTATGAAACTGGTATTTATTAGTAATAGCAATCAACAATAAATATAATTGGGGTTAAAAAATTATTCATATGATTTGCCTTCTTTTTAACTTTAAGGCATGGAAATATAAATATTTGCCTTTTTTTTTTGCTCTTTCCTAATTTATTGCTCTTAATTTCACCTCAGCATGAGAATGAGCATATCACTAGTCTCACACACACACACAGCATGTGGACAGGAGCTGCTGGGACATATGACGTGAGCTAACATTAAAAGAGCTGGCGACAGCATTTTACAGTTTGCAGTAAAGGCTTCCAAACTAGAGAAACACCAATCATAAACATTCAAGAACTAACACCACAGTCATGGGTGAACTGAGTTTGCTCAACTCACTGGCCTACAGTTTGCAAACAGCAAACACATAATAAATGAATCGGCCATAGAGCCACCTTTCTTACTTGCCTCTCTACTTGTTCTTAAATCATTGGTTTTATTGGTTGTCTGTAGTACTTTATGTTCTTTATTTTTGCAAGTTCAGTCAAGTTATCCTTTTTTAGCTGACTGTCAACTGTAATGTGTGTTTTGTTTCTAATCTGTAACGTTTTTATATCCAGCCTCTTTGAAATAAGCCAAATTTATTTTAATTTTATATTGAAATAAAAACAGAAATACATTTGTAACTATTCTTTTTTTCTACCTAAAATACTGCTGAATAAATTACCATGTAACTGCATCGCAGTCGAATGATGAAGCTCTTTTTTCTCTTGAGAGGTGCTTTCACATGAATATGTGAACACATCATGAAATTGCTCAAAGCTAAACTATTATAAGCAAAAATCATCACAGACATGTGTGTCATTATGATGCATTAGCTACAGTATGTCAACAAAGTATTGGTTGTCACTGAGATGATACTGAAATTAAATTATCACAGTAGGTGTCTGGAATGAACAGACTGAAAAATAAATTACATATCACTGTTGACAAAATTGTCACTGTTTTTTCTAAGTTCCTGTGTGCAATTTAAACAGTGGGAAAGCCATGGCTGCATTCAGTGTCCTGTAGTCCAGCTGCCTTTTCTTCCTTTCCTGTTCCCATGTTAATTTCCGTGTTTTATCCTTTTGTCTCCCTACTCTGTCTACTGTATGTCTACTACATACAGAGAGTTTAGGCTGTGTTGAAGAATAAAGGTGGTCATACAAATATCAAATATAATTCTGCTTATGTGTTTCCATGCGCATTTACATATGTTTCTATAAATCTCTGTACCTATTTCCATTTTTCCTACCGAATATGAATCTGTAGATTAAGACATTTGCGCAGGACTGAATAAAGCAGTATATTTAAGACATGGTAAGTAAATCCAAATACTGGATACAGTATACAAATTACAGATTGAGGCATTTATGCGATCGTGGCTCAAGAGTTGGCAGTTCGTCTTGCAATCGGAAGGTTGCCGGTTCGAGCCCCGGCTCCGACTGTCTCGATCGTTGTGTCCTTGGGCAAGACACTTCACCCTTTGCCTACTGGTGGTGGTCAGAGGGCCCAGTGGCGCCAGTGTCCGGCAGCCTCGCCTCTGTCAGTGCTCCCCAGGGCAGCTGTGGCTACAATGTAGCTTGCCATCACCAGTGTGTGAATGGGTGAATGACTGTATGTAGTGTAAAGCGCTATACAAATACAGGCCATTTACCATTTATAATATGAATTTTTAGGCTTTTGAGTCTGTTGGGGCCTGTTAGCAATGATTCATATATCCTAGTAATCAATGCTTTGTCACTAGTAGAAAGCTACTAGCAGTTGCAAATGATAAGAAATGGCAAACAAAGGGGGTTTAAGTGCAAGTTATTTAAAATGTAGTTTTCTGTCCTGATGTTCAGCACTAGTTTTTTTTAAGTAGTTCCATATCATATGGGTATAATGGCACACTATGGGAATTTTCTTGATTCATTAGAGCTACCAAGAAGTGCAAGCGACCTGTAATCTCATTATGGATGATATAATTTCATCAACAATTACTACTGAAAGTTTATTTATATTAACAGATGTTCAAGTGTTTTCTTAAAATAATCATTCCCCTTTGTAAGAATGTCTTATTGCAAAAAAACTGGCAAGATATCAAAGATTTATCTCAATTCATGCCAATAGAAAAGAAGTGTACATTAAGAGATAGAGAAGTAAAACCAGTCAGTTGTAGAGTTTCTGACAGGCAAGAGATGGAGACTATGATGGAGCTGCATGAGTTTACATGTGTGTACGTGAGTGTGTGAACACTCCCTCATGGGAGTTTCCCTCCCCACTCAGCAGTAATGAGCTGTGCAGGCAGCATTTTGCTTATAGGCCCATAAACAATGCACTTATTAAGATGGAAGCTGCCGCGGGCAAACAAGGCTAATTCGGCGACATATGCATGGAATGAGCTCTTTCGTAGGAGTCTGTTTGTCTTTGGGTGCGTGTCTGCGTGTGGGGAGGTGGATTCTAAGTCAGTCAGGTTGTACACGGAGACAAAATGATGATAGACAAAAAAGGCTGGAGAGGATTTGCACCCAAGAGATTCTGAAATGGGAGCTGTTTGAGAGAGCAAAGGGGCAACAGAAAGCGAGATGTACAGAATGAGAGACTTTAAGAAAGATAGAGGTAGAAAAGTAAAGCCCCAGAACAGAGACGCTGGTGGAGTCTGGAAGATTGGAGGAGGGAGAGAACGGTAAAACGGAATGAACGGCGCAGAGTAAAAGAAAGATTTGGCTATCGAGACAGAAAAAGAAAGTGGGAACGCAGACAGACGGAGATTAAAATAGAGAGCGAGTGAGTCAGACGTGGAAAGAGGGACAGAAGGGAAGACTGACTCATAAAGATAAAGAGAAAAAGTGAAACAGAAAAAGTGACACAAAGACGATGAGAGAGCAAAAATAGAGAGAGGGAGAAAAAGTCTCTGGGAAATTCCATGGAGTAGAAGTAAAAGCAAAAGGCAAAAGCAGAAAGGGAGGGAAAGGACGGAGATGGAGCAAGAACTCTAATGACTTTGTTTTCAATTAAACGGTTGAAAAAGAAAGAGATAGAGAAAGATTTTTGTTTTAGCTTAGCCTATTTCAGACATTAAAAAAGAAGAAGAGGAAAAACATCAGAAACAATAGCTCTTCCTATTAAATATCTTGACTCTTAAAATATGTTCATATACTTCCTCAGTAAGGAATGAAAATGTCGTGGCATTGGGTCACTGTGTTTTTTGTTTTAAGTTATACTCTTTGAATTATGGTTTGTATTATATGGCGTCTGTCATGTTTTCACATCTCTGTGTCAAATCTGCATCTTTGCAAATGTCTCGTGCTTCCTGTTTTATTTTGATAGTCCTTGTCCTTTGCTTCCTTTGTCTCATTATGTCTGATTTGTCTCAGCTGTGTTCCCACCTGTTCTCCATCCTCTCGTTGACCTGCCTGTGTATTTATGCCCTGTGTCTTCCACTGTTTGTTGCTGGTTTGTCTGTCTGTCTCCTGCTGAATTTCTCCGGGTTCCATGTTTCGTCTCGCTGTTCTTCATGTTCTGTTTTTTCCTATCTCAAGTTTTTATATTTCATGTTTTAAGTCCCAGACATTTTGTTCCTTTGTATTATTTTCGTACCTTTCCCCAGTTCAGATTTTTCTTAGTTTTAGTCGCTGCCATGCTCTGCCTTTGTTTGTATTTTGTTCCCCCACTTTAAATGAAACTAATGCACAGTTACTCATTCATCAGTGCCTGCACTTGGGTCCACACTCCTCACCACTGCATTGGCACTCGTGACACAAAGGTTGGGACATGTTTATGACAAACATTTGATAAGATATCTATCTTGGAAGTCTAAGGAAAATTCTAAATGCATCTTGAAAAGCCACATGCAGTTTTTTCCGTATGGCTTTACTGTAATTACACTAAAAAGAGGTACAATAGGCTTGAAAAAGGGCCACTTTAACATCATGTGTGCACATGTAAAATTCACGTGCCATCATATTAGTTTGCATGTACAGCTTACAACACTGTCGGTTCACATCATCATCACAAAGATCACTTCTTAAGATATGACCTAAGTCATTTCACTTTGCTCACCACATCTAATACTTGGTCTGGTAATTAAAAATAAGTGAAACACATTCAGTGATTTTCCTTTGTCAGTTTAAAATCAACAAAGAGTTAGTTAAGAAAGAGAAAACAACCCACACAAACTGAAAAAAATTCATGCAAATCTACTGTAAAGAAGACCAAAAAAAATCATTTCTTATGAGACTTTGTAGGAAAGAGTTTTCAAAACTACGTGGAGTTCAAATCTTTTAGTTGTTTAATTGTTTATGGACCATTGGGTCGGTAGTGTATGAGTAATTGTGAATGATTTTGCATAAATGAAGTAATTTCTCTTATGCCTCATGTAAGTTGTCAAGCATTAAGACATAGAATCTTTGATTAGACAGATGATATGATGAGAAAGTTCTTCATGGCAAAGTACACATTCATAGCTCTAAAAAATACCGTATTTATGAGCATTAGTTGATATTTCCATCAGTAATCAGTGTGGCAGAGGTTTTGCAAATTATAATACTCCTGTAACTTTGTTGGGTGGGAGTGGGATTACCTCAGTGGCCAGCTCTGCGAGAGACAGGAGAGATGGAGGTATGCTCTGAAGAAAAGAGGAATGAAAGTCAGAAGAGCAAGACGTGTGTAAATGAGAGGGAAGCATGTGTAACAGTGAAGATGCAAGGAAAGTAGTGAGAGTAGCTGGGGTCAACCATCCAAAGCAACAGAGCACCAAAAAAAGTAAAGAAGAGCGTGTAGGTGGAGTAGGTGGAGACAAGTGTCAGAAGAAGAAATAAATGATTTGTATGAGCAAGAGTGAAGGGGAAGATAGTGAAGCCTGCTACGGTGTATTATTTGAAGACAATGGCATTGAGAAAAAGACAATGCAAATCTTGAGGTGGCAGAATTGAAGATGTTAATATTTCATTGGCAAAGATCCAGTTGGACAAGATTAGAAATGAGAACCAGTATCAGACAGACAGCTCAGGTCGAGTGGTTTAGAGACAACATTAGAGAGGAAAGACTGAAAGACATGTACAGAGGAGTAATAGTGGATGCAAGTTTGCTGCAATGTCCGCACACAAAATGACTGGCAAGTGGTTTTCCACTTGTGAAAAATATGCTCACAGTAGAATGATGGAGTTCAAATGTTTGAAAATTACCCTTTGATGAGGAGAATCAAAGGCCTTTAAGTCTGATTATTGCTGATGTCTTTCCTTCTTGGCATTGTGTTAACACACAAATAAATGCTCCAGACCAGCAAACCTAGGTGCTCACACTGGACGATGATCAGTTAATCAAGTGCATCTTGCTGCTTACCCTCTTAGTTCCTATATAAGCAGGAAGGGTGTACTTGGTTTGCTGCTTCTGCATTTTGGCGTAATTTTTTAAAACAAATATTGGCAAACTCTGATATGTCTTCTTGTAGTTCATTTGAGGTTGTATTTGTTGAATTTAAGACCCGCTAAGGACCATATTATTTTTATTATGTGCTCATAGAATTGAAAGAGGGTGTTTTTTTTTGTTTTTTTTTTACCATCCACGCTTCAAGCAGTCAGAAAGGTTTTTTAAAAAAAAGCCCGTATAGTATAAACACATATATATTGACATCGGCGTAACTTTGTGCTGAACACTGGGGGGGTCAAGATCTCTGTCTAAATAAATAAATAAATCTGGGTAAATTCCCAGATGATTAAACATGCAACTATTTTACTGGTAATAACTGAAATGAGTAAAGAAAATCAACAGCCTATTTATGCAAGATAATACATCATTTTATTGGGGGGGGTATATTGGTTGGGTCTGATCATTGGGGGGGGAGAATTACGTCCCTGTATATTGAGGCTAAAACTCTGTGCATTGATTTGGGAGGAGTGAACATGAATAAATAACACAAACAAGCTTAAAGCTGGCACAAATGAGCCTGTATGTAAAAGTCCTCTGACTCATCTCAGGGCCCTGTTAGCCAGGGTTTTCTTCCCCCTCAAGGCAGAGCTCAACTGGACTTAATAGTGTCTGTATTTGTTTTTGCATGCTCTTGTATGTTTCTGTGAACAACTGTCCAACAGAGTCAAATTGGTCAAACGGAATTTTTTCTCTTTTTAAGCACTGAAATGTCATGGGAGAGTCATTTGCATCTGCTGCATGAGATAGCTTCATGTTGCCAACTACTGAGTGGTTCAAGGCAAAAGTGTATGTGTGCGTGTGTCTGTATGTTGGTTTTTGTTTGATTGTGTGTTCATCTACTACACTCAGCGACACACACTTCAATGTATGCAATAAATGATGCCAAGTTGTTTACTTATATTGAATATCTGTCTTGTGTTGACGTTCCATCTCAGTTATGCAGACCCACTCAGAGACTAAGAAATATGAAAATGCTTCTCCACTCGCTTTCGTTGTGAACAGCTTCATACAAACAAGCACATATTGACACTTCAGCCACATGCATGCCCACTTGTGTAAACACCTGTGTACACACAAACACAAGCACACTGCTGCAGATTTTTTATGTTTGCTTACTTGGACAAACATAATCTAATATGCAAATGCATTCACACATGCAAATGCACAAGAGGTAACTCACTATGCTCTCACTGACGGGCACACGCAGTGAGTCCATGCAGCACACAAGTATCACTGAAAATACATGTGCAGCCACATACACAAAGAAGGCACTCACAAACTATTTACTCTATGACACATTCATGCACATGCTGTTGCTGCCATATGCTATCTGTCTCTCTCGCACACATACGCGCTGAGTGAGAAGACAGACCATCCTCTCTCCAACACATTCACATGTGCAGTCGCCAAGCTTGTTTCCATGGAAACCTGAGGGGCAAGGTGCTAATGAAAGACTTTGTGATTGTGTAACCGTCAAAAAATGTTCACCTGTACCTGCATCCACAGCAGCGCGATGAACACAAAGTTCAGGGCTTGAATTCATGCAGGAAAAGGGAAAACTGTGGCATCATTACATGATGGGTGATTCTGCAAATTAGTTATAAGTAAACAAGTACTGTGGCGATCTTTGTATGACAGCAGCTGATTTAAGCAAGCCTGTGAGACTTTTTCCTGAACAGCTGCCAGTATGTGACAAGTGCCCATAGATTTAGTTTAGAATGTTGATTGCGCTGATTGTCAGTCATTTGAGAAGCTTGAAGCATGATTTCTTACATTTTCTTTCCTCCAGGCAGCAATTTGCTTTCAACAAGATTTTCATTAAACTTTTTTGCAACTAGGTTTTTCCTTGTTTGGCTCTCTTCATGCAATATATGAAAGACAAACAAGTGACTGGCTTTAAAATGTTCACTGCATGATTTTTTTCCAACTGATATGAAGTCTGACCAACAGCACAACCAATGCACATCTGAACTAATAATCAAGGCTGCGATTTCCACTCCATCCCAGGTCGCTCTGTTAATGCAAACCACCAGACTGTTAATTTTGTAGCCTGTGTGTCAATTTAATGGGCACCATGTTAGTCATGCATTTGGCCACAATATTCATCTGGGAGAAAAAAAAAAATTCAGATTAAAAAATGCACAAGTTTGGGAACGGCCAATAAATCTATCTGAAAGCTAAAGGCATTCTATGTTTGTATTTGCACCTGCAAAAACTTAAAAAACAAACAAACAGTCATTTAAAACATCAAATTTACAAGGCTGTGGACCCAAAACCCTGTTTCTTTTAAAAGATGATTTGAAAAAAGCTGTATCTGAAATTTTTGTAAGATTGTCTTTATATTCCACCATCAAGCATATCAAGTGTAGGAAAAAACTTCACACAAACATTCACTGGAATCAAATGTAACCTGACATTCCGGCATTAGCTCGGGTTCAAATCGGTGTTTTTGACTGAAATTGACAATTTGAGATTTGTTTTTGTGACATTTTACTGCCTGCAGCACAGGCTTTTCTCTTTTTTTATGTAATTCTTCCTACTATTTTTCCTTTCCCTCTTACTGTCTACTGGGCCAGTTGTCAAGGTTTTATGTGTCGAGAAATAGACACATACAGTGTGGGAAACCTCACATTGGGGACAGCGAGAGTTAGAGTCACGCCTGATGAGAGGTCTGTCAACTTTTCCTGCTTAATGTATTATTGCAGGTCAAGCTGACTCTTCACTGCTGGCCAAAACCACTCCTGGGCTACCCTCAGGACATGTCTCATTGTTCCCATGGGGGTCGTTCACCACTCAGTCCAAGATTCAAATTACCCCTATTCTCACTGTAACAATACGGTTTTCATGAAGTTGATACCTGTGGTACTGACAAATAATAGTACATTAAAAACAATTGCTGTTTGTGGTGTGCAAAATGGCCATAGCGTGTGCACACAGCATGTTGAAAACAAAAATATAGATCAAGAAAACATTTTGCACATAACTCTTGTGTAACTACTGTAAACCATTTACATCTCCCTCAAACCACAAGTGTCAATATTGTGGATAATTTTTCCATAGACAAAACATAGGCTCTGTGGGAAATAAAAGTTTGATACCTTTTGATGAGCAAATTAATCTCCACAAACGGATTAAACCAAAGCGCTGATGTTAGGCAACAAGTAGCCATAACCACATGTGGTATTATGATATTAGTCCTTTAAATGGCTGATAATTAAATTTTTTTGAAAATGGAATGTTTATTGAACCCTATGACAAAATTTTAAAAAAGTAAAATCTTAATATGCATGATTTTTTTATTACATACATTTTGATCATGCTGATGATGTAGAAGTCTCGAAAACACACAAAAACTCCCATATCAAATATGATACACTTGACATTACTGGATTAAACAGATGACTGATGTTATACATATCACCTGGTTTTAATGTTTTAATGTGGGTAATCACTGTAAGCGATTGATCATGATCATATAATCCCCCCGCCGTGGTTCATCCCCACTGGGCTCAGATCTTCCAGTTTTAGAAAAACACATTGTTAAATTGTTCTACTAATGTGTGGAAAAGCAGAAGTGCTGACAACTAAGGTTGCATCTCTTTTACTAAATGCTTTTTGTGCCTTTCTCCATAATTCTGCTTTATTTTTTGTCAATTTCCATAACCATGGAGACAATATGCATGACTGTTTTCATTCTTATATTTGGTAAATCCTGTGTCTTTCTTCTCTCACAACTCTTATTGCACCATCTTAATTCCTTAGGAAAGTAAATTCTAATTTCTTTTTTCCTGTGCAGGCTTCAGCTGTGGAGGAAGGTGCCCGAGGAAGCTGTGAAACCCTTCAGCCTAATTTTTTTTTCACATATTTTTCCAGGTGAGTGAGCGTCAAGAGAGATAAGGCTGTCACAGTTTCCCTGCAGACTGAAGCACAGGGAGCACATCTCAAACAGTGGGACGACTGGCCAACAGCGATAGCCAGCCAACATGTCCGTGAGACGGGTGAGGTGGTGGAGGTAGGGGAAAGCAAGGAGAGACGCATCAAAAACTTGGCACACTTTCACAGCAACTGAGGCACTCGGCAGACGTATCTGTGACAGAGCCGGCGTAATTGTTTTGCTTCCAGACAAGGTTCACTTTGTTGTCAGAGCAGAGGAAGAAAAAAAAAGATGACTGATGGAACTAAGTAGTGAGTGATGGTGAATTTGAATGAGAGGAAGCCTCTCAATCTACTAACTGGAAGGCTGAAATCTGGTATTAACAGCCATTTGTTCTCACAATACAAGGGCTTGTTGAGGAAACACTCTCGGCTCAGAGAAAATGAGCATCCAAACACTGTATGAATCCTTATGCATTTTGTGTTTGAGAGCCACAATAAGAAAAATTCAGACAAATTAAGGAACTTATTGTCAATTTCAATGAAAAGTATTTGACTCAAGAGTATTTATGGATAAATTATATTTAATCAATACAGACGTTCCCTGCCTTATGTGTTGAAAGAAAGACAGTCAAGTCGGTCTAGATACTACTTGTCGTATCTGCCACTGAGCCATAGTTGAACTTTATCCTCGTCCTTAAAACTTTATCTTTACCCTTATAGCAAACCAAGCTTTAATCTCAAGTGGTCCTCTGAAACGAGGACAGACCAAAATATTTCCACACTCACGAGGTCTATTACTTAAATCAGTACATGCATGTGTCTTTTTTTCCTGCTTGCGCTCAAGCACACATGGACACCTCAAACCTCTCTCTATGCACATCACTGCACACACTCCTCTCACACACTTACACGTATATTTCCCCATGCAATTCCACACCGTGCACTCGGTGCCGTCGGGCCTAATAAACGTTCTCCAAGTTAATTATGCGTGCCGCCTATTATGTGGCCATCCTGGTCACAGCCAACATGTGTAATTTTTCCCGACGTTTATGAATGGAGGCCAACAGCCCACCAGAGGCTCGTGGGAAGCAGGTGGCTGCTGGACAGTGGCTCACAACGAGTGACAGGGGGCTTGTTCAGACTTAGCAGCACTTTGAAATGGTCAGATGCAAGGGCCACGGGTTTCATCTCCAAATCAGAAGGGCACTTCCTCCAATGTCACATTTTAGAGGGCAAAAGTAGAAGTAAATGTTTCAGCTTCCAAACTTTCTAAGGGAAGTTTTCCCATATTACATCGACAGCTGGTACAGTATATACTCTGAGTGAACCACTTTGGCTGGTAACCATTTGTCAGTTCACCATTACTTTGTGCAGTCGAGTATGAAAGGGGTAATTTTCTGCCTTGTTATTTAAAAAGCGGGGTGTGTGATCTGTTTCTAGTTTAGCCTGACCCACAGAATCTGTAAACGGCAGAGAGGCCAGATATGTCAGAGCTGTAAATGCAAATGTTAATAGAAGTCAAACACTAAAACCTGCAGAACTTTTTCTTTTCATTGCAGTAGTCAAATTTGTGCCATGCAACCCAGGTTTTAAAGAAGTGATCCAAGAGTTAAAGTGCACACTTGTGCAGAAATCCATGCCCAGATATCACCAAAAACTGAAAGACAAAAGCAAACTGCCTTCATATGTAAAAGGACTGCAATTGAGGTCTAGCACTGTAACTTGACTCTGTCTCTGTACAAGACAATCACATAATCAGCTGCTCAAAATTTGTGATTTATTTGATTTTCTAGGAGAATAATTACTTTTTTTACATTTTATTTTACTCATGAACCTTGTTTACATTTGACCAACAACAGTTGTTTACTGTATTTATGCTTTTCTAAACTGACGCATTTATTTTTTAATGAGCAAACAATGCTGCTTTGAATCTGCAGCCTACAAATTATTATTTTGGTTCAGTCTCACTCCTCTCACAAACCCGCTTTACACAACCTGCTCAACACCAAACAGCAGACGTGCACAGCAATCGCCAAGAAAACATCTAACAAGTCAAAAGTCAGATGATTTTTTTCATGAGTTGCTGGAGATTTAACTGATGGCCAGATGCACAAGTTTAAATGAATGCTAATGTTGTTCTGTGTCTGATTAATGTTTAAAATAGCAAGTTTTGCTGACACATTCTGCTGCCTCTGGTCAAACAATAAATCACTGCTGCTTTAAACAGCAACTTTTAATGAAACGGCAAGGCGTTGTTTGTCTGTGCTCTAAGGCAATGCAAGCGTTGTGTGCTTCAATCCATGTCCCACTGCAAAATAATAAAATACAATAAAATAAAATGCAGTACCGTAAAGATTTTTACCGCACACATTTGTGTTTTAGTTATGGTGCCTCATGTATCCCATTTATAACCAGCAGCTGCTGTATAGGGCAGAAAAATTAAGCCAACACACAAGTGCCAAAAAGCTGTTTCCAAAAGTGAGTCAGCCTCCACAGACTCCCATATTATAATGGTCAGCTTTGTTAATGAAATTATAATGTTTACAACCTGGTAAGACACTTCTTTGGTTTGGGTTGTACTGAGTCTGTTGGGCCTAATACCAGCTAACTTGAGCTATTGCGTTTAAGTCATTTTAGGCTTTTTCCATTAACTGAATTATCTTACAAATGACATAGCTTTTTGTGTGATAGTCTGCTCCTCAGTTTTTAACCATTCCAACTTGTCAGAGAGGCAATAGATAAAGAGCTATTAAGGCTTTAATTCCAGGGGCCATGAGCCAGTGATCCCTGGAATTAAATTATATATGCCACATGTTCACTATAAATCTTACAATAGTGCCTGCCTTACAATTTCTACTCATATACTGCTAGCTCAAATTATGTCAGGATTACCATTAAAAAAGCAAACTTTTCAGAAGGATGGTAGAGAACACTAAACCAAGGGAGCGTGTATTCCGCTTTTTTCAGCTCCGTCTGTATTTTCCCAAGTTGCAAGTTGCTGTGGCATAAAGTTACCAATGATGCACAGTGGATGAACAGATTTTCTCAATTGTACTGTTTATTCTTTGATGTATATGATACATGAAGCACCTGTGAATCAGTTGGGCTGCTCCCCAGCCTCCCCACTTTTATATTCGTTTCATGGGTGCACCAATATAGAGCTCACGCATGAGGATTTACATCATGCCTGTAACATCCACTTCATTCCTCAATACAACAACCAACAACTCCTCCCTCATGTGTTTGTATTTAAAAAGCTCTCCATGCACTTTTCCATTCTTGAAGGATGTCTCTGGTTTGTTTTCTGATCCCTTTTTTAACAGTGAAGTGTCGGTACTAAAATAATTTCCACAAGAGAAGTAAAGAGATGTGCAGATGTGCCTGTGTTGCGCTGGTTAATTGATATTTCTCTTCTAAGGCTGAATGTCTCAAGAGTTTTAAAAAAAAGAAAGAGTAAAGCCACTTTGCCACCTCTGAAGTGCAGCGTTGTCACAAGGATGTAGGGAGGGGTAAATGTGAACTCTGCTGTGAATTTAGAGATTCTGCCGGATAGGACGCCTCACCCACGCATCACCCATTTACACCTGTCACAAAGCAGAGATGGCAACAGAGAGGGCTGGAGTGCTGTTGAGTACAAAGTGAGGCAGTGAAGGAATGAAAAACCCTGAGAGGCAGATGTGTGCTGAGCGTATGTGGTTGAGGGAAGCTGCGGGTTTTTTGACTCTGGATACCATTTTGGTTGCTGAACACCAGCACCACACTATTTGGTCTTCCAAAGAGGTGCACTGTGGCAGAATTACTGCATATTGCCTCTGACAGTGATAACGACTCGGTGCATATTGGGATTATACTACTGTGTGAAGTCTTGGCATCCAGCCTATTAAATATGCATGAATGTTTGAAATGAATTTTGGAGGATCCCACTCCTCACCACCCGTACCCCCCTCCTGCCCCCTCCCCTTCATTGTCAAACTATATAATCATATTCCTGTCTATTAAAATTCAGATGCATAATTTAAACATATGACAACAACAGGCTGAAAGAGAAGCTTTCTGTTCTGCAGCTGGCAGCAAGGTTGCTTTTGATGAGCGGCGCATGCTAAATTGACATTGTTGTGGTAAAAAAAAAAAAAGAAAAAGAAAACAATAAAAGAAAAACAATCCTCCAAAATTTTCCCCCATGTGAAATTTGACGGCACTACTTCAAAAGTGTGACACAGAAACATATTGACAGATGTGAAATATTCAGCAAGGTTACAGCGAGGCTGCACCAGGTGGAAGCACAGCCTTGCGTCGGCAAGCACCTGTCAATCTGTGGTTGTTTCACTCAGTTATATTTAAGTTAATAACTTTATCTGTATGATAGTTCTTTAGAACCAATTCTACTGAGACAGAAATGTAGGCTAAATTTTAACAAACGGAAAAATGATTTACAGGTTCAAACTAAACATTACTCGGTTTAGGGTGCAGGTGGAGCTTGACAGGGACAGCAGATGAATAAAATGAAAGTTGGTTTTTGGCCCTTCAAAGACCGTTACTAGAGAAAATATGACCAAAAAAAATAGAATATTATAAATGAAAGAGAAAATAATAAAATAAATAATAAAATAAATAATTATTTAAATAAATAAATAATAAATAAAATAAATGATACTGAAAATGAATAGAAAGAAAACTGAAACAGTTTTAAAAATGTCAAAATAATGGTTAATGTCTGTTAATGTTATAGAGGTTAAAATTAATTTAATCTGTCAACCCACCCCAGCTCCTTCTTTTCATGCTGTGTTTCTTTGAGGAGTACCTGAAACTTTACCTACTAAGTATTTAGTAGGTAGTTGCTAATTTTTATGCCATTTAGTGCTTTGTAGCTACCTGGGGATGCTGAGTAATATCATGGATTACCATATAAATAGTGCACAATTTCTGGTACATTTCACTTATCATAATTGCACATTTTCCACTTTTCCTGTTTTATTACATAACATGAAAACAGTGTGTGACTATTTCATGATTCGGTTGATTGATTGTACAATTGAAATGGATATGTGAGAGAGATCCTGACAATAAGACTGGAAAACTGGCCTGGCTTTGTATATTTGTACGCTTTTCTAGTCCCTAAGGACCCCAAAGCGATTTACACATCCAGTCATCCACCCATTCACACACTGGTGATGGTAAGCTACATTGTAGCCACAGCCACCCTGGGGCGCACTGACAGAGGCAAGGCTGCTGGACACTGGCGCCACCGGGCCCTCCGACCACCACCAGTAGGCAACGGGTGAAGTGTCTTGCCCAAGGACACAACGACCGAGACTGTCCAAGCCGGGGCTCGAACCGGCAACCTTCCGATTACAAGGCGAACTCCCAACTCTTGAGCCACGATCGCCCCCAAAAACTAAAAGGGAGTGAAAGGCTGCACAGAAACGCCCAGTAATGGACAAAAGATTTCACACCACAAATGGCTCATTATACATTCCTTATAAGTCAAAGTGTAAATACATTTGCCTGGAGGAGACGCTTCCCTGATCTCCACATTGAAGTCCCCACACTGGGCTGACATGAATACAGTGACATTCAATCCTTTTAATAAGATCTTTAGGCTGAAAACAACACCTAAACTAGATAAACATAGATAGATATAGATAGCAGTTCCTTACCATGACAACAGATGAAAAGAGGAAAGATTTGAATCAGTCTGTGTCAGTGCAGACTGAATCATATACATGCACATATGGAGAAGGAGACAAGCTGGATGTGTGTGTGTGTGAGTGTGTGTGTGTATGTGTGTGTGTGTGTGTGTGTGTGTGTGTGTGTGAGAGAGAGAGAGAGAGAGAGAGAGTGTGAAACAGAGAGAGAGAGAGAGAGAGAGAAATTCTGAGAGACTGAGAGGGTGCAAGCTTGAAAGTGAATGCAGAAATTGGAGATATAGCTGTGGGTGGAGGGCAAACTAACTTTGAACATTCATTGCAGTGAAGTTATTATCCATCCTCTCTAGAGGTCACAGCCAAGGCTGCTGGGAAGGCTCCTCAAACAGGAAAAACTCCTACATACTGAACTCACAGGGCACAATATGAGCCTTTGCTTATTCCCCAGACCATAAAGAAAATGTTCTTTAGATATAGATGGAAAAATGGATAGGTATGACTTTGTGTCTGACGGTCTTATTTGATGTGTGACAACAACATTAAAGGTGGAATAATGTGGGGGGCTGTTTGTCTGTCTGTCTTGAAAAAAGACACCTGTCATCTCCTGATTGCTCAGTTTTTATAGTCTAATCATCACGATTCCAAACTTCTTGGCTATTTTGCTAAAAGAAGACCAGCATCCAGTACTGCCATGGCAGGTATGTTGAGACATACACACTAAAATATGCTCAGGATCTGTTCAAGAAACCAGAAAAAAAATATCCCAAGTCAAACCTTCAAACTCCCAATTAAGCTTTTGGAGGATAAACAGAAACAAACTGAAATTGCAGAAGCTCCAAACCACAAGCCACACAACCCAAAGGATCTGCTGCCAGTTTCTCAGTGTCAGACTCCAAATGATATCCCCATGCCTTGTTTTGAGCCTTGAATTATTTCTGTAAATTGCATCTTAAATATATATTTTCTGTTTCATTATTTTACACTTATGCAAAATCAAGGCTAAGTAGGGTATTTCATACCTTATTCCCAGTGATGCTTTCCAGGTTCTCCCTGAGGATCCTGAGACGTTTCCAGGTTAGGTTCTGGGTTGTTTTCCCAGTTGGGCACCCCTGGAAAACCTCCAAAGGGAGGTGCTCAGGAGGCATTCTAATTTAATGCTCAGACTACCTCTGCTCACTCCTTTCTATATGAAGCAGCAGCTTTATTCTACATGTCTGATCTCCTCACTGTAAACAGTTCATCTAAGGCTAAACTCTGCCACCCTACAAAGGATGCTCATTTTGCCACTTGTATTTGCATCCTTATTCTTTTAATAATTACCCAGCACGTGGAATTATGTGTCTGTATTTCTCACGTTTCATCATTCTTAAATAAAATCTCAATTCTTACATGATACATGAATTCTCCTGCTTGGGGCAGCTTCCTCCTATAACCCAAATCAAGCAGTCCAGAAGCAAACCACTGCCAAAAAACCTGAACATCATTGCTCTCAACTTTGTTTTTTATTTGCCCTTTTCAAGCTGTTGAATTATATTAACTATTATATGATGAGTGAAAAGATACTAGTCAAATTAAACTGCATTGAAATTTGTATAGACAACATAAAGTTGTCAGCGTAAAATTTTCAGGCATTTCACCTATGTTTCAGGTGATCTTTCTGTTATTTTGCAAATATTGTTTTATGGGGATTTGAATCAATCCCATTCAAAAGCAGCACAGTGGCAGCTCACACCCCTGCTGAGAGGTTAATAGGAGCCAGCAAACAGCTCAATACTCAACCCACCTTGTTTAACACCTGAACAAGAGAATTCTTAGCCAATAATGTTTTCAACCAATGTGTGATTGATTTCACTTTTCATCTAGACACAATGTGTGGTGTTCAGCTGGCTACACTGCTTGTGTAAGTGTGATGTTTTACCTTTTTGGAACCTTTTTTTAATACACTCCAAATAGGAAGCAGGAAAGCCTCAGGCTGTGTGTCAGGAGAGCCGCCATACTCTGAGGTAAGCAGGCGAGGGCCTTTCCACAAAATCCATTTATGTTAGTGTCAAACACTGCTTTAGATTTAATTTTGTAAGTTTAAGACCAAAAAAGTTAATTAAAAATTTCTTTTTTTTAAAATCACTTTACTTCACACAGAAACCTTGTAGGAAATTGGCCTTATACAAAGTGAAAATGGGAGAAATCTTCATAAAATCAATATTCGGTTTGTCTATCCTTCACTTTTCTAACTGCGTAAATTCTCCCTGGTACATTTTTCTGTAGCTACTGTAGTGTATTTTTCCAGTTGGTTGTTCTGTTGCTTTAACCTGTTTTGGTGTATCTAATGTTTACCCAGGTTACCTCGATGATGTTTATATCAGTGGTCTACTTTATGACTCTGGATCAATTCTATTTTTCACGTTACAGAATGAATTTGAGACTCATCAGTTGCAGAATAAATGAATTGTATCTTAAATATTTCAGCCTTTATGCGCTGTGCTACAAGGGTCTGTGTATCACACAAAGTTCACACAAAGTCAGCATTACCAATAAAAAAAACGATTAAAGCAGGAAATTATTGTGTTGCATGTTTCTTCTTTGCTCTTTTGTCTGTCTGTGTAGTGTAGTGTTATGGCCAGATAACAACATAAGTGTGATCCATCCTCGCCATATCACACATTTGGTACAGTTTGATAATGATTTATTTACAATATGTTAATTCATTATTTGACACTAAAAAGGAGCTGGTTATAACTTCGGGGTGGACTTAATGCAAAAACAACAAACAAAAGGAGCCTATCTCGAGGATTTACCAAACTTACCTAATGAAAAGAATCAAACCAAATGACAACAACTTACCTCTCTAACTAAGAAAAACAGGAGAAAACTATAATCATACAAAAAAGGCAGTCCACCCCTACAAACTCCTGTATATAATGAACAGTATTGAGCATGTTTGCAAGAGTTGAGGATGAATGAATGGCAGTCCATGGCCACGTCATTGTATAAGTAATTTCCAGCTAGTTAGCCTATCCCTATAGTCGGTCCTCTGGATCCACCAATCACGGAGAGGCACCTGCACACTCGGATTTGCATATTAGACAACACTATGACAGCGGTTGTGACACTAGTAAAGCAAAATTTACGTTGTAGATCCAAAATACGAAGACATTTTTAGCTGTTGCGGGTCAAGGTCAAAGTGGATATAGATAAGTTGGTAAAATGTATTTTGAATATCATATACAAACCACTTTCAAAAGTAGCTTAAAAATATTTTTTTATAAAAGCACCTTAACTTCTATCACACTCTTCATAAAGCCCTTAAAATATGTTAAAACAGGAACTTTAGGTTTTATTATTATTATTATTAGTCGTAGTAGCATTAGTTACTGGGCTTTGTAGGCTGTAGTTAAGGGAGTGGAGATTATAGCAATTTGTGCACTTCTGTCTATATATGCACTTTCTTTGTGTATTTGTCTATGCACTTTATGTATCCACACATTCAGTGCTGCCTGTTCCCCTAGAGTCTCTGCTCAATAAGTTGGCAGCAAATGCAAAAACCTGCAAGATCAAAAGGAATATCACCCCACTAATTCAACTTCAGATCAGAGAAAGATCTTCAAATTAAGCACAAGGTTTTGAAGTAAATGCTGTTTTGCCACCACGTTTCATTTATTTTCAGCTCCAGCATCCTAATTGGCCCCAGAGGTGAAGAGGAAAGTGGATGGGATGGGAGTGCAGACCCAGGGCCAACTATCCATCTAAAATGTACACTAATGAAAAGGTCTGGGGAGAAATTGACATTTCAGTGCAAAAAGAGCAAAGCCTTGTAAGATCGGCCAGTGTCCAAGCAAAGAGCGTTGTGGGACCGGGAGCAAGTCAATACTTCAAATCATGCAGGTATTAATTAGACTCTTCACGAGCAATTTTGATACCTTTTAACACAAAATTTGCAGAGATGCATTTGACCAATATTAAAAATGCAGAACATCTGCTCCTTTTATCCTACATCATCACCTGCATGAGAAACCGCAATGAGGACACAAATCCCAGGAGGCAGCAGGCTTGTTCAGTTTGAACATTTAAATTGTTGCTCTTTCCTGGCTCACTGTGTTTTACAGAAGCAGCACACGCACTGACGCCTGGCATCAAATCATTCGGTGCTTTAATACGTGTTGTTATGCAGTCGGAAATGGCTTCATTCCAAATCAGTTTAATTTCTGGGAGACAAAAAGCATTGCTGGGTATTGTTCAGTATGTGAAAATTACACATTCCCATTTTTCTAAAATAGTGGGTTATTTCATATACACCCATCCGGACCAGTATTACCTGGTACAACAGTGTTTTACAGCTGAAATGAAGGAGAAAGCTCAGCTTCCCAAAGATGTGGTGAGCTTAAAGTAAACAACCCACGATAATTTATTTTGTCAAATTAAAATTTTATCCATCAAAGTTAAAAATGATTGGTCATCCCACAGTCATATCATTAAGTACAGCAACTTTAAAAACTAACTTTAATGATTTCTTTCTCTAAATCATTAACATGTTTAGTAGACCCCTTTCCTACAAGACTGTTCAGTGAAGTATTACCATTAATTAATGCTGCAGTTTCAAATATGATCAATATCTCTCTCTCAACAGGATATGTACGACAGGCTTTCAGGGTGGCTGTAATTAAACCACTTCTTTACTTAGACCTATCGTCCGCCTTCTCATTTCAAGAATTCTTGGAGGAGTCTTTCTCAAACAGTTAACTGAATGTTTTACCACAAAGATTATAAAACACTATTGGGCTTTTAAAAATGTGCTGTGATGGTTTAAATGATATTTATCTGATAGTTTACAAGAGGGGTCTTCTTTACACACAAATGTTAGTCATGGAGTTCCACAGGGTTCTGTGCAATCTGTGGTTTGGTCCCTGGTATGCCAAATATCCTTTGGCAAGATACTGTGTGCTCTAGGAGAGTAGTTCTATATAAGAATCACACAATTTACTGCTTCCACAAATCAACTATTTAAAATACACATAAGTCATAAAGATCTCAGTTTCTTTCCTACATTTCATGCAAAGCTACTAAAGGGAACAACTAAGCTGTAGTGCCTCTTCACCTCACTGTACAATACCTTGTGCAATACTTTTTGTAAATAGTCAACAGTGCAATAGACTCAATACTTGAAATGTGCAATTCACTTGTATTTTTATTTTTTATTCCTATTTATTCTATTTATCCCCTTTGTATATTTTATTTATATTTGTCTCTGTATTTATATATATGTGTGTGTGTGTGTGTGTGTGTGTGTGTGTGTGTGTGTGTGTGTGTGTGTGTGTGTGTGTGTGTGTGTGTGTGTGTGTATATATATATATATATATATATATATATATATATATAACAATTCTGTAACTGTAACTTCGGTCGTTGCTGTGCTTTTTTTTGGAAGTCGAATTTCCCAGAGGAACCCACCCGAGGGATTAATAAAGTTCTATCTTATCTTATCTTATCTTATCTTATCTTATCTTATCTTATCTTATCTTATCTTATCTTATCTTAAGCTGTCATATTTGTCTTAAAAATCTTAGAAACATGATGTCTAACTAGATGGATGGCATTAACTTGGTCTCCAGTAACACTGTGATCGAGAGTCATTTTGATCAGGATTGTGTCCTTCAGAGTGCACATTAACCAAACATGTCTTTTTTCATCTGTGCAATATGCATCTGTCTAAAAATCCTGTTAGAGTGATGCTGAATACAAGTTTGTGCATCTATTGCTTCTAGACTGGACTACTTTAATTCATTATTACAAGGTTGTTCTATAAGTTCCCTAAAAAGCTTCCAGTTAATCCAAAACACTGCAGTAAAAGAACCGATAGGGACAAGAAAGAGAGATCGTATTTGTCTTGTATTAACTTCTATTCATGGGCTCCCTGTTGAGTCCAGAATTTAATTTAAAATCCCTCTTCTCACAAAGTCTTGAATCCTCAGGCCCCATAATATTATCATATTATCCCAAGTATCATATTATCATGGTATCACATTATCCCAACACAGCACTTTGCTCTCAGACTGCAGCTGGCTGCCCCTCCTTAAGTGTGGTTCTCTTGGAGGTTTCTTCCTGTTAAGAGGTAGTTTTTCCTTCCCACTGTCACAGAGTTGTTACTCATAAGTTATTGTTTGTTTGGCTTTTCTCCAGAATAATGTAGGTTTTGTGCCATCGAATATAAAGCCCCTTGAGGCAACTGTGATTGTGGTTTGGCGCTATATAATTAAACCTGAATGAAATACCTGACCTTTATTTGGCCTTCATGACAAGAGTGAAAAAACTGTACGGGTATGATAAACCCCAGAACGGACGTGACAGGTAACTGAATGGTGACCACACACGAATGGTTGCTGCATCATGTGAACAGAATGTGATTAGAACCTGTAATCCCAAAACAAGATTAAAATTTAGATGACTATACAATGATAACCCAGCTTATCGCTCTTGGTTGGAACATTTTGGTCCAGACTAAGCTATCTTACCTGCTATCAGATGTCAGCTATCAGACATTCCCATCAGTCTCAGCTGCTTTTTTGTTTTTAATGCTAGTTCTTTGGTAGATATGAGCAACATTTACTTTGCATACAGTGGCAGAAGGCTGTTGGAAGACTGCTAGATTATTATTGATATATACTTAGCCAGAGCATTACTTTGCATCTATAGGTCTTTCACTTGTATGACAGCACCTTTATTTGCTGGTGCTTGGATATATTTAGTGATCACAGTAGTTGTTCTCTTTTTTCACTTTGCATGCTTGTAAATTTGAAAATTTGAAGAAGAACATCCTTTGTAAAAGGCTACATGCAACATACTAAATATGCTCACCATGTTAAAAATGTAGTTATCTCTATATCTAAGAACAGCCTCTTCCTGTTGTCTGCTGTCTTATCCTCCAAAACAGAAATTGTTTTTAAAAAAGCAACTTAGATTTGCAGATTCATTTAATGTAAAGGTAAAATACAGTTCAGGGCAGTGATGTCAAACTCATTTTATATCACAGGCCACAAATATGTGCATGCTTATGCGTGAAATGGCTTTGATGCTGTGCAGTTTATGATTATAGACAGTTTTCCTCCGTCTGTACACGGAGAATTAAATTACATGGCCAGCTCCGTACTCACGCAGAACTCATGTGTGTGATGATTGACATGTTTTTGTGAAACCTTAGAAAACATTCATCTTCCTCTATAGCAGCAATTACCTTTATGTGATTTTGTATGATAGGACTCATACAGTGGTCAAGTATTTTAATTCACACCAAGCGTGCTGGATCAGATAGAGATCAGAGCTCTGTGCAGGAAAATTAAGTTCCAACCAAAGTGGAGGCAGATATTAGTACATGGAGCTGTTGTTGCACAGAAGGATGTTGTCATGTTGAAACAGGGAAAAATCTTTTCTATATTTAAAAGAAAAAAGCAAAGTTCAAGTGAAATCCAGACCCTTTCCAATACAGACTGGACTGTCTATATTCATAGTGAACGTAACAGAGAGTAGAAGGTTGTTTATGAAATAAAAGAAACATTCATGTACAGGAAAATGTTGTTGGACAACAAAGCTCTGAGGCTGAAATAAGGAAGCGCATGAGAAGCTGAGGGTTTTGTTTTCTATTTGACACTGATGGGTCGCCTAAGCCTGGATGAACCAGCGTCTGGCCAGTCCAGACATTTATAAAATCCTGTGGATTACATGGAGGAAAAAACACATCAGCAGCAACATACTACTCACTTTCCTGACAACATTTCATCCTGCGTAGAGAAATATGATTGTTCCATTACCTAAAGTATGCTTTGGAAACTGAATTGTTGTTTGTGTGCCATATTGTCAAATCTATCTTCTTTCCATGCTTTCAAAACTCTGGTTTTTATAGCTTGACCGCATGTATTTATTACTTTATTTAAATAAGGGCTTTTAGAGGAGTAGGGGTATAGAGCTTGCTCAAGCTAACAGAGGCCTATGTAATCCTTCAGTTGACCTTAAAGTCACCATGAAATGAAAAGTGACTTTGTAGACTTGTTTGCTACTTTTCCGCTCTTCTACAGTAAATCCCTTATAAGAACACATAGCAAAATTTGAGCGTAAGTTTATTTTCTTTTTTTTTTTTGTTATCGCATCAGAAACACATAAAAAGTTGCTTGAGTTCTCTTTCATAGACTGCTTGATTGATCCACTCCTCCATTAGCCCTTCTTCAAAACTTTGCGTAAGCATGATCATAACAAATTAACAAGGCAAGAGGCATGCAGCCGAAATGTTTTTCTTCTCCTGTAGATTAAAGATTGATGGTTTGAACATTTAAAAAAGGCTTTAATTCAAAATTTGAAAGAAAAAACAGAAATGTTTTAGACCCATTGACACCATGTCCACTTTTACAAATTCTTAAAACATTGTTAAACTTCACTGAGATCATGTTACCTCATGGCTACATTTTACTTCTCTTGTAATCGTTTTTGCCTGTTTCCCGGTAGTTTACCTTTTTAACCCTTGTTTGTGTGATCAAGGTTTGTTTTGGGGTTTTTTTTTAGTAATAATGAACAGGCACTAACAGACTGGAGCCAGCTACCGCACTGAAAGATGCTCCTGCTTTTTCAAAAGCCCCTCCTGCTTGCTTACCAAGGCCTTCTCTTTATGCTGCTGGAAAATCTCCCACATGCTGTCAGTGCAACACAAGAGATGACCGTGGGTGCCTCAAAAGATATTCAAAAGAAAGAAAGAACGAAAGAAAGAAGGAAAAAAGAAAAAAAGGCTGTTGGCTGTTGCTGCCAATAGACGCAGATTGATTTTTGCATAGAAGAAACAAGAAGCTGGGGAGTCTGTGTAATGAGAAATAGCTACCTTTTCTAATCCCATAGGATACCATTGTGATTCTGCAGCATCACTTCAAGGTTTCTAATAAATATATCACACCTGTATAACCTTTCTAACACATCGTTTTAGGGTATCTAATGCAGAGGCTTGCATTTCTTTTTTTCACTTTTAACATACATTGTATCTGGTGCAGTTGTGAATAGGAATGAAAAGAAAAACTGAACAACTGTCGTCAGGGTGCCAAATGGTGAGGGGTGAGCAAAAACGAAGGTTTAGTTTGTGACATTACTTTGTGTTGCATCACTGTATCCATTTTTTTCCTTAAGAAAGTACAAATCAATAAATTAATGTATGCATCTACATGAGTCTGCAAAGAACCTAAAGTGAGATAGAGCTTTAGTCCAGAATACAGTTTCAAGTATATGTACACTCTATTTATATAGGCTATAGAGCACTGGCAACTTTACAGTTCTTTTTTTTTTTTTTTACTGTGAAACTACTGAAGAAGAAATACTCTGTAATTTAGAAAAAAATTAAATGAACCTAAAGCAGATAGAGCATGGTGATGAAATATTTCTAATCCTGCAGCCAGCTCAGACTTGGATTTAAGTGCAAAAAACTCTCTGCATGTCAATGATCGAAAGGAATTTTAACACAGTTGTAAGGCACAACAGACCGTTAATCAGTCGCACAACTGTCATGATGATTTTTTTAAGAAAAAAAAGATTAATAGTCTGCTATAAAGTAACTTAATCGTTATTTTGACAAAGATGAACATAACAGAGATTATTTAGGTCTATTCGTGTTCAAGCTTTCTCCTACAGTGAAACCATTTTGCAATTTCATGGCAAACATGACAGCAACATAGGTTTAAAAACTGTGTTTTAATATATACATTAATATTGTTTGAAATAAATATTGGGTCAGATTGTGTATGCACTGCTTGAAAGCAAAATTGTACATTTGCATTTTTAATCACAGTTTACCTTTTTGAAATGAGTGCTACAAAAAAAGGGGGGTGGGGATAAAACTAATACAAACGTGCTCGAAGAGAATTATCTTTTGTCAAATTAATGCGATCTTATGCTGACATCTGCTGGAGGTTGTTTGTAACTGCATTAAATGTAAATTTGTACTGTATTTGTGTTTTGTTTTTAAAGTTTAATAAACTTTTAGAGAGCGGAATGACGTTATTTAGATTGTTGTTCTTTACAAATTGTAACAAAATTAAAGTCCCTAATTAGATCGTTTTTAAATGTCCTTCAAAAAACCCTGTAGTCACCGTTTAGTAACTTCGGAGACCTTACATTGCTTAACCAATTGTAGCTCCTCTTCTTCAACGTTGACCAATCACAAACAGGGACGCTTCGAGGTGAATGTTCAGCTTTCCGCGTGGTAAAAACTGCTCAGTCGGTAACTGTAGAATTGCAGTGCTGTAGGATCGGTGAAATCGAGCAGAAACCTGTTGTCAGATCTGCGACGCGCGCCGGTGTCGCAGCCATTTTTACGTGTACGTTCCCATTCAACGTCAACGGCACCGCTACACACGGCATGTTAGGTAGCAGACGGCACAGGATGCTCAGTCAAATAATGACAATTAACCCGTAGGAGTGTGTGTAAGTTTAAAACTGGGCACTTTAAGGGTAGGGGTAGTAACTTAATTTAGTAACAATGTTTCGACAGACGAAGTCAGTGTTCCAGAAACTTCGATACTTAAGGTGAGTTTTCCAAGACGTCCTGAAGCTAACCGTTAATTAGGGAATTTTGTGTGTGTGTTTTGTCGACTCTGTCTAGACAGAAAGACAGTGTTAACCTTGATGTGTAGTTCAAATATTGTTACTTTATATACAATAGTAGAAACAAGACTGATGAAAAAGCTGATGCAATCAATGATGAGAACCTATGGCTTCAGAGTTAGCGTTACTGTTTATAGCCAGTAATCAGTTATTATTGCTTTAGGAGCTGTAGTAGAGGTTAAATGTCTGCATTTTGTTCCAGTGACGGGTAACGATAGCTAATTTAGGGTTTGATAAAGGCTTTCTATGAGCCGGCACAGGTGTTGTACCATTTCAAGTCATTCTGAGATTTGTTGTGATTAGTTTTTGCCTGTGGTCCCAACTGGAAATTGTCTTACTAGACTCTTACCTGGGTGGGCATGTCTGAAAAGACATGGTGGATATGGTCAAAAAGTCCCAAAAAAGTGCAATAGTGCTCAAAAGTCTTGAGTCATCCCTCATTTCTTTATAGTTTTTTTTTTTCCAAGTAACTATACCTTCTTGGCATTTTTAATGTTTCTTGAGCAGTAGTTCTCCAGGCTTTCTGACGGTCATTCAGAGTTTTTCTTTGGGCATTGGCTTTCAGTCCAGCCCTTTAACCTCAACATTTTCAGAGGAACATCATAACTGAAACTTTGGCATCTACTGTAAACCACAATAACCATTATTAAATTATGTATTATGATTATTTTGTATGATATATTTTATATTCTTTGTAAAAATACCTACTAAACTTTGCACTCCTTTTTTTTCTTTAAGTTTCAATGGACAGCAGCACACATGGAGGCTGAAGAGCACTTCAGCCAGAGAGAGAGCCCTTCAGTACCAACCGGGGCAGAAGATCCACGGCTTTACGGTCAAAGAAGTAGGAACACTTTAAATTTTGGCTTGACTCTGTTAGGTGACATTAATGCAGTATAACTAAGTTATGTGGGGTTAGCTTGTAAAATATTTTAAGACGTGTTTCAAAAATGTGGAACTGTTCTCTACAGGTAAATGTGAGAGATCTGTTGTGACATTTCTTTTATTGTTGACTGAACTTCCATTTATCTTGCTGTGAGCTATGATCCTTTATGAACCTGCTCTCAAACCATTTGTGATCAAAGCTACTAATTCTGTTCCTTCCCAGGTTGTAGCGGTCCCTGACCTGTTTCTCACAGCAGTGAAGCTGACGCACGATAAAACTGGAGCTCAGTATCTGCATGCAGCACGGGATGACTCCAACAACCTCTTCAGGTTAGCGTTGTGGGGCTTTTTTGTTTGTTTGTTTTGCTCAAGTCATAACAAAACTATATACGTAAAAACAATCTAGCCTTTTAAAAATACTTAAAGTCTCTCTCCCTTAGTGTCCAGTTCAGGACGACCCCCATGGACAGCACAGGGGTACCACACATCCTGGAGCATACAGTGCTGTGTGGATCTGAGAAATATCCCTGCAGAGACCCCTTCTTCAAGATGCTCAATAGGTCGCTGTCCACCTTCATGAATGCATTCACAGGTATGGAAGCATAACTTGGACGTCAATTGACTGTGTGACCTACAAGTCCACGAGAGAAAAGCTGTGAAAGCTTGTTCATTAGTCATGTAAATTCTTGCACTGTAATGTGTTTACATTTGGATTTTTATATTTATTCTTAATTTATGTTATTTATGCTTTTTATATTTACTTATTGCGTTAAATAATAACAATGAGTGTTTCCATGCACCAAATAAAGTTAATTCTCAGAAGTGCAAGCTAAGTGGTTATTTAATCAAAAACCAGTCATTATTTTATCATTCAGCTTCAAAAGAAAATGAAAGGTATTCTAAATGATTGTTGGTTATTTCTCACATTTCTGATGAGACCTTTCCCATTATTGATAAACAGCCAGTGACTACACCATGTATCCGTTCTCAACCCAAAATGGGAAGGACTTCCAGAATCTTCTATCGGTGTATCTGGATGCAGTTTTTTTTCCTTGTTTACGAGAGCAGGATTTCTGGTGAGTTTAGATCATCGTTACGTATTTACATTTACGAGTGTAACTGCAATTAAGTTTGTACTGCAATCAAGTGCAAAACGGTAAACAAGTTTTATTTTCAGATATGATGCCGTTATTGTGGCACTTCAGTGATGAGAAGTATAGATTGTGTGTCCGATCTGTTCTCTCTGATGAAATGAAGATAGCTGAGGGGTGAACTACAAAGTTAGATTAAAGTCAATCAGCCTCATTAAGCTATTAAAGTCTGAGGTTTCTGTGTCAGCAAAGTGGCGTTATTTATCTGGCTAAATCAGCATGAATCACCAAGTTTTAGTTTGAAGTCGTCCAGAAGTGCCATGTTTTCAACAATTCTTTTATTTACAGCATGTTTTAGGTACAATGTAGAGTCTGTGCTTGGACAATATGTTTCATATGTACAAGCTGATAAAGTGTACCGTACAAAAATCACTTAAAGAAGTTAAAGAAGGGCAAACTGTATGAGACATTGTTTGATCTGAAGACAAACTGAAGTGATTTGGGCGGTTCCTTTGTTAGACTGTGGGACAGTAAACTTTGATGTTTAAATGTATTCAGTTTAAAGTTTCAGATTTCTTTTGTGCTGTCGACACCTGAGAAATAAAACAGCAGCGCGACTTCACTCAGTGTTAAATTTAAAATCTTAATTTTGTCGCTCTATGTGATGAAACCTCTGCAGCAGTAATCTCTTATTCTCTTTACAACAAGGTTACATTTTACTGTTAATTCTTGGTTCGTTACAGATTTTTATTACCAGTTGTCGTCATCATCATCACCTCTCTGGTTGAACTTGGTGTCACTCAGTGATTATTTTGTTCAGTCGTATGTCTCATGAAACCCTAGTTTTTATGTGAGCACAGGCAGAAGCAGGAAGCCCAGCTTCAAAGATAAAACCAATAACCACCAATATAATACCTGTTATCACCGACTGGGGTTTTAGGTTTTTTGTTGAGCCAGCTAAGAAAGCCTGGCTGTCTGATCTGATTGTCTGTGGTTTATTTTCCAGGCAGGAAGGCTGGAGGCTGGAGAATGAAGACCCCACAGATAACAACTCCCCTCTAATGTTTAAAGGAGTGGTGTTTAATGAAATGAAGGGTGCTTTTGTAAGTTGACACAGCCACAAAGCTTCTAAATGTATAGAATATAATATTTTCATAAATGCTCTTTTTTCCCCACCTCGGGTACTTTTCGGTTACAAACTCTCCATCAAATGCAAAGTAAACAACTCTTTTTTTTTTATTTATTTATTTTTTCAATTTCTTTTTTCATACTTAAGAGAAATACTTTACTTTCATATGACTTTTTCTTTCTTTCTTTTTTTTTTTTTAAAAATCAATAAAAACTGCTTGAGGCAGTTCACACTTACAGAAGCCTTTAACGACTGCATAACTTTAAAAAAAAAAAAAGAAGAAGAAGAATAAGAAAAAAAGCAGGAAAGTAATAAATTCTTCTGAACAGCACTCCTTTTTTTCTTTGTCTAATAAAAATTGTCACTCTGGCACTTTAACTGTGTAAATAAACAGCGTTTAGCCTTGAACTGATAAGATGGTGGATGATAAGAAAACACTGGAGACAGGGTTACACTGTGTCTGTGTGTGGACTCAAAAAAAAGAGTAAGAAGTATGACTTTGTTCAAAATTAACAGAGTGCCTGCTGCAAACCAACTTTAAGCTTTTTCATTTATAAAAACAGAAAATGTTTGTAATAAATGTTTAGTTTAGAATAATGTTTCTTGCTGTGTGTACTTACAGTCAGACAATGAGCGTCTGTACGCCCAGCACCTCCAGAACAAACTGTATCCTGACCATACCTACTCTGTGGTGTCAGGGGGAGAACCTCTGGCCATTCCTGACCTTACATGGGAGCAACTTAAACAATTCCATGCCACACACTACCATCCCAGCAACGCAAGGTAAATAGGCACATGCATAAATCATCCAGAGTTACTGTAAGAATATGACTAGGGATGGGTACCGGTGTCACATAAACGGTAGTAACCAGACCGAAAAGCAGCGCACATTTCGGTGCTTTATTTCGGTGCTTTTTTTTCCTGAGCTGTGATACACTTCTAGCCAATAATTTTACGTTTCCGAGGATAGTAGGCGGGTCCAGGTACGTACGTTCTTTTAGAGCAGAGCTACAGATTAAAAATGCCCAAGGCGAAGCGGTCAAAAGTCTGGCTGTACTTCACAGCAAAATATGCAAACTCAGCAGCCTGCAACAAGTGCTTTAAGCTGATACTGTGATACTGTCAAAGGAGGTAACTCCTCAAATCCGATGAAACACCTGGCGACGCATAGCGGGTTTTTTTTAAAAGCCCAGAAATGCGCCGTATGATAGCTTGCTGCGAGACCTCACACCGAGCACATCTACTGTGCGTGGGTTGCCAGTTATCGGACCTGGAGTTAGCAATATCCCCCAAAAACACGAAGAGGAGAGTCCTGGCCCCTAGCCCTGTCAGTGTAGCAGAAATGATGACGGATGATGATGCAGCAGCAGCCGTTCTTCTCTGCGTGAGTAGCTTAATGTTGTTCGCGTGTGATTTACGTTGAGTAGGCTAACCACGTTATTACATTAATGCATGTAAGGTGAACTAGCAAACATCATCATAGCTACATGCGGCTGTCTTCTTGTTTGATGGCAGATACTCCCTTCACCCTGGCCAAAAAGGCTAAAATGACCAAAGAAAAAGTGGAAAACAGTTAAACATGAGAGGTTTAGGACAAAGTTTGTGTTTTTTCCCATTGATTAAGCACTGTTTCCAGCCAAGAGTGATACCATATATGCCCCATAGCTGCAGAAAAGGCTAACATTGTTATCTTTTTACAAAAAACCAGCTGAACATGAGAGGTTTTTGGACCAATTTTGTGTTCTCCAGTCTTTAAGCACCGGTTTGAGCACCGTTTGAGCACCGGCACCGTTTCAAAAGTACCGATTTGGCACCGGTATCGGATAAAACCTAAACGATACCCATCCCTAAATATGACTAATTATGGTTGAAGCGTTTTGGGGTTGTTTTGTAAAATAAATGTGAACTGGGAACATTAGAATATCTTGCCCTATAAACAAACGAGATTTTTGTTTTTAAATGTTTTCTTACATCTAGGTTCTTCACTTATGGAGATTTGCCTTTAGAACCTCATCTGAAGCAGATTCAAGAAGAAGCTTTGTCCAAGTTTGCCTGCATCGACCCGAAAACAGAAGTTCCTTCTCAGCCACGTTGGACCAGTCCTGTAAGCTCACATTAAGCGTGTCTCTGCTGCAGTGTGTTGGAGTGATAATCTATTTTGCCTTGAATCAGATAAACAAAGTTCTGTTTCTTTTATCATTTCAAAGAATGCTTTTAGTTGCTACAAAAGGTAGTTGAATATTTGATTTGTGAATATTTGTTTTTCTCCCAGAAAGAGGACCATGTGACTTGCAGTCCTGATCCTCTGGCTCCAGATCCAAACAAGCAGAACACAGTGTGTGTGAGCTATCTGCTGGGAGAGTAAGATTATATCATTTATTTCCTGCTGTGTCCTGTAGAGATATCTGCTAAAAATCAGTTCAACATGAGATGTAACCCCACATACTTCTTCCTCTTTTAGAGTTGATCTTTTTTTTTTTAATTTCAATTAGGTTGTTTTATATAGTCCTTTTTGTAGATAATTTTTCAAGAGCCATTTTAACCCATAAGAACCCACTGTGACACAGTGCTTCACACATTAAGGAAAGTTCCTGTTAAAGTTTCAACATTGACTCTCCCATAGTGTTCCTGACAGTAAAAATGGGTGTTTTTTTTTTCTTATTGTTGTTTTTCTCTTTAGCATCACTGATGCATTTGAAGGACTCACTCTCAGCTTGCTGTCTTCTCTGATGATCTCTGGGCCAAACTCTCCCTTCTACAAATCTCTCATCGAACCCAAACTGGGAACAGACTTCTCTTCTGTTGTTGGGTATGTGTGCAGGCGTTATAACATCCACATCAAACCTTTAATTTCACCAGTTTTGTTGGAAGTTTAATAACTGATGCATACAGTTTGGGTCTGTATACCTACTTACTCTTCACAAATTCTCTTACCACTTGTTACGCAAGAATTCCATTTAAGCATCCATAACCTGCATGTACTTGTGGAGTATTGATACAAGTGTTGCATCCTGCAGATATGATGGCAGCACCAAAGAGGCGTCGTTCAGTATCGGACTGCAGGGAGTTGATGAGGAGGATATAGAGAGAGTGAAGCAGATCATCAGCCAAACCATCGATAAAATTATAGAGTAAGTTCCCTGATCAAGTCTCCTCTCTTGTCAAAATTTCCTTCTTTGGCGTAACAAACTAAAGCCTATACAGCAACTGTTATCTTGCACTTTATGTAGCAGATTTTAAAAATGTAGGAAAACAAATAAAACATTGTATGCTGGAATCAATTTTTCAATTTTTTACTGGGCAAAATAAAAGTCATGGGTCTTTCTAATGTTTTTGTTTTGTTTTTTGAGTGTGTTCACGAATTGGTTAAGCATTTAGTTCCATTGGTGAGCAGTGAGAGGAGGCACAGCTTTGCCACTTATAAGTTACAATTTACAAAATATGACAGACTTGTTGTATTTACTGAAAAACCAATATTTCTGTAACATTTATACCTCAGGACTTTTACTTTCTCTGCACAGAGTGAGCGACAGAATACAGCAGGATCTTTACTGTAGGGTTTAAAGCATATGTATGACTTAAGATTTAATTGTTGAAAAAAGCTAAAACAGGAAAGAAGGAAGAAGCCAAAGAATAATTTTCACACTTGTCATTTAACAAAGGAATGGCTTTGAGGAGAGAAGGATTGAGGCCCTTATCCATAAGCTTGAGATCCAGATTAAACATCAGACCACAAACTTCGGCCTGTCTCTGGCCTCGGTGAGTTTACTGTTGTTTATCTGTGACCTTTATTTTGTTTTTACAGCTACAAGGGCACTTGTAGTTGTAAAAACATACCGCCTACGTCCAAGTATGGCTTTGCAGTGCTGTGTTTATTAGTGTGTGTTCATTTTGCATAAAACCTCACATTGAATGTTTGTTTCCCCTGTTTTTTCGTTTAAATTCTGTACAAATCAAGAATGTGAATTTAACTGTTGTTATTTTTTGGGAGGCTGTCTTTGGTACAGTGTTTAAGAGTTTTATATATTATAAGGTGTAAATAATCCTAGTAAATTCCTCACCAAAACCTTTATTCATCTTATGTTATTAGTACATAGCTTCATCGTGGAACCATGATGGGGACCCAGTGGAGCTGCTGCAGATCAGTGACAGTGTTGCCAAGTTCAGACAAGCCCTGAAGGAAAACCCTCGCTTTCTCCAGGAGAAAGTCAGGCAATACTTTAAGGTGATTTAAGCACATAGTGTTTGAAATATTTTTTGTTTGTATGTCTTCATTAAATTATGTTACTTACAGGTTCAGGGCTTTACTATTTAACATTGTTGGGAAGATAAATTGCACAGTTACAGGCTGAGAGTATAATAAAATACTTTGTTTCATAGTTGACAGTTTATTTCTTATGTTGTAGTATCAAAAAACATTTCCTGAGTCCTTTCGTGAAACAAATGAAAAAACATATAACATAAATATATAAATGCTTTAACAAGGATAATGCAGAGCAGGTATTTGCTAACAAAGGATGCCACCTCGGATTAATTGTCATTGACTGGTTTTTAGGAGAACACACACCGACTGACTCTGTCAATGAGCCCAGAGGAGTCCTACCTGGAGAAACAGGCCAAAGCTGAGGAGGAGAAACTTCAGAAGAAAATCGAGGTTCTTTCTGACAGCGACAGAAAGCAGATCTATGAGAAAGGTAACATTTGAACTGCCAGAAGATTGATCACTCGTGGGTGTAATCTGTTAAACTGAATATTACCGACCTGAAGCATTGTATATTAAGACAGGTCTGCATTCAGTAGATGTTAGTATAATGTGATTTTTCTTCTCGGAAAGGTCTGGAGCTGCTGGCTGCTCAGAGTCAAACCCAGGATGTCTCCTGCCTGCCAGCACTCAAAGTGTCCGACATCGAGCCAACGATACCCATCACTCCTGTTCAAATAAGCACTGCAGGTGTGAGTCTATGCTGATTTACAAAGAGCGTGTGACGAAAACTGTTGTCTTATATAAACTGTATATAGAGCACTTTCTCATTCTTCATAGGAGGCGTTCCGGTCCAGTACTGTGAGCAGCCCACCAATGGTTTGGTGTACTTCAGAGCTTTGTGTAATCTCAACACCCTTCCAGAGGACCTCAAGGTTTTCGTCCCGCTCTTCTGCAGTGTTATTACCAAGTGAGTAACCTGTTGGTCTGCAAGACCAGAACAAGATGAATCTGAAATGCGGTGCTTACTAGCAAGGATTAGCGCTCAGGAGTCCTGGTAAATGTCTCTTCCTGCTGATACATCATTCTTTAAATACTTTTAAATATTTCCAAATGAAATACTTATCAAGTTTTCTGGATTACTTTGTGCTGATTAATACTACAGACTGAAGCTGATCTTTGAATTCTTTTTCAGCTTTGAATATTTATTTTATTTTCAAATGTTATTTGAAAACCAGTTTAGCACTGAGCTGGTAATCTCTTCTGGGTTTTCTGGTTTGCCTGTTAATATTTGGTGTTGACTCATGTGAACACAGTCTTTGGGGACTAGGGATGGGTATCGTTTAGGTTTTATCCGATACCGGTGCCAAATCGGTACTTTTGAAACGGTGCCGGTGCTCAAACCGGTGCTTAAAGAATGGAGAACACAAAATTGGTCCAAAAACCTCTCATGTTCAGCTGTTTTTTTGTAAAAAAATAACAATGTTAGCCTTTTCTGCAGCTATGGGGCATATATGGTATCACTCTTGGCTGGAAGCAGTGCTTAAACAATGGAAAAAACACAAACTTTGTCCAAAAACCTCTCATGTTTAACTGTTTTCCACTTTTTCTTTGGTCATTTTAGCCTTTTTGGCCAGGGTGAAGGGAGTATCTGCCATCAAACAAGAAGACAGCCGCATGTAGCTATGATGATGTTTGCTAGTTCACCTTACATGCATTAATGTAATAACGTGGTTAGCCTACTAAACGTAAATCACACAAGAACAACATTAAGCTACTCACGCAGAGAAGAACGGCTGCTGCTGCCATCAAATACGGCGCATTTCTCGGCTTTTAAAAAAACGCTATGCGTCGCCAGGTGTTTCATGAGATTTGAGGAGTTACCTCCTTTGACAGTATCACAGTATCAGCTTAAAGCACTTGTTGCAGGCTGCTGAGTTTGCATATTTTGCTGTGAAGTACAGCCAGACTTTTAACCGCTTCGCCTTGGACATTTTTAATCTGTAGCTCTGCGCTAACAGAACGTACGTACCTGGCCCCGCCTACTATTCTCGGAAACGCAAAACGATTGGCTAAAAGTGTATCACAGCTCAGGAAAAAAAAGCACCGAAATGTGCGCTGCTTTTCGGTGGTTATTGGGGACCTTAATAAGGTAAGTGTGCTGTGGTGTAATCACAGTGGAAAACATAAAAAAAGATTAGGTTGTTGAAAAAAAATTATCAGACTGTGATGCAATGCCAAATGGATTGCACAATGGAGTATTAAAGATTTTTCAAATGTCTGTTTGTGTGTCCGCATATGTTTGTCTGTTTAATTAGGATGGGCTGTGGAGCTCTGGACTATAGGCAGCAGGCCCAGCAGATGGAGCTGAGGACAGGGGGCATGTCTGTTTCCACTCAGGTCATCACTGACTGCAACGAGCTGGATACATATGAGCAGGTCAGTGCCAGCTAAGTGTGTTTTAAGCCAATAACACCTTTCTATCTGTGATCATTGCTGTGTGCAAAATGCAAAACAGAAAGTAGCTTTCAGCTTGATTCCTTGTGTTTTTACACAGTGCACAGTGGCATGAACTGAATCTGTTGGCCTCTCTGAAAAGAAATAACAAATGAAAAATAATAATAAATAATCAAATAATTCATGAAGGATAGAATTAAACTTTAGACCAAGACTTTATCTCTAAAGACACTTCAGTGAGCTCTTAGCACTTCCTTTCTGTGGTTGAACATCTGGATCTCTACCTTCTGTTTCAGGGTATCCTCTTATCTTCTTCGTGCCTGGAGAGGAATCTTCCTCACATGTTTCAGTTGTGGAGCGACATATTCAACAGGTAACTCCTCCCAGCTTTTTACATTTTCCACTGCTAGCGACACCAACAGATGGAACTGTCAGTTAATGGGTCTTATTTTGTCGTTTAGTCCTCACTTTGATGACGAGGAGCGCCTGAGGGTGCTGGTGATGCAGTCAGCACAGGAGTTGGCCAATAGTATCGCATACTCAGGTCACCTGTATGCTATGACTCGGGCGGGTCGTCACCTCACTCCAGCTGGAGACCTCCAGGAGACTTTTGGTGGGATGGAACAGGTATCTTTGTACATTTTAATAAAGGCTTAACCTTTCAGAAAAATCCAGCTATCCGCAAAGCTGCTTTGCTTGTTTATTTGTTTGTTTTATATTTTCTTCTAATTATCCGGGGCCGGGTTGTGGAGGTAGCAGCCTAGGCAGAGATCCTCAGACCTCCCTCTCCCCGGACACCTCTTCTAGCATGTCCGGGGGAACACAAAGGTGTCCCCAGGCCAGCTGAGAGATATAATTTCACCAGTGTGTCCCAGTGGGACATAGGTGGTTGAGGCATCTGACTCAGGGAACCACCTCAACTGGCTTCTTTCAATGTGGAAGTGTATTGGCTATAGTCTGAGTCACCCTTTGGAGAAAGTTCATGTCTGCCGCTTGTATTTGCAATCTTGTTCTTTCAGTTATTAGCCAAAGCTCGTGACCATAGGCGAGTGTAGGGATGTAGATCAACCAGTAAATTAAGAGCTTTGCTTTTATGTTCAGCTCTCTTCACCTCGACTGACCGGTACTGTGTCCACATCACTAAGTACTTACTAAGTACTGCCTCCAAAGTCCCACCGGCTAACAAAGCCGGATAGGATTCCTTCTTCAACCTAATGGTTCCCTCCACCTCAGGTGTCCACCATCTGGTTCGGGGGTTACCACCACCACAGGCACCAACCACCTTGTAGCTGCAGCTCAGTGCAATGGACCATGTTCAGGCAATCATCAGCCTGCGGACTACAGATGACAGTCAGGACCTATTTCCTGTCTTGAAGGCGCCAGGAACAAATCCTCTCATCCACCAGAAAAACCCCAACATATTGGCAGCAAGCTGAGGGGATACTTAGATACCCACCCCAGCTTACTGCCTCTCACCAAGGGCAACTCCAGACTCAGACAGATTCAAGCCCCTCTCCAGGAGACTGGTTCAACACCAAGCCATGCATTTTCGGGGCCAGGCCCGCCCAGGCCTCATGAACTAAGTCCCAGCAACTAGGCGCTCGCCCTCAGGCACGCTCCCCGGGCCTGGTTCCAAACTCCATCCAACAGTGTCTTGTGTCAAAGAAAATGTACTGTATGTTTAAAATCACTATTCATGTTATTTTAAATTTCTGCAACAAAGGGTAGAGATGTGATGGTGTCAATACTTTGGAACCAATACTTCATCTTCTAACAACAGGTTACGTTTATGAAGAGAACAGCTGCGATGGCAGACCTCAGCCAAATCATCCGAACGTTACCCAGGCTCAAAATACACCTTTTCAACCCAAACAACATGAGGTGGGTCCATAATACACCTGCTATATGTAGACTTTATCTTTATTTCACTGTAAATAATGAACTATAAAATAGTGAAATATCAGGCACTCAACGCATCTTATTTTAAATGTGTCCATATAGATGTGCAATCAACTCAACTCCAGAGAAAGTATCTGATGCAGCGGCACACTTGGAGGGTTTTATAAAGGATGTGGCTAAGAACAGAAAGGAACGCAAACCTGTCAGACCAAATATTATTGAGGTGAAGTTGAACAGGGAAAACAAAATATGTGTAAATGAATTAATTCATTGTTATAATCAATCCAATTTTTTTTTTTTTTTTTTTAATCTGTGTTTATTGCAGAAGCCGATAAACCCTCTGGATGACAATGGCCCACGAAGAAAACTAATATCAGTAGGTTCAATAGTTACATTTTTCTTTATTTCTTTCTTAATCCACTGATCAATTTTTGAAGAATTGTTTTGTTACAATTAACATCTTCATAATTCAATAAGTAATCCATTTCTGATTTAGAATTAAATTAATTTGCGGTTTTACATTTTTCAGGAGCCAACCTTCCATCCATGTCCAATGAAGACTTTCTTTCAGATGCCTTTCCCTGTCAACTTTGTCAGTGAGAGTATTCGCGCAGTGCCCTTCTCCCACAAGGACTATGCCAGGTAACGATATCATTACATCCTGCTAGCAGCAGGTAAATAACTGTAACACAGTTTATGGCGGCTTTAGTGTGTTCTTTTACTTAATTTTACTGAAAATGTGTTGCTTTTTTTTTTCTCAGTTATGCATTTGTAATAACTGCATGCAGTAAACGCTTTCTCTTTACTCCTTCATTAGTTTGTGCATCTTAGCCAGGATGATGACAGCAAAGTTTCTTCATGGAGAGATCCGTGAGAAAGGCGGAGCTTATGGAGGCGGGGCCAAGATAGGAGGAGGCCTGTTCACCTTTTACTCTTACAGGTGGGTAGAAGTTCAATACAAAGGTTTACTGTGTATCAATAGGGAAGGAAGGCAGGAAACATTGAAAGTTCAAATTATGATAAGAATTTCGGAGAGTTTTGACCTCATGTGTTGTCTCTTCTGTGTCCAAGGGATCCAAACACAGTGCAGACATTATCTGCTTTTGGTAACGGTATCGAGTGGGCAAAGTCAGGAAAGTTCACCCAGCAAGACATCGACGAAGCCAAACTGTCAGTCTTCTCAGCGGTGGACTCACCTGTGGCCCCCGCAGACAAAGGTGAGGTGCCATCTGAGTGATGAGAGGTTCCCTGAAAGCAGCTGCCTGGATCAGTTTACATCAAACCTTTAAAGGATTTTAACACATTCTGTCCTTGCATGAGAATGAATCTGTAAATATTCAAAAAGGCTTCATAATAGAGTAAATTTTGTGTGTGTTTATGCATCTGTACAGAACTTTGCCTTCAGACTCTCACAGCCAGTGTGGTGCACATGCTACCTTCCCCCATCTTTAACTATTTTGCATCATTTTAGACTTGAAGTAATAATATACAGTTGAATTTATAGAGCGAATGGATCCCTTAGCTGAAGCTGTAATTTCAGCATTCTTTATGTTCTGATGCAAAGCTTGTGACTCTGTCTTTGGTGCAGGCATGGGTCAGTTCCTCAGTGGGGTCACGGACGAGATGAAGCAGAGTCACAGACAAAGACTCTTTGCTGTTGACCATAAAAACCTAGTGGATGTGGCTGAAAGGTAAAACTGACCAATCCTGCAAAATGCAATTTGCTGCTGTTTATTTACAACAAGTAGAGCTTTCTTATGCCCGCAAAATAATCCCTCGTTTTTTTCTGCAGGTACCTCAGTGCTGGTCAGAAGACGTGTGGCGTTGCCATTCTGGGCCCGGAGAATGACGTTATTAAAAAAGATCCTTCATGGATTATAAAATAGGACTGTCAGTAGATATTTTCAAAGTGGTCATCCAAAGAACAAGTGTTATCTCAGAAATGTTTTAAATGGTGGCAAAAAGAAAGCTGAACCGCACAAAAGAAAGAGGAAGAAAGTTACCTAATCAGTGTCTGCCATTTGAAATACTTGTATGACTGCCTATTCATATTCTGTTATGTACATATTAGAATTAAATGCTGCATCATGACATTGGAATACAAAATCTGTCATTGGTGAGTCATTAAAACACTTTATTCCTGGGGGAAAGAAATTAGTTTCCCCAAATATTGACTTAATTGGTCCAGTATTTAAGATATTTGTGTAATATTTCTGCCTGGGCTCAAATACTTTAAAGGTAGTTTTAACAGTAGGCAGTGGGCAGCACAGTGGCTAGCACTGTTGCCGCACAGCAAGAAGGTTCTGCGTTCAATTCCACCATCAGGCCGGGGTCTTTCTGTGTGGAGTTTGCATGTTCTCCCCGTGTCTGCGTGGGTTCCCTCCGGGTACTCCGGCTTCCTCCCACCGTCCAAAGACATGCAGCTTGTGGGGATAGGTTAATTGGAAAATCCAAATTGCCACTAGGTGTGAATGTGAGTGTGAATGGTTGTCTGTCGTTGTGTGTTAGCCCTGCGACAGACTGGCGACCTGTCCAGGGTGTACCCTGTCTCTCGCCCCATGACAGCTGGGATAGGCTCCAGCACCCCCCGCGACCCTGAAAAGGATAAGCGGAAGCGAATGGATGTATGGTCTCGTTCCACAATCGGTGTCCCCATTGTCCTGGTAATTTACTGTTTTTTACAGAATTACTTCCTGCCAGAGTACTTGAACCTAAGTAAATCTCATGGTTCTGCTAGTTACTGCTTTACCAAGATGGCTGCAGATATTTTGAAGCCCCTGTCTAAATGAATGGATAGAAGTTATACTGGTGCCTGTGTGAAGTTACACAACATTACGGTTTAATTTATGACTCAATCCAACAATCAACATCTCAGGCTCCTCCCATCAAACAAATACAAAGAGCCAGCCACATAAAAGTGAGATACAATAACACAAAACAGTTAGAGTTTCAACACAATAAATGCTTTATTACTCTGTGAAAGAACACGTCACACTGCCAGCACATAAATGTTGCGTAGTCTCAGACACTCTCCGTCTCACTGAGGAGCTACAGCAACAGCCAATTGGACCCTACTTACAGATAACCACTACAAGATGCCAGACACAACGCCCAGGGTGGATACAAAAAGCAAAGGCAACAACACAACAAACACACAATTAGCAGGTGACAGGACACACAACCAGCTCGTCCCAAAACCCCCAGAAGAAAAACATCCTTCAAGTTTCAACATTTTATAATCAACCTGGCCAACATGCTGAAAGCATGTGATCCTCGTGAAATATATTCTCTCTGTATAAGCAGCTTTAGGGGGTCGTATTAAATATGGGGCTCAAAGTGCAGTACAAGGTAAAGGTGACAAAAGCCGGATTTCAGCCAAGCTGTGTTTACACAACATTTGCTCAGCTACATATCTTCAAGTAATAAAATTAGATATAGCTACTCTTTAGGAGATAAAATCTAAATACTTATACAGTACATAATGAACAGGGTCCATATATGTGTGTTTACTTATATAATACTTTTAGGGATCTATAAAATAAAATATTAGCGCTGCTAGGAAGTTCACACTACTTAATAAAATCTCAAATCCCATGACCCATAATATAGAATCCCTTCTGAAAAGTGCCGTGACTTTACCATTCAATAGAGCTTTTAAAATAACCTATCTTTTATAATCTACCTTAACGTATTTGCAGTCAGTCAGCAGCTGATCAGTCAGTGAGTGAGTAGCCGTCACTGTTTTGTGAAGCTGTTGTCCTGTTGAAGTGAAGCTCTGCGTGTGGAAGTGAGGCGGTTCAGATGGCCGTTGAGGTGTTGCTGTCTTTGGGTCGGACCCGCGTCACGTGTTCCAGCTGCCCGGAGTCGGACACGTCATAGCTTGTCTTATACTTGGCCAGGATTTTCATTAGAGGACGGAGCTTCAGCCACCACTGCTCCTTAGGGATCCTGTGACTGAAAGTAGAGAATAGACGAATGTTCTCTACACTATTTCTTAACCACAGAGATCTTAAAAGCAAGATTAAAACAAAAAGCCTGGGACCGCTGCTTCAGAGAATTTTAAGGGAATTGGGTCAGAATATTTTCCAGGTTTGTTCTTAATAATCTGGTTCAGATGCATTAGCACTACCTTTTGTTTTTAACTATGTTAAAGATCTGCAAATGGTCCTCTAAAACATTTTTCCTCTCACACAGTAAGTAAGCTCAGCTTGTGAGCTTACTTACTCAGGGTTGTGAGCTGCACTGCTACAGATATTAAACAATCTTCTTACACAAAGTCTGTCTCGTCCCGGAGCTGCGCCACAGGCTGAAAGACCAGAGTTCTGCGACGCATCCCCAGCAGGCATGCGGTGTCCTCCGAGTTCGCAAACACTCTCCCTGCAACGAAGAGAAGCATCAGCTTTTGTAACTGAGGCAAAGCAATTTCACACCTAAATGTTCTGCATCCTCGCTGGAATCAAGTGTCACATTTATGTGCTTGCCTCCTTTGTAGGACTCCTTGAGTGTCCGGGTGATCCACTGCATGGCTTTGGCTGCAATTTTGGTACCAAAGTTTCTGTCAAAGGGAGATGGAGCTCCTCCCTGACATGGAAAAAAAGTCATATTTATTCAAAATAAGGGCATTACATATAAAATATCACAAGTCTAGTATCTAAAATAATGTTAAGTGCACTTTTCTGTTACACTATAACTCTTAATTTTGATCACTTACAATCACTAGTTTAGCAACATAACTCTACACAGTAATGTCTGCAATATCTCCCAGATAGACAGGATGGATGGATAAAGGATAGCAGATATTTTGTGGATTTGGCTCCTTGCATCACAGATTGTCATCATTGCTGATAAACATATCAAGCACAGCATCGCGTTCATTCATTTGTGCACGTGGCCAACCTGCTGCATGTGACCGAGGATGTTCTTCCTGCAGTCGAACACTCCTCGCCCTTCCTCAGAGTAAAGCTGGTAGATGAAATCTGTGGTGAAGTTCTCGTTGCAGTTCTCATTTCTAAAACACAGCACAAGGGTAACAGGCCGGTTAAGGGATCGCTTCACCAAATAACAAGTGCTCCCTTAAAAGAAGATGCTCTAAACAATGCCTGAACCCATTTATCAACTAACAGAGGACACAGAGTCACCAGGCTGCTAAGTCTCCACACACCAGCGTTCATATACCCTTCATCCAGGCTCTGCTTTTCACTGCATGCATGCATAGAGATGCTGTGATGCACCACTATGTTTGAGGGCATCTTAAAATAATGAAATTATGCAGGCACACAATGTCACCTGCACTCGGTTCAAAATACAACGTTTGTCCTATTTCCAGACCTCGGTCCTGCTGGGAGCAATTTCCAACAGCGTGGTGGTGCAGTGGACTAAAATAACCTCAATAGAGGACATGAAATAAAGTGTAAGGTTAATCAAAAATCTTTTATTTGCCAAAATGGTTTTATATACATAATTGAGAAACACTTATTTACAAATAACGCACTGCAGATGACATTTAAAAATAGAGCATTTTGCATTTTTTGTTCATCGCAGACGTACGCACAGGTCCGTACAATAAATCCCACAGGCTTGTGTAAGGTAATGCATCTAAATGTAACTTTAAAGAATGAAGGTGTTTAGCCTCACCTGAGCACCAGTCCCCTCTGGATGCTCGTCTTCATCTTCTCTGTCAGATGCTCCACGTTGGCCTGAAAACACAGAGTCTCTCACATTAAACCTGCAAGAGCAACTCTCACTCTTCAGTCTCTCATTGCAGAGTGAAGAGCTGCAGGTAACATTTACACCACCATGGGGCGCCATATCTTGTCTTTTACCCAGCTGGTGAGCCCAAGAGGGTTAATGCAACAGAAATGCAGGTTTACGACACCACACACATGCGCTTTTTACTGCTTCTCATTGTGATCACTGAAAAAGTGTTTGTTTGTTTTATTACCTATTCATGCATTTTTATGGTTGAAATTCTTTGTGACACGTACTAGTTATAGTTCATATGCAAAGGCAGACTTCTAAAAAACTAAATTGTGCACTGCGCCCAGACTTTTTAAAAAGAAAATTAGTTTGACAAAATTTACAGAGCATAAAGAACTCAACATTGTTAGATTAAAATTAAGTAAAACATACACAGACAAAATAAATAAAAAGACAATTAATATTAAAAGTGTATGTAACAGGAACATTGTAAACAATAATAGTCCTGACGTCTCTAATCTCCCTGACCTGATCTGTGTTGATGAGATCTGTCTGTCATTGAATGACTGATGCAGCTCAGAGGTTATTAATAAGTTGCTTCATGTGCACTGCTATAATCTGGGTCACCTGCACAGCCCTGAAACATCCAGGCAGAGGCACTGATTGACTAACGGAAGCTTCTGCACTGCACTGCAATCAGTCTGCTCCACTACTGCTAAGGATGGAAATGTGCAATGTAGTGAAAGGTATTAGGCTCATTTCCAGCTCTATGTTGCTTATTCTGAACTCTTGATTCATAATCCAGTGCAGGGTTGGCTGGAAGTCTGTGTTAGCCCTGCAACAGAAGAAAGTGGACGGATGCCCTGACTTTTCAAAACAAGCCATTTTTAGCCAACTTTCTTCTAACTGGCTGCCTGTCGTAGACAGAAAGCTTGAACATTACGTGGGTGGGGCTCAGTTGTGTGGCTGAGATGACCATATTAGGAATTTCTGTTCTTATTGACATCATACAGAGCCCAAAAATAAAAAAGCCATGTTAAACGGAGGATTAGGAGCAGTTTGAATCCTGAATGTTTATGCTGTTGCCCTCATAAATGGTGTTACCAATAAAATCCAGTCATGAAACATACAAAAAATAAATTAAATGGAACTCAAAAAGGACTTGACAGGAATCATGGCTATAAGAGTCATCGAGAGGTCTTGGTATTTTCTGATGATGAGAGGAGACATGAAAATAAGGCATTTTCTGTTGGATACAGACTTTTTCTCTCTAACCTGAAGGTCACGGATGTCAAATGGCTCCTCGTAGATGTAGACAGTGTCGGCGCCTGCAGCCAGACCACCCACGGTGGCCAGGTAGCCACAGTAGCCCCCCATTGTCTCAATGATGAACACTCGCCGCTTGGTGCCGCTAGCTGACTGTTTGATGCGATCACATGTCTGATTCACACACACATAAAACAGTATACAATCATTAAACAAGAAAAATATGTTCACGCAGAGAGCATGCAAATGCAAAACACACTGTACACACAAGTAGAGCTGACAGGAATATTTTATTTATCCTGATAATATAAGAAGGATTTGTGAGAAAACATCTGAGCTTTTTGATTGTGGGTGAAAACTGGTAAATATGATTTGATTTGATTTGATATACCTTTATTAGTCCCAAAATATGTCATATATGTCATCACTTTGTAAAATAAAATTAAAAAGAAAAGAAAAGATACCTGCATCAGCTCTACTTTAAAGTACATAAAATAGCTGAGTGTCCTTAGAGATGCACAGATTGACTCAGTAACTCAGTCCAGTCATTTATTTTACAGCCTGTCATACCACACTGAAACTAATTTATCTGATTGTTTAACGTGGCAGTCGACTGGCTGCATGTGGACAGACCAGGGCATGAGGCTAAAAACGTGCTTATTTCTTCAGACATCTTATCATCAGTTTTGTAAGTGGAGGATTTATTAAATGCAAATATTTTCAGGATGTACAGAACATTTGCAGCAAAAGAGTTACTCTGCTGTGATTTTATTTCAGGCCTCGCCCAGTTCAGGTGAAACTAGACGGTATGCAAATGATTATGACACCCCTGATGTAGATGGTCGCGGACTGAGGCTACATCCACACTAGCCCGGACAGATTTGAAAACGGTGTCATTTCTGCCGCTTATGTACTTTTCGGCTCTTTGAAACGTCGAATGTTGAGGAAAAGCACCGAGTTTTTTAAATGGACTAACAATGAGGTGGAGTTGTTGCTGCGAGTAACACAAAAGTACAAAGTTGAAAAAGCAAGTGAGAGTTAAAGAATTTGAAGAAAATCTATCTGGAGCAGGTACAAACTGATATTAATCTTTAAAAATTCAGAGCAAACAAAACAACTGCTGTATAATGCCCTCCGCTATCTTAGTTTAATTGGTCACATGACTGCATCATATGACTAACATGCGTTTTTGCTGTCCATACTGCAACGCCAAAGCACCCTTTCCAAATGTATGCATTTTCGAGAGCGTTTTCAAACCGCTGCGTTTTCCATCAGCGAAAACGCCTTCTCAGTGTGGACGGGAGGCCAAAACAGAGAAAAAACAATGCGCATTAGTGTGGACTTTTAGCCTGAGAGGGTTTTTTTCTTCCCAAGAATAAATAAAGAACAAAGGAGACTGTAAAGAACTGGTAAATTTACCATCAGAGTCAACCTGTGTGTCCCTTTAGTCTAATCAGATGATTTCAGGCTTCCAGATGAGGTGTCCTTTCCTATTTACCTTCTCAAAAACACTCTTATTTTAAAGTCTTGTTAGTTGGCTTCACCCATCTGGTACCAAATGCACAAGAGGCCAGAAATAATCAACACAGTCAGTAAAACACAGGAACAGTCACTGACATGCATCGTACTCACTGACACTCGGGTTTTACTTCTGTTTACTCATTCCTCTCTTAAAGTTTTAGTAGATGAATTGGCGTGCATAGTTCAAATGACTGCACCTTGCAGGACTGGATCCAGTTAACCAAGTCTTTGCTGTACTTTCTTTGCCCTCTTTGCCTTGTTTTTGTACATAATGAATAAATAATAAAGTACATTCTCTACATCCTCCTGGATGGTAACGGAAGATAATAAAATCGTCATATTTCAAATACAACAAACCAATATTAATGCACGAGGCACATAAGCAACATCTGCTGTTGTGCTGATCGAGCGGTCTTTATTTTAGGATTTGTGTGAACAACAACAGTTTTGACACTTTTAAACCCAATTTTTATTAACGGTAACACTTCAGCATATCTGTAGCTCTTAATATCTCCCCTCATCTCGTTTGCTGGGCCCTTACCTCCACAATGGCGTTGAGGGATGTATCAGCTCCAAGACTGAGGTCAGTGCCAGGCACATTGTTACTAATGGTGGCAGGCAATATGCACATCGGGATGCAAAACTCCTCGTAGTCAGCCCGGGCCACATACAGCTGCAGAATGGACTCAAAGGCCTGATGACGGTAGCCGTAATATGGAGTTAGACCACTAGGGGGAAGACTACACATCTAAAAATGCCAGTGTGCCCTTTAGTGGCTGCTTCATGGTGCCCAGTGACTCCCTTGTCTTGTATCCTTCATTATCATGATAGCTAAAGCTGTTTGTTAATCAAATGCCAAGTTGCAATATCCCCGTGGATGGATGGATACTTTATAAAACACCATTGAATGCACTTTTCTGTTTCATACTAGCAGCTTTTTAAAACATAAACAGCCCAGCCCATATTTGTCTGATCTGTCAGGTTTTAATGTTGGAAAGGAGTGTCTGTGATGTAAAGATAAACCCATTACTGCACAGACAATCATCAGCATGAAATCACTAAGGTGTTCCTTCTCATCCTGACAGGAAAAGCTTGTTACCATGAAATTCTGAATAGTTTTAATTTGACATGACATATAATTCTTTAAAGATGGTCTACTATACACTGTACAATATTTACAAACCCCAAATTGTTTGAAATTATAACCTGCTGCAACCTTTAGGGTTAGCATTTTAAAAGGAAGGATACAAGACAAAGAAGTAACTTTAACTCCAATGAGACCATGAATATGCAGCTCTGCGTGTGTGTGCATGTGTGTTTGTGTGTGTGTCCTGTAGTGTGTGCAACTGGCTGGCTCTCTCCAGGAGTTGGGGGGACTTTGGCTTCTCATTGGCTGAGAGTAAATGGAATGAGGAAGAGGGGTTGCATCGTGGTTGACATGTAACGGTGTCGACGCGACGAGGTGAGACTCCAGAGGCAGTCGGGCAACGTTTCCTTTTATGTTCAAGAAGCAAAGAGGACGTTTTTTTTATTTCTATTTGGTTTTTTTGTTTTGTCTGAAGACAAGAAAGGCTTTCTCAGATAAGAACAATAGGAACTACGATGTAGACCACAATCAGTTATGCAGCAAACAAACTTACTTCCCAAACGCAAACAGTGTTCCCGTTAGACTGAACCTTCCTGCTGTCTAGTTATCTGCCTTTTACAAAACACAAAGAAGACCGCATGAACACGCCAGGGTCACGCCAGAGCATGCCACAACACACCACTGCATGCCCTAACACTTACCTGGGACCTCTGCTGACCAGCCCGCATCCAGCAGCAAGTGTTTTCTACTGTACTTCATGCTGATTATTAACAGTCTAATGTCTGCATCAGCTAAACTGAGCTGAGTTATTTGGCATAGTATGCGTTGCCTGTCCTAACTGTAAGGTCTTGTTTCTATTATCTTACGGTTGTGTTTATGTGAAAGCAGTAAGCCTGTACTTTCCATTTAGTTCTGCAAAAACACAAGTTTGGTTGTTAAGCGGGAGGCCAGTGTTTACACAAAACATTACAGAGCACTAGCACTGAGTGCTTCTTAAAATGTCTCTGTCATGTGACCTGAGTTTCAGTTAGTGAAACTACGGCACTTCAAAGTGAAAACTTGAAGTTAAAAATCTTACCCAGGCACAGCTGATTTCATTTCAGAGGGAACCAATGAGCAGGTCAGAATTTCAAATATTTGTTTTTTAATCTGGCTTTTTTGTCACTACTCCTAAACTGCCAAAGTTCAATTAATGGCAGCTCTAAGCCCATGCACAAGATTAAGAACCAATTTTTGACAATTTATACTAAATAAGAAACAATAACAATAATATATTTTCAATTTCTGAATTTAAACTAGAAAACAAATGGATCCTGTAAAAAGATCTAAACTGTCTTGACGTGTGAACTAAATCTGACCTACTGCTTGTTAATGCAAGGATGCGAGCTGGCAATCAGCAAATCCCGAACTCTGAGATGTGTTAAGTCTGCATGTGTGTTAAGTCTAGAAACACACACACATACATTCTCTCTAGCCCAGCCACACTTACGTCAGTAATGGCATTCAGAGCAGTGTCTGAACCAATGCTGAGGTCTGAACCGGGTATATTATTGGAGACGGTGGCCGGGACCATAACCATGGGCACACAGAACTCCTCATATTTGTCCCGTGCAGCAGCGAGTTCCAGTAATCCCACGTAGGCCTGCAGTAGTGAGAGCCAGCGTCTTAGTGGTCATTGAGTATGTACACACAAGTGGGGGAAAAGTGAAGAGCTCTAATCCCCAGGACTTTGAAGGTGCAGTGGACAAGAGGACACAGGTGAGTTTTGAGGGAAAAAACATGACAGGAAGAGCTGGGAACTTACTGGAGATAGCAAAGGTGTGTCCAAAATCCATACTACACTCGAGAAGAAGATATTATCTACTATAAAATGGAGTATAGTCCACTAATTGATTCATGGGCTAGCACCAAACGCTGAGCATTGCACAGCTTTGATTTTGTCGAATGGAAATCAAATGTTTCACTTTATTCACCAACTTCTGCAAGATGTTTCATTTCTTCATCAGCTACAGCAGGAGCTAGGTACTACTGTAAAAAAGAATCACTGCATTACTAAAAGTGGCTTAAGATAACATTAACTTTTACTTCTATTGTTATATATTGATTAAAGCTAAAATTTTAGCCAATCATAACTATGATACATGCAAACTAATAATCTGAACATGTTTGCTTTAGGAATCATAAGTTAACTTGTGGTGGGCGTGAAGGAGGAGGCGGCTTTGAGGTGGGAGGGATCTGCTGATGAGAGATGGAGCTCAAGAAATGGAGTATGAAATGAAAATTCAGTGATGGGATGAAGAAACGTCTGTGAGGAATGTACTGTTAGGAGAAGCCAAGGGGAGAGAGCCAGGCCAATCATGACGGGCAGTGAGACACACACAGGAAGTCAATGTTGCAGCTCCTCACATAAAAGGACAAAGACAGAGACAACGTTCATTTTTGGCCAAGCTACCAAAGTCAAAAACCTTTTCTTTTAAATGGCATGGTTGAATTGTTAAAGTTCTTTGTTAAAATAAAAGTTTTATGCTGGTTTCATTTAATCTCTCGATTGGACAAAGAGCTTGAAAAGCATCAAAATACCATAAACATCCATTTCAATGTCATTAAATCTATCTATATACATGCTGGCTTTGCAGCTTGGCCAACAGTTCATACTGACACATGGACAGACAGGGAGAGAGCCTTAAAAATTTAAATATGTCTTCATTATATTTTGAAAAAATATTAATATAGAAAATGTGTTTTGCAAATTTAAAATGTCAAATTGGGTAAATTGGTGAGAAACAAATGGACCAGAAAATGCTGAGCAATACAACACATGGCAATCGTAAAATGCTGGTGGGAGACGGTGCTTGATGATGCTGATACAATAAGGTTAGCCATTTTACATTACACAATAACTCTGCTTTTACAATATCAGTAGCTTTTTTTAATGAAACAATAGCTGAATTTAAGATTTTTTACTCATTGTATTTTTCTAAATGATAAAAAATGGTCAGAGATACAATATTGATAAAATGTGATTACAAAGAAAATGCTTTAATTTGCAATAACCAGGAAAGGTTATACATACCTCAAACCCTCCGACCACAAGCAGAGCATTGATGTTATGAATCCTCATCTGCTCAGCGATCTTATCCAGATGTTTTCCTGGAAGAGTTCTGACACATAAAAAATGATTAGTCATTAAAAAGGCAAAGGGGATAACACTTTATCATGTACATTTAATGTTAAAGCATTTAACCTTCCTCTTGTGTTAGCTTTCTGTTATTATCTTTTATGTTAATGGATAGTTTTGTGTCTTAAATCAACCAAAAAGTTCCCTCAAAACAGTGGTTTATCATTCAAATTGTTTGTAATCTTGTTAGGCTTCCTTATCCATGAAAAGATGGGTTTTAATATTTTTCCTGTGGCCCTCAGGCTCTTTCTTTTTGCAGCACACCTCTCATTTTCATTCCGAAACTATAGCAAATTAAACTCAAGAGATTTAAAAAAAACTTGTAGCAATGTAACGTAACATATCTCTGAAATAAATCGGTTTCATTTATTTTTTATGTCAATATTATTAACTATAATAACATTCCTGTGTAATTCTATCAATTCGATGCACAGAATTACACAGCCCGTGATGCTGCTTTTTGCATCCAAGGCTGCCCAGATGTTCATTTACTCTCACCTCTGCCTTTGTGTTGAACATTGATGGAAAGAGCTCCACCCATCTCTCCCAGACATCCCTAATGGGAGCATGCGTGTCAGGTTTGCTCTAGGATCTATCTATCTATCTGTTGTAAAATCTGAGGACTCTTGATATCATTCAAAAGGTCTGAGTGACATTTTTGCCTGGAAAATATGCCTGCCTGTCGATGCTTCCCACATACCATCAGTGGTCTCATTGCTGGATCTGTACACTCCAGCAAGTAGAACACCAGTATAGGCTTCCAGGTATCCCATGTAAATATCATCCTAAATGTAGCCATGGAGTTTTCTTGCTTCAAAGTTTGTCACAGCAACAATGTGTTTCTTTGGTGAAAATGGCAGAAACCCATCAAGTTGTCACTTATTCTTGTCACGCAAACCTGGAACTCACAGAGTCATTTTGATGACATTTGCAGCAGTTGGCCTGCCATGTAAGGCAGGAGGTACTCCAATCCAAGAGATGTTACCACTTTCTTTTTACTCCGGGAAGGAGGCAAAAAGGTGAAGAAGCCCCTAACTTCTCTCTGACAGTGTTAGTGAGCTCACAGTATGTTTACGATTTCAGTTTTGGCTCTAATTATTGTTTTAAGATGTTATATTATAACAGAGTTGAAACCGACTGTAACAATACAATGGTCATAATTTCCACCAGAACATTTTCTAATTTTGTTTTCATGTTTGTTTAAATAGAGGTTCCTGACAAAGTCAGAAAGCCTTGATGCAATAAACAAGTTTAAATGGCACCTTTATGCATAAAAACCTAAAAATGGGTCAGTGCCAACCTTAACCTCGTTTTTAACCTTCCTCATCAAGAGGAAACTTAAAAATGATGTAGGCTTATAATAACAGGTATATAATAAAGCAGCAGATTACCTTTTTGTCCCTAGCAGTGACCCACCCTGGCCAGTCCAACCACCAACATCTCCCCATTTGATCTCCTTAATCTAATAAAAGAGAAAGGCAGCTCATTTGTATCGCAACAAAACAAATTAATGCATGGCAGAAAAGGTTCACAGATCTCACTGGGACTATTACAAAAAGCAATCTACCAGATAAACACTCCCTTGAAAATTATTGTGTCAGTGTCTGAATTATCAAAAACATCAGAGATAGAGTTTCTGCTTTTTAAATGCATCCGCACACAGCACCAGCACAGCATTGAGAGGAACTACAATGTCAAGTACAAGTCAAGAACATCATGATACACCAGCCCCAGCCCACTTCCCAAGGAAAGGAAATACAACTGTCCTGATGACAACATCGGAGGCAGCTTACCTAGGATGAGGAGAAAAAAAGGACCAGGCTGTTGCTCAGTGGTTCATATTACTCTCTGTAAGCACATTTTTCATTTCATTTGGAAATTAAGATCTTAAAATATTAAGGCTGAGTTGAAAGGCACTGAATCAAAGTTATTTGAAGTCCAGTGTGGAGTTTCTGTAGTCTGTGATGTGTCATGTTGTCAGCAAGTGTTGGTGATGATTGATCCACTGTTTTTACAAAGTACCTGCCCATTGTATCCAAACTATCAAATGATTTACTGACAATGTTATTACTCAGCTTGACTTTTCAGTGAACTCTTCTGGCTTGAACCCTACAGAGAATCTATCAAAGCAACCTGGGCTTCAAAAACACCTCAGCGTTGCCACCCCCATGCCACACTGACGCAGCAGTTCACGATAAAAGAGCCCCAACCAACCACTGAGAGTACAACCATAGTTTTCAGAATTTAGACATTTCTGTATGTCAATTCTTGCTTTTGATTGAACTTAGGAAATGTTCTAATAATTTGAACTACTGGATTGAAGTCTTGAAATAATTAACATGTAATGAATATAGATGTTTACTTTTTTTTAAATTAAATTATAAACAATAAAGACTTTCATGACATTTGCATTTTTGTAAGACGCACTGTAAAAAAAATTGTAATATAAAACTATTTTACTGTGTATTTTACAGTTTTGTACTGTTCTTCTAGAATATTAAATTCACCTAAATAGACTGTGATTTTACATTTCAAATGTAAATTAACATAAAATCACTGTAAATGTAATAAAACATAACTTTCTTCCTTTTTGAATGTATTTGTCTGTACATATGCATATTTAGATTGTTAAAATACATTCACTAATGCATCATATTTTCACAAATATTTGTCCATTATTTGAAAGATTGAAATGTTCAAATAAATAAAAATCAAATAATTATTATTATTGTTATTTAGGGCGATCGTGGCTCAAGAGTTGGCAGTTTGTCTTGTAATCAGGAGGTTGCTGGTTTGAGCCCCGGCTTGGACACTCTTGGTTGTTGTGTCCTTGGGCAAGACACTTCACCTACCACCTACTGGTGATGGCCAGAGAGGAATTATAAAGTGGAATTGTAAAGTGCTTTGAGGGTCTCATAAAGCACTGCATGAATGCAGTCTGTTATTATTTAAACCAACAATAACTGTATATTTCTGTACATTTAAGTATTATGATTCATTTTGCCACATTCATTGACCTTGTTTATAGGTAATTTCATTGTTTAATCACATTAAATTGTTCCTAATTTAATGTTTAAAGGCACGTGAAAAAATGCAAAATCCCATGTGAAATTAGGGCAACAAACTGTATTGTCATTACTGAAAATAACCGTATTTTCATGGGAAAGTTATTTTCTGTTATTTTCTGATATTATTTTGGCGCCCCAGCTGCCAGACTATTACTGTTTTTTTAGGATTTCTTTTTCAATCACTGTGATACTTAGTGGGGTTATTAGTCAGGGACCCCAGCTTCACTTTTCAACCAATCTAATCCTTCAAAATCAGGATTTTGTCTCATGTCTAATGAAAGGTACAATAGTGTGTCATCAGAATAGAAATTGTAACTTATATTCGGTTTTTCAATAACATACGGTATGAAGAGAAAGCCCAATAACAGATATCCGTGGAACTCTATATTTGTACATAGTTGTCTGAATGACAATTATGTACATTGAATCTCACCTGTCCTTTGTAGAATCCCTCGAAGCCATCGTTTACAGCAAACATTTTGTGGCCTTCGGTGATTCCCACTCTGACAGCAGAACGAACAGCAGCATTCATACCTGCTGCTGGAGCACCGACGTTCATTACTGCCACATTAAAGGAGCTCTGTGGGTGATACACAGCACCAATCACACTCATGTAACACTCAATACTAACCTTACAGTAGGGGAAGCAGAACCCCATGGTACTGTGATATGTGGTAGCACCCTTAAGCTTTTTCAAATTTTAAACCATATTCATACTTTAGGCCCAACTCCTATATTTAGTGTACGAACACAGAATATATCTATGAGCAGCTTTTACCGGCAATGCAGTCATGCCATTAATTCCATGGCATGAGGCAAACTGGACAAAAACTGGACTGAAATGGTTCAGTTTGGACGTCATGGAGCCATAATCACGGCTTCATCTGTCATCAGGAGAGACTCTGCCTCACACAGCAGCAGGCAGTGATAGCCTTTCATGCATGAGCCACATGCTGCTAAAAGACGCAGTGAAGTAGTAGCTACTTTGTCATGACAGCCACTGAAAATATCAACAGTCAAATGAATATTTTCCCAAAATTTTTTAGCAGTTTTCTTGCCATTCAGTCTTGAATCATTTGGCCATCTTTAGAGGGGATCTTATTACAAAGTCAAACTCGGGTTCATGTGGTCCACATTGCAAAATGCAATATGGATACACCCAACAACACAGAATGCATTATGCTGTGCTCCAATAATAGACTGAGCCCGTAATGTTCTTGTTTTCAATTGGGTTAATGGCACATATAAATATGACGTGAAGTACCTCAAAACGGACAGGCTTCCAACTCTCTCTCAATAAATGCTTAATACCAAATCTCACACAGTTTGCTTTGTTTTTGAAGTCTAGCAAGCACAAGTGGAATCAAACTACAACGCCCGGTAAGGTCAGACAGAAATGTGTCTGCAGAAACTACACCAGCATCAAAAACTGCCAAGAATCAAACCTTGGTTTTTGAAGCCTTATCAGATTATGTTTACTTTCTGTTTAATCAAATACAATTTCTTCATCATTTTTCAAAGATTGAAAAATCTTTGGCTGCTGCATACAGACAGCACTAAACAGTTGGAGAACATAGGCATGCTGAGATAAAAAAGAAGATTATAAAAAACAAATATTCAACAGATGAAAGCTTTACGTTTAACAACCACTAACCATCTTTGAATAAAACAAAGAGCTTGGAGCCTGTCCAGTTTGAGTTGAGAGTCAGCGAAAACACATCTATAAAGGAGACTACTTCAGAGCGATTTGAAGCAGATCACACCCTCATTGCCATTATCCCTGACAGCAGGGCTGGTCGGAGTCCTGCACTGCAGCGCTAATGCACCTCTTTGCATGTCTACATTTCTAATTCCAAGCATCCAAGCAGAGCCATGAGGAAATAAGCAAAGGCAGACAGAACGACAGGTGAAGAGCACTGACGCTGTCCTTTTGTGGCACCATTTTACAACAACTAAAATAAAGTGGATATTAGTTCTAGACTTGGTAAGAAACTAAAATCCACACATATTTATCTCAGCATTGGGAAGATTATTAGAAGCCAAAGGGAATAAGATGGTCAAACTAACTGCAAAGCAGCTCCTTGTATGACCTACACCTGCAGAAGCTTCAGACGCTGATCAAAAGCCTGCTCAGCTGCCCCATTTTCACTCATCACATACATCAATCTGCTCTTCATCCCCCGCCTCCTCCTCTCCCTCAGGATGGACAGTTATAGAAAGACAGACTGTGTTAGTGTCACAAAAAGACTGCAGCACCCACAATACACCTGACCAGGAAATACCTTATGCTAATGTACAATTCTCAGAGCAGCTGGTGGAAAGACACATTTGGAGAATAAACATGGTAATTATTATTTTACTGGTTTAATTAAATTATTTTAGCTGTTAATATTTGAGAGTGATAATACTTACATTTGGAAGTTCAGAATCTGCCTTCCGAAATGAGAGGAGTCGGTAAGTGCTCAGATTGTTTTCGAAGCTCCTGCAGATGGAAAAAAAGTTAAACAATGTGGAAAATCCAATATGAATTCTGGTCTGTAAATGCAGCAGGGCAAACATTTAGAGTAATTAAGAGATCAATGTTAACACAGATAAGCAGGAAGTGGGATGCTGTCAAACCGCAAAACGTACTATACACAACTTCTGTGCTGTGTATAGTGTCAGACATCATGTGCAACATTCGAACCAGTGCTCCTGGCATGAGCAACATTTAAGCACTTTATGTATTTTTTAATCTTCCAATATGTCGATTGGTTATATATAAACATAACAAATCCTACAGGTGTTTAATCATGTCAGCGTAGTGGAATTTTACAAATACCTGCCACGCAGTCTGACCGCCTCATCAAATTTCTTCTCATCCATGGCCTTCTGTACTTCTTGAGTCTGATGACAAAAAAAACAGGGCATTTTTTTCTGGTGAGGCAGTGCTGCCTGCTAACTGTATTGCATGTAAATAGTGTCTGGAGTTATGGGAAACTCAAAGCACCTGTGATCCAAGCACTATAGTTGCTCCAGTCTCACGGCATGAAAGCCAGTCCATATTTTATCTCTTCTTGAATACCAGCTACATCCCTTTAGTACGTTTATTTTAAGACCTCTTTCTTTGCAAGAATAAAAATGTAAAAAATCAATGAATAAACAATTTTGTCAACTATATAGTTTTTGAGGCAAACGTAATAGCAACCTTTGTTGCTTAAAGAGACTCTCAAGCTTTTGTAGTTATTTTAGGTCATTTTTAAAATTAATCTTCACATCTTTATTTTTTTTTCCAGGAATCAAGTTCATATTTTTCTTTTGAATAAAAATTAATCTTTCACTGTTTGATTTGTAAACTGCTTTGTTTCTTCTGTGGAGCTTCACAGTGTGCAACCCAGCAATTCACCCAGAAAATAAATGTTTTCAAATTATTTTATATCTTCTTGCATTAAGCTGGTAAATGCTAAATGTCAAGGTTTGCTGAGGTTTGTGAAGACATTTCACCTTTCATCCAAGAGACTTTTTCAGTTCTGAAACAACTGGTAGAGAGACTTAGGTAACAAACCCCTACTGGGGGCTGTCCCTTTTGAGGAGAACCTGACGGTTGTAGACCCATTATTGTTCATGTGGGTTGTTACATAATCTGCAGTATAGAATAATAGAGCCAAGGTGTGAAAAAGGTGAGGCCCAATTTCCTTAAATAGGTAAAACCTCTGTAAGACCCTGCCCCACCCCCACCATCATGTGAACTATTGTGGTACCTTGAGGTGGGAGTGGGGGTTGAAATTACCTCTGTGCCAGGTGTTTTATAACTGAAGTAGAAAAATGTGTTTACATTTTCACAAACCTGAAGAGATCATTTATCTTCTTATTCAAACTCTCCAGACTACCATTGACTGAGAACATACACAGGCCTGTTTAATCTCTTAATTTTATCTGCTTTGTTAATGTTGTAGGCTGACTGTGGATTCTATCAGATTAGTTGTCTTTATTTAAGTTTTTTGTTTTTTATGATGGACTGTCTAACTGAATAGCATATTGTGAGATAAAGAAGAACTCACAGAAAAGTGACTAGCCAGAAATTTGATACAGCTCTTTAATGTTTTACATTTTACAAAGCGGTAAAAAAGGTCTAATATATCATTGTTTCATGTTCCGTTTTAGAATTGGATTTTATTCCAATTTCTCTATTATAAAATTTAATGTTGTTTCAGATTTTCTCCCTGAAAAATCAGATACTGTTCTAGTGGTTCCCATCACATGAAATTAAAAGGTTGTTGGTTCAAGTCCCACCAGAGTCGCTAATTTAAAGGGGAGAACTTTATTGAAGGTTCCTGCTACACAAAAATCTAAGTTTTTGACCATCTCGATTGTAGTCATCTAAACAAAGTGCTTTGGTCAACTGAAAATCTGTTACTACCACCAGGAAATGAAAGCCTCAAGTTTACAAAGCACAGAATCCACACTACTTGTAGTAGCATATGGCTGTCATTTAAATACAGTTGAGTTTGCTGTTGATGTAATTTTCTAGGTTTGCGTTCCACCAGAATCACTAACTCAAGAGGGTTTTTATTTCCCTTGAATTCTTTGCAAAGCAGAGAAGATTCAGGTTGCACACAAATGCGCATCTGCAGTAGGTACTCAGAATGGGGTTTCTAGGGACGTTCACATCACCTACGTGAATTCTACGCCACATTCTGGGTCATCAAGACCTGAATTTGTAGGCTCTGTGGCGCAATGGATAGCGCGTTGGACTTCTAGTGTATCCCATCAGAGGCAATTCAAAGGTTGTGGGTTTGAGTCCCACCAGAGTCGCTAATTTAAAGGGGAGAACTTTATTGAAGGTTCCTGCTACACAAAAATCTTAGTTTCTGACCAGCTCGATTGTAGTCATCTAAACAAAGTGCTTTGGTCAACTGAAAATCTGTTACTACCACCAGGAAATGAAAGCCTCAAGTTTACAAATCTCAGAATCCACACCACTTGTAGTAGCATATGGCTGTCATCTAATTATACAGTTGAGTTTGCTGTTGATGTAATTTTCTAGGTTTGCGTTCCACCAGAATCACTAACTCAAGAGGGTTTTTATTTCCCTTGAATTCTTTGCAAAGCAGAGAAGATTCAGGTTGCACACAAATGCGCATCTGAACAGTAGGTACTCAGAATGGGGTTTCTAGGGACGTTCACATCACCTACGTGAATTCTACGCCACATTCTGGGTAATAAAGATCAGAATTAGTAGGCTCTGTGGCGCAATGGATAGCGCGTTGGACTTCTAGTGTATCCCATCAGAGGCAATTCAAAGGTTGTGGGTTCGAGTCCCACCAGAGTCGCTAATTTAAAGGGGAGAACTTTATTGAAGGTTCCTTCTACACAAAAATCTTAGTTTCTGACCAGCTCTATTGTAGTCATCTAAACAAAGTGCTTTGGTCAACTGAAAATCTGTTACTACCACCAGGAAATGAAAGCCTCAAGTTTACAAAGCTCAGAATCCACACCACTTGTAGTAGCATATGGCTGTCATCTAATTATACAGTTGAGTTTGCTGTTGATGTAATTTTCTAGGTTTACGTTCCACCAGAATCACTAACTCAAGAGGGTTTTTATTTCCCTTGAATTCTTTGCAAAGCAGAGAAGATTCAGGTTGCACACAAATGCGCATCTGAACAGTAGGTACTCAGAATGGGGTTTCTAGGGACGTTCACATCACCTACGTGAATTCTACGCCACATTCTGGGTAATAAAGATCAGAATTAGTAGGCTCTGTGGCGCAATGGATAGCGCGTTGGACTTCTAGTGGATTCCATCAGATGCAATTCAAAGGTTGTGGGTTCAAGTCCCACCAGAGTCAGTAATTTAAAGGGGAGCGCTTTGTTGAAGGTTCCTGCTACACATAAATCTTAGTTTCTGACCAGCTCTATTGTAGTCATCCAAACAAAGTGCTTTGGTCAACTGAAAATCTGTTACTACCACCAGGAAATGAAAGCCTCAAGTTTACAAAGCACAGAATCCACACTACTTGTAGTAGCATATGGCTGTCATTTAAATACAGTTGACTTTGCTGTTGATGTAATTTTCTAGGTTTGCGTTCCACCAGAATCACTAACTCAAGAGGGTTTTTATTTCCCTTGAATTCTTTGCAAAGCAGAGAAGATTCAGGTTGCACACAAATGCGCATCTGAACAGTAGGTACTCAGAATGGGGTTTCTAGGGACGTTCACATCACCTACGTGAATTCTACGCCACATTCTGGGTAATAAAGATCAGAATTAGTAGGCTCTGTGGCGCAATGGATAGCGCGTTGGACTTCTAGTGGATTCCATCAGATGCAATTCAAAGGTTGTGGGTTCAAGTCCCACCAGAGTCGCTAATTTAAAGGGGAGAGCTTTGTTGAAGGTTCCTGCTACACATAAATCTTAGTTTCTGACCAGCTCTATTGTAGTCATCCAAACAAAGTGCTTTGGTCAACTGAAAATCTGTTACTACCACCAGGAAATGAAAGCCTCAAGTTTACAAAGCTCAGAATCCACACCACTTGTAGTAGCATATGGCTGTCATCTAATTATACAGTTGAGTTTGCTGTTGATGTAATTTTCTAGGTTTGCGTTCCACCAGAATCACTAACTCAAGAGGGTTTTTATTTCCCTTGAATTCTTTGCAAAGCAGAGAAGATTCAGGTTGCACACAAATGCGCATCTGAACAGTAGGTACTCAGAATGGGGTTTCTAGGGACGTTCACATCACCTACGTGAATTCTACGCCACATTCTGGGTAATAAAGATCAGAATTAGTAGGCTCTGTGGCGCAATGGATAGCGCGTTGGACTTCTAGTGTATCCCATCAGAGGCAATTCAAAGGTTGTGGGTTCGAGTCCCACCAGAGTCGCTAATTTAAAGGGGAGAACTTTATTGAAGGTTCCTTCTACACAAAAATCTTAGTTTCTGACCAGCTCTATTGTAGTCATCTAAACAAAGTGCTTTGGTCAACTGAAAATCTGTTACTACCACCAGGAAATGAAAGCCTCAAGTTTACAAAGCTCAGAATCCACACCACTTGTAGTAGCATATGGCTGTCATCTAATTATACAGTTGAGTTTGCTGTTGATGTAATTTTCTAGGTTTACGTTCCACCAGAATCACTAACTCAAGAGGGTTTTTATTTCCCTTGAATTCTTTGCAAAGCAGAGAAGATTCAGGTTGCACACAAATGCGCATCTGAACAGTAGGTACTCAGAATGGGGTTTCTAGGGACGTTCACATCACCTACGTGAATTCTACGCCACATTCTGGGTAATAAAGATCAGAATTAGTAGGCTCTGTGGCGCAATGGATAGCGCGTTGGACTTCTAGTGGATTCCATCAGATGCAATTCAAAGGTTGTGGGTTCAAGTCCCACCAGAGTCAGTAATTTAAAGGGGAGCGCTTTGTTGAAGGTTCCTGCTACACATAAATCTTAGTTTCTGACCAGCTCTATTGTAGTCATCCAAACAAAGTGCTTTGGTCAACTGAAAATCTGTTACTACCACCAGGAAATGAAAGCCTCAAGTTTACAAAGCACAGAATCCACACTACTTGTAGTAGCATATGGCTGTCATTTAAATACAGTTGACTTTGCTGTTGATGTAATTTTCTAGGTTTGCGTTCCACCAGAATCACTAACTCAAGAGGGTTTTTATTTCCCTTGAATTCTTTGCAAAGCAGAGAAGATTCAGGTTGCACACAAATGCGCATCTGAACAGTAGGTACTCAGAATGGGGTTTCTAGGGACGTTCACATCACCTACGTGAATTCTACGCCACATTCTGGGTAATAAAGATCAGAATTAGTAGGCTCTGTGGCGCAATGGATAGCGCGTTGGACTTCTAGTGGATTCCATCAGATGCAATTCAAAGGTTGTGGGTTCAAGTCCCACCAGAGTCGGTAATTTAAAGGGGAGAGCTTTGTTGAAGGTTCCTGCTACACATAAATCTTAGTTTCTGACCAGCTCTATTGTAGTCATCCAAACAAAGTGCTTTGGTCAACTGAAAATCTGTTACTACCACCAGGAAATGAAAGCCTCAAGTTTACAAAGCACAGAATCCACACTACTTGTAGTAGCATATGGCTGTCATTTAAATACAGTTGAGTTTGCTGTTGATGTAATTTTCTAGGTTTGCGTTCCACCAGAATCACTAACTCAAGAGGGTTTTTATTTCCCTTGAATTCTTTGCAAAGCAGAGAAGATTCAGGTTGCACACAAATGCGCATCTGCAGTAGGTACTCAGAATGGGGTTTCTAGGGACGTTCACATCACCTACGTCAATTCTACGCCACATTCTGGGTCATCGAGGCCAGAATTTGTAGGCTCTGTGGCGCAATGGATAGCGCGTTGGACTTCTAGTGGATCCTTTCAGGTGCAATTCAAAGGTTGTGGGTTCAAGTCCCACCAGAGTCGGTAATTTAAAGGGGAGAACTTTATTGAAGGTTCCTGCTACACAAAAATCTAAGTTTTTGACCATCTCGATTGTAGTCATCTAAACAAAGTGCTTTGGTCAACTGAAAATCTGTTACTACCACCAGGAAATGAAAGCCTCAAGTTTACAAATCTCAGAATCCACACCACTTGTAGTAGCATATGGCTGTCATCTAATTATACAGTTGAGTTTGCTGTTGATGTAATTTTCTAGGTTTGCGTTCCACCAGAATCACTAACTCAAGAGGGTTTTTATTTCCCTTGAATTCTTTGCAAAGCAGAGAAGATTCAGGTTGCACACAAATGCGCATCTGAACAGTAGGTACTCAGAATGGGGTTTCTAGGGACGTTCACATCACCTACGTGAATTCTACGCCACATTCTGGGTAATAATGATCAGAATTAGTAGGCTCTGTGGCACAATGGATAGCGCGTTGGACTTCTAGTGTATCCCATCAGAGGCAATTCAAAGGTTGTGGGTTCGAGTCCCACCAGAGTCGCTAATTTAAAGGGGAGAACTTTATTGAAGGTTCCTTCTACACAAAAATCTTAGTTTCTGACCAGCTCTATTGTAGTCATCTAAACAAAGTGCTTTGGTCAACTGAAAATCTGTTACTACCACCAGGAAATGAAAGCCTCAAGTTTACAAAGCTCAGAATCCACACCACTTGTAGTAGCATATGGCTGTCATCTAATTATACAGTTGAGTTTGCTGTTGATGTAATTTTCTAGGTTTACGTTCCACCAGAATCACTAACTCAAGAGGGTTTTTATTTCCCTTGAATTCTTTGCAAAGCAGAGAAGATTCAGGTTGCACACAAATGCGCATCTGAACAGTAGGTACTCAGAATGGGGTTTCTAGGGACGTTCACATCACCTACGTGAATTCTACGCCACATTCTGGGTAATAAAGATCAGAATTAGTAGGCTCTGTGGCGCAATGGATAGCGCGTTGGACTTCTAGTGGATTCCATCAGATGCAATTCAAAGGTTGTGGGTTCAAGTCCCACCAGAGTCAGTAATTTAAAGGGGAGCGCTTTGTTGAAGGTTCCTGCTACACATAAATCTTAGTTTCTGACCAGCTCTATTGTAGTCATCCAAACAAAGTGCTTTGGTCAACTGAAAATCTGTTACTACCACCAGGAAATGAAAGCCTCAAGTTTACAAAGCACAGAATCCACACTACTTGTAGTAGCATATGGCTGTCATTTAAATACAGTTGACTTTGCTGTTGATGTAATTTTCTAGGTTTGCGTTCCACCAGAATCACTAACTCAAGAGGGTTTTTATTTCCCTTGAATTCTTTGCAAAGCAGAGAAGATTCAGGTTGCACACAAATGCGCATCTGAACAGTAGGTACTCAGAATGGGGTTTCTAGGGACGTTCACATCACCTACGTGAATTCTACGCCACATTCTGGGTAATAAAGATCAGAATTAGTAGGCTCTGTGGCGCAATGGATAGCGCGTTGGACTTCTAGTGGATTCCATCAGATGCAATTCAAAGGTTGTGGGTTCAAGTCCCACCAGAGTCGCTAATTTAAAGGGGAGAGCTTTGTTGAAGGTTCCTGCTACACATAAATCTTAGTTTCTGACCAGCTCTATTGTAGTCATCCAAACAAAGTGCTTTGGTCAACTGAAAATCTGTTACTACCACCAGGAAATGAAAGCCTCAAGTTTACAAAGCACAGAATCCACACTACTTGTAGTAGCATATGGCTGTCATTTAAATACAGTTGAGTTTGCTGTTGATGTAATTTTCTAGGTTTGCGTTCCACCAGAATCACTAACTCAAGAGGGTTTTTATTTCCCTTGAATTCTTTGCAAAGCAGAGAAGATTCAGGTTGCACACAAATGCGCATCTGCAGTAGGTACTCAGAATGGGGTTTCTAGGGACGTTCACATCACCTACGTCAATTCTACGCCACATTCTGGGTCATCGAGGCCAGAATTTGTAGGCTCTGTGGCGCAATGGATAGCGCGTTGGACTTCTAGTGGATCCTTTCAGGTGCAATTCAAAGGTTGTGGGTTCAAGTCCCACCAGAGTCGGTAATTTAAAGGGGAGAACTTTATTGAAGGTTCCTGCTACACAAAAATCTAAGTTTTTGACCATCTCGATTGTAGTCATCTAAACAAAGTGCTTTGGTCAACTGAAAATCTGTTACTACCACCAGGAAATGAAAGCCTCAAGTTTACAAAGCACAGAATCCACACTACTTGTAGTAGCATATGGCTGTCATTTAAATACAGTTGACTTTGCTGTTGATGTAATTTTCTAGGTTTGCGTTCCACCAGAATCACTAACTCAAGAGGGTTTTTATTTCCCTTGAATTCTTTGCAAAGCAGAGAAGATTCAGGTTGCACACAAATGCGCATCTGCAGTAGGTACTCAGAATGGGGTTTCTAGGGACGTTCACATCACCTACGTGAATTCTACGCCACATTCTGGGTCATCAAGACCTGAATTTGTAGGCTCTGTGGCGCAATGGATAGCGCGTTGGACTTCTAGTGTATCCCATCAGAGGCAATTCAAAGGTTGTGGGTTCGAGTCCCACCAGAGTCGCTAATTTAAAGGGGAGAACTTTATTGAAGGTTCCTGCTACACAAAAATCTTAGTTTCTGACCAGCTCGATTGTAGTCATCTAAACAAAGTGCTTTGGTCAACTGAAAATCTGTTACTACCACCAGGAAATGAAAGCCTCAAGTTTACAAAGCTCAGAATCCACACCACTTGTAGTAGCATATGGCTGTCATCTAATTATACAGTTGAGTTTGCTGTTGATGTAATTTTCTAGGTTTGCGTTCCACCAGAATCACTAACTCAAGAGGGTTTTTATTTCCCTTGAATTCTTTGCAAAGCAGAGAAGATTCAGGTTGCACACAAATGCGCATCTGCAGTAGGTACTCAGAATGGGGTTTCTAGGGACGTTCACATCACCTACGTCAATTCTACGCCACATTCTGGGTAATAAAGATCAGAATTAGTAGGCTCTGTGGCGCAATGGATAGCGCGTTGGACTTCTAGTGGATTCCATCAGATGCAATTCAAAGGTTGTGGGTTCAAGTCCCACCAGAGTCACTAATTTAAAGGGGAGAGCTTTGTTGAAGGTACCTGCTACACATAAATCTTAGTTTCTGACCAGCTCGATTGTAGTCATCTAAACAAAGTGCTTTGGTCAACTGAAAATCTGTTACTAGCACCAGGAAATGAAAGCCTCAAGTTTACAAAGCACAGAATCCACACTACTTGTAGTAGCATATGGCTGTCATTTAAATACAGTTGACTTTGCTGTTGATGTAATTTTCTAGGTTTGCGTTCCACCAGAATCACTAACTCAAGAGGGTTTTTATTTCCCTTGAATTCTTTGCAAAGCAGAGAAGATTCAGGTTGCACACAAATGCGCATCTGCAGTAGGTACTCAGAATGGGGTTTCTAGGGACGTTCACATCACCTACGTCAATTCTACGCCACATTCTGGGTCATCGAGGCCAGAATTTGTAGGCTCTGTGGCGCAATGGATAGCGCGTTGGACTTCTAGTGGCTCCTTTCAGGTGCAATTCAAAGGTTGTGGGTTCAAGTCCCACCAGAGTCGGTAATTTAAAGGGGAGAACTTTATTGAAGGTTCCTGCTACACAAAAATCTAAGTTTTTGACCATCTCGATTGTAGTCATCTAAACAAAGTGCTTTGGTCAACTGAAAATCTGTTACTACCACCAGGAAATGAAAGCCTCAAGTTTACAAAGCACAGAATCCACACTACTTGTAGTAGCATATGGCTGTCATTTAAATACAGTTGACTTTGCTGTTGATGTAATTTTCTAGGTTTGCGTTCCACCAGAATCACTAACTCAAGAGGGTTTTTATTTCCCTTGAATTCTTTGCAAAGCAGAGAAGATTCAGGTTGCACACAAATGCGCATCTGCAGTAGGTACTCAGAATGGGGTTTCTAGGGACGTTCACATCACCTACGTGAATTCTACGCCACATTCTGGGTCATCAAGACCTGAATTTGTAGGCTCTGTGGCGCAATGGATAGCGCGTTGGACTTCTAGTGTATCCCATCAGAGGCAATTCAAAGGTTGTGGGTTCGAGTCCCACCAGAGTCGCTAATTTAAAGGGGAGAACTTTATTGAAGGTTCCTGCTACACAAAAATCTTAGTTTCTGACCAGCTCGATTGTAGTCATCTAAACAAAGTGCTTTGGTCAACTGAAAATCTGTTACTAGCACCAGGAAATGAAAGCCTCAAGTTTACAAAGCACAGAATCCACACTACTTGTAGTAGCATATGGCTGTCATTTAAATACAGTTGACTTTGCTGTTGATGTAATTTTCTAGGTTTGCGTTCCACCAGAATCACTAACTCAAGAGGGTTTTTATTTCCCTTGAATTCTTTGCAAAGCAGAGAAGATTCAGGTTGCACACAAATGCGCATCTGAACAGTAGGTACTCAGAATGGGGTTTCTAGGGACGTTCACATCACCTACGTGAAGTCTACGCCACATTCTGGGTCATCGAGGCCAGAATTTGTAGGCTCTGTGGCGCAATGGATAGCGTGCTGGACTTCTAGTGGATCCTTTCAGACGCAATTCAAAGGTTGTGGGTTCAAGTCCCACCAGAGTTGCTAATTTAAAGGGGAGAACTTTATTGAAGGTTCCTGCTACACATAAATCTTAGTTTCTGACCAGCTCAATTGTAGTCATCCAAACAAAGTGCTTTGGTCAACTGAAAATCTGTTACTACCACCAGGAAATGAAAGCCTCAAGTTTACAAAGCACAGAATCCACACTACTTGTAGTAGCATATGGCTGTCATTTAAATACAGTTGACTTTGCTGTTGATGTAATTTTCTAGGTTTGCGTTCCACCAGAATCACTAACTCAAGAGGGTTTTTATTTCCCTTGAATTCTTTGCAAAGCAGAGAAGATTCAGGTTGCACACAAATGCGCATCTGAACAGTAGGTACTCAGAATGGGGTTTCTAGGGACGTTCACATCACCTACGTGAATTCTACGCCACATTCTGGGTAATAAAGATCAGAATTAGTAGGCTCTGTGGCGCAATGGATAGCGCGTTGGACTTCTAGTGGATTCCATCAGATGCAATTCAAAGGTTGTGGGTTCAAGTCCCACCAGAGTCGCTAATTTAAAGGGGAGAGCTTTGTTGAAGGTTCCTGCTACACATAAATCTTAGTTTCTGACCAGCTCTATTGTAGTCATCCAAACAAAGTGCTTTGGTCAACTGAAAATCTGTTACTACCACCAGGAAATGAAAGCCTCAAGTTTACAAAGCTCAGAATCCACACCACTTGTAGTAGCATATGGCTGTCATCTAATTATACAGTTGAGTTTGCTGTTGATGTAATTTTCTAGGTTTGCGTTCCACCAGAATCACTAACTCAAGAGGGTTTTTATTTCCCTTGAATTCTTTGCAAAGCAGAGAAGATTCAGGTTGCACACAAATGCGCATCTGAACAGTAGGTACTCAGAATGGGGTTTCTAGGGACGTTCACATCACCTACGTGAATTCTACGCCACATTCTGGGTAATAAAGATCAGAATTAGTAGGCTCTGTGGCGCAATGGATAGCGCGTTGGACTTCTAGTGTATCCCATCAGAGGCAATTCAAAGGTTGTGGGTTCGAGTCCCACCAGAGTCGCTAATTTAAAGGGGAGAACTTTATTGAAGGTTCCTTCTACACAAAAATCTTAGTTTCTGACCAGCTCTATTGTAGTCATCTAAACAAAGTGCTTTGGTCAACTGAAAATCTGTTACTACCACCAGGAAATGAAAGCCTCAAGTTTACAAAGCTCAGAATCCACACCACTTGTAGTAGCATATGGCTGTCATCTAATTATACAGTTGAGTTTGCTGTTGATGTAATTTTCTAGGTTTACGTTCCACCAGAATCACTAACTCAAGAGGGTTTTTATTTCCCTTGAATTCTTTGCAAAGCAGAGAAGATTCAGGTTGCACACAAATGCGCATCTGAACAGTAGGTACTCAGAATGGGGTTTCTAGGGACGTTCACATCACCTACGTGAATTCTACGCCACATTCTGGGTAATAAAGATCAGAATTAGTAGGCTCTGTGGCGCAATGGATAGCGCGTTGGACTTCTAGTGGATTCCATCAGATGCAATTCAAAGGTTGTGGGTTCAAGTCCCACCAGAGTCAGTAATTTAAAGGGGAGCGCTTTGTTGAAGGTTCCTGCTACACATAAATCTTAGTTTCTGACCAGCTCTATTGTAGTCATCCAAACAAAGTGCTTTGGTCAACTGAAAATCTGTTACTACCACCAGGAAATGAAAGCCTCAAGTTTACAAAGCACAGAATCCACACTACTTGTAGTAGCATATGGCTGTCATTTAAATACAGTTGACTTTGCTGTTGATGTAATTTTCTAGGTTTGCGTTCCACCAGAATCACTAACTCAAGAGGGTTTTTATTTCCCTTGAATTCTTTGCAAAGCAGAGAAGATTCAGGTTGCACACAAATGCGCATCTGAACAGTAGGTACTCAGAATGGGGTTTCTAGGGACGTTCACATCACCTACGTGAATTCTACGCCACATTCTGGGTAATAAAGATCAGAATTAGTAGGCTCTGTGGCGCAATGGATAGCGCGTTGGACTTCTAGTGGATTCCATCAGATGCAATTCAAAGGTTGTGGGTTCAAGTCCCACCAGAGTCGCTAATTTAAAGGGGAGAGCTTTGTTGAAGGTTCCTGCTACACATAAATCTTAGTTTCTGACCAGCTCTATTGTAGTCATCCAAACAAAGTGCTTTGGTCAACTGAAAATCTGTTACTACCACCAGGAAATGAAAGCCTCAAGTTTACAAAGCACAGAATCCACACTACTTGTAGTAGCATATGGCTGTCATTTAAATACAGTTGAGTTTGCTGTTGATGTAATTTTCTAGGTTTGCGTTCCACCAGAATCACTAACTCAAGAGGGTTTTTATTTCCCTTGAATTCTTTGCAAAGCAGAGAAGATTCAGGTTGCACACAAATGCGCATCTGCAGTAGGTACTCAGAATGGGGTTTCTAGGGACGTTCACATCACCTACGTCAATTCTACGCCACATTCTGGGTCATCGAGGCCAGAATTTGTAGGCTCTGTGGCGCAATGGATAGCGCGTTGGACTTCTAGTGGATCCTTTCAGGTGCAATTCAAAGGTTGTGGGTTCAAGTCCCACCAGAGTCGGTAATTTAAAGGGGAGAACTTTATTGAAGGTTCCTGCTACACAAAAATCTAAGTTTTTGACCATCTCGATTGTAGTCATCTAAACAAAGTGCTTTGGTCAACTGAAAATCTGTTACTACCACCAGGAAATGAAAGCCTCAAGTTTACAAATCTCAGAATCCACACCACTTGTAGTAGCATATGGCTGTCATCTAATTATACAGTTGAGTTTGCTGTTGATGTAATTTTCTAGGTTTGCGTTCCACCAGAATCACTAACTCAAGAGGGTTTTTATTTCCCTTGAATTCTTTGCAAAGCAGAGAAGATTCAGGTTGCACACAAATGCGCATCTGAACAGTAGGTACTCAGAATGGGGTTTCTAGGGACGTTCACATCACCTACGTGAATTCTACGCCACATTCTGGGTAATAATGATCAGAATTAGTAGGCTCTGTGGCACAATGGATAGCGCGTTGGACTTCTAGTGTATCCCATCAGAGGCAATTCAAAGGTTGTGGGTTCGAGTCCCACCAGAGTCGCTAATTTAAAGGGGAGAACTTTATTGAAGGTTCCTTCTACACAAAAATCTTAGTTTCTGACCAGCTCTATTGTAGTCATCTAAACAAAGTGCTTTGGTCAACTGAAAATCTGTTACTACCACCAGGAAATGAAAGCCTCAAGTTTACAAAGCTCAGAATCCACACCACTTGTAGTAGCATATGGCTGTCATCTAATTATACAGTTGAGTTTGCTGTTGATGTAATTTTCTAGGTTTACGTTCCACCAGAATCACTAACTCAAGAGGGTTTTTATTTCCCTTGAATTCTTTGCAAAGCAGAGAAGATTCAGGTTGCACACAAATGCGCATCTGAACAGTAGGTACTCAGAATGGGGTTTCTAGGGACGTTCACATCACCTACGTGAATTCTACGCCACATTCTGGGTAATAAAGATCAGAATTAGTAGGCTCTGTGGCGCAATGGATAGCGCGTTGGACTTCTAGTGGATTCCATCAGATGCAATTCAAAGGTTGTGGGTTCAAGTCCCACCAGAGTCAGTAATTTAAAGGGGAGCGCTTTGTTGAAGGTTCCTGCTACACATAAATCTTAGTTTCTGACCAGCTCTATTGTAGTCATCCAAACAAAGTGCTTTGGTCAACTGAAAATCTGTTACTACCACCAGGAAATGAAAGCCTCAAGTTTACAAAGCACAGAATCCACACTACTTGTAGTAGCATATGGCTGTCATTTAAATACAGTTGACTTTGCTGTTGATGTAATTTTCTAGGTTTGCGTTCCACCAGAATCACTAACTCAAGAGGGTTTTTATTTCCCTTGAATTCTTTGCAAAGCAGAGAAGATTCAGGTTGCACACAAATGCGCATCTGAACAGTAGGTACTCAGAATGGGGTTTCTAGGGACGTTCACATCACCTACGTGAATTCTACGCCACATTCTGGGTAATAAAGATCAGAATTAGTAGGCTCTGTGGCGCAATGGATAGCGCGTTGGACTTCTAGTGGATTCCATCAGATGCAATTCAAAGGTTGTGGGTTCAAGTCCCACCAGAGTCGCTAATTTAAAGGGGAGAGCTTTGTTGAAGGTTCCTGCTACACATAAATCTTAGATTCTGACCAGCTCTATTGTAGTCATCCAAACAAAGTGCTTTGGTCAACTGAAAATCTGTTACTACCACCAGGAAATGAAAGCCTCAAGTTTACAAAGCACAGAATCCACACTACTTGTAGTAGCATATGGCTGTCATTTAAATACAGTTGAGTTTGCTGTTGATGTAATTTTCTAGGTTTGCGTTCCACCAGAATCACTAACTCAAGAGGGTTTTTATTTCCCTTGAATTCTTTGCAAAGCAGAGAAGATTCAGGTTGCACACAAATGCGCATCTGCAGTAGGTACTCAGAATGGGGTTTCTAGGGACGTTCACATCACCTACGTCAATTCTACGCCACATTCTGGGTCATCGAGGCCAGAATTTGTAGGCTCTGTGGCGCAATGGATAGCGCGTTGGACTTCTAGTGGATCCTTTCAGGTGCAATTCAAAGGTTGTGGGTTCAAGTCCCACCAGAGTCGGTAATTTAAAGGGGAGAACTTTATTGAAGGTTCCTGCTACACAAAAATCTAAGTTTTTGACCATCTCGATTGTAGTCATCTAAACAAAGTGCTTTGGTCAACTGAAAATCTGTTACTACCACCAGGAAATGAAAGCCTCAAGTTTACAAAGCACAGAATCCACACTACTTGTAGTAGCATATGGCTGTCATTTAAATACAGTTGACTTTGCTGTTGATGTAATTTTCTAGGTTTGCGTTCCACCAGAATCACTAACTCAAGAGGGTTTTTATTTCCCTTGAATTCTTTGCAAAGCAGAGAAGATTCAGGTTGCACACAAATGCGCATCTGCAGTAGGTACTCAGAATGGGGTTTCTAGGGACGTTCACATCACCTACGTGAATTCTACGCCACATTCTGGGTCATCAAGACCTGAATTTGTAGGCTCTGTGGCGCAATGGATAGCGCGTTGGACTTCTAGTGTATCCCATCAGAGGCAATTCAAAGGTTGTGGGTTCGAGTCCCACCAGAGTCGCTAATTTAAAGGGGAGAACTTTATTGAAGGTTCCTGCTACACAAAAATCTTAGTTTCTGACCAGCTCGATTGTAGTCATCTAAACAAAGTGCTTTGGTCAACTGAAAATCTGTTACTACCACCAGGAAATGAAAGCCTCAAGTTTACAAAGCTCAGAATCCACACCACTTGTAGTAGCATATGGCTGTCATCTAATTATACAGTTGAGTTTGCTGTTGATGTAATTTTCTAGGTTTGCGTTCCACCAGAATCACTAACTCAAGAGGGTTTTTATTTCCCTTGAATTCTTTGCAAAGCAGAGAAGATTCAGGTTGCACACAAATGCGCATCTGAACAGTAGGTACTCAGAATGGGGTTTCTAGGGACGTTCACATCACCTACGTGAATTCTACGCCACATTCTGGGTAATAAAGATCAGAATTAGTAGGCTCTGTGGCGCAATGGATAGCGCGTTGGACTTCTAGTGGATTCCATCAGATGCAATTCAAAGGTTGTGGGTTCAAGTCCCACCAGAGTCACTAATTTAAAGGGGAGAGCTTTGTTGAAGGTACCTGCTACACATAAATCTTAGTTTCTGACCAGCTCGATTGTAGTCATCTAAACAAAGTGCTTTGGTCAACTGAAAATCTGTTACTAGCACCAGGAAATGAAAGCCTCAAGTTTACAAAGCACAGAATCCACACTACTTGTAGTAGCATATGGCTGTCATTTAAATACAGTTGACTTTGCTGTTGATGTAATTTTCTAGGTTTGCGTTCCACCAGAATCACTAACTCAAGAGGGTTTTTATTTCCCTTGAATTCTTTGCAAAGCAGAGAAGATTCAGGTTGCACACAAATGCGCATCTGCAGTAGGTACTCAGAATGGGGTTTCTAGGGACGTTCACATCACCTACGTCAATTCTACGCCACATTCTGGGTCATCGAGGCCAGAATTTGTAGGCTCTGTGGCGCAATGGATAGCGCGTTGGACTTCTAGTGGCTCCTTTCAGGTGCAATTCAAAGGTTGTGGGTTCAAGTCCCACCAGAGTCGGTAATTTAAAGGGGAGAACTTTATTGAAGGTTCCTGCTACACAAAAATCTAAGTTTTTGACCATCTCGATTGTAGTCATCTAAACAAAGTGCTTTGGTCAACTGAAAATCTGTTACTACCACCAGGAAATGAAAGCCTCAAGTTTACAAAGCACAGAATCCACACTACTTGTAGTAGCATATGGCTGTCATTTAAATACAGTTGACTTTGCTGTTGATGTAATTTTCTAGGTTTGCGTTCCACCAGAATCACTAACTCAAGAGGGTTTTTATTTCCCTTGAATTCTTTGCAAAGCAGAGAAGATTCAGGTTGCACACAAATGCGCATCTGCAGTAGGTACTCAGAATGGGGTTTCTAGGGACGTTCACATCACCTACGTGAATTCTACGCCACATTCTGGGTCATCAAGACCTGAATTTGTAGGCTCTGTGGCGCAATGGATAGCGCGTTGGACTTCTAGTGTATCCCATCAGAGGCAATTCAAAGGTTGTGGGTTCGAGTCCCACCAGAGTCGCTAATTTAAAGGGGAGAACTTTATTGAAGGTTCCTGCTACACAAAAATCTTAGTTTCTGACCAGCTCGATTGTAGTCATCTAAACAAAGTGCTTTGGTCAACTGAAAATCTGTTACTAGCACCAGGAAATGAAAGCCTCAAGTTTACAAAGCACAGAATCCACACTACTTGTAGTAGCATATGGCTGTCATTTAAATACAGTTGACTTTGCTGTTGATGTAATTTTCTAGGTTTGCGTTCCACCAGAATCACTAACTCAAGAGGGTTTTTATTTCCCTTGAATTCTTTGCAAAGCAGAGAAGATTCAGGTTGCACACAAATGCGCATCTGAACAGTAGGTACTCAGAATGGGGTTTCTAGGGACGTTCACATCACCTACGTGAAGTCTACGCCACATTCTGGGTCATCGAGGCCAGAATTTGTAGGCTCTGTGGCGCAATGGATAGCATGCTGGACTTCTAGTGGATCCTTTCAGACGCAATTCAAAGGTTGTGGGTTCAAGTCCCACCAGAGTTGCTAATTTAAAGGGGAGAACTTTATTGAAGGTTCCTGCTACACATAAATCTTAGTTTCTGACCAGCTCAATTGTAGTCATCCAAACAAAGTGCTTTGGTCAACTGAAAATCTGTTACTACCACCAGGAAATGAAAGCCTCAAGTTTACAAAGCACAGAATCCACACTACTTGTAGTAGCATATGGCTGTCATTTAAATACAGTTGACTTTGCTGTTGATGTAATTTTCTAGGTTTGCGTTCCACCAGAATCACTAACTCAAGAGGGTTTTTATTTCCCTTGAATTCTTTGCAAAGCAGAGAAGATTCAGGTTGCACACAAATGCGCATCTGCAGTAGGTACTCAGAATGGGGTTTCTAGGGACGTTCACATCACCTACGTGAATTCTACGCCACATTCTGGGTCATCAAGACCTGAATTTGTAGGCTCTGTGGCGCAATGGATAGCGCGTTGGACTTCTAGTGTATCCCATCAGAGGCAATTCAAAGGTTGTGGGTTCGAGTCCCACCAGAGTCCTTAATTTAAAGGGGAGAACTTTATTGAAGGTTCCTGCTACACAAAAATCTTAGTTTCTGACCAGCTCGATTGTAGTCATCTAAACAAAGTGCTTTGGTCAACTGAAAATCTGTTACTAGCACCAGGAAATGAAAGCCTCAAGTTTACAAAGCACAGAATCCACACTACTTGTAGTAGCATATGGCTGTCATTTAAATACAGTTGACTTTGCTGTTGATGTAATTTTCTAGGTTTGCGTTCCACCAGAATCACTAACTCAAGAGGGTTTTTATTTCCCTTGAATTCTTTGCAAAGCAGAGAAGATTCAGGTTGCACACAAATGCGCATCTGAACAGTAGGTACTCAGAATGGGGTTTCTAGGGACGTTCACATCACCTACGTGAAGTCTACGCCACATTCTGGGTCATCGAGGCCAGAATTTGTAGGCTCTGTGGCGCAATGGATAGCGTGCTGGACTTCTAGTGGATCCTTTCAGACGCAATTCAAAGGTTGTGGGTTCAAGTCCCACCAGAGTTGCTAATTTAAAGGGGAGAACTTTATTGAAGGTTCCTGCTACACATAAATCTTAGTTTCTGACCAGCTCAATTGTAGTCATCCAAACAAAGTGCTTTGGTCAACTGAAAATCTGTTACTACCACCAGGAAATGAAAGCCTCAAGTTTACAAAGCACAGAATCCACACTACTTGTAGTAGCATATGGCTGTCATTTAAATACAGTTGAGTTTGCTGTTGATGTAATTTTCTAGGTTTGCGTTCCACCAGAATCACTAACTCAAGAGGGTTTTTATTTCCCTTGAATTCTTTGCAAAGCAGAGAAGATTCAGGTTGCACACAATTGCGCATCTGAACAGTAGGTACTCAGAATGGACTTTCTAGGGACGTTCACATCACCTACGTGAATTCTACGCCACATTCTGGGTAATAAAGATCAGAAATAGTAGGCTCTGTGGCGCAATGGGTAGCGCGTTGGACTTCTAGTGGATCCCATCAGATGCAATTCAAAGGCTGTGGGTACAAGTCCCACCAGAGTCGGTAATTTAAAGGGGAGAACTTTGTTGAAGGTTCCTGCTACACAAAAATCTTAGTTTTTGACCAGCTTTATTGTAGTCATCCAAACAAAGTGCTTTGGTCAACTGAAAATGTGTTACTACCACCAGGAAATGAAACCCTCAAGTTTACTAAGCACAGAATCCACAGCACAGAACCTTGAACAAGGGGAAAACCTTGTTCAAGGTTCCTGCTACACCAAAATCTCAGTTTTTTTCCAGCATGAATTTAGTCATTCATTGGGCTTTGTGTATTGTACTTCTAGTGGTTCCCTTCAGATGCAATTCAAAAATTCAAGTTCCACCAGAGTCGCCTTTACACATAATTCTGTGTGACTCCTGCTACGAAAGAAGATTAGGACAAGTGAAAAGACCAATATAACTTGAGGCTTTTGTTGTATTTTTGTTTTCCAAAATTCATCTCTTTCTAAATTCTAGCCACATCTCTTCAACAAAACAGTTTCCTCTACTGGAAAGATTCTGATTCTGATGATTGACCTTTGACCTTTATTATAAAACCTAACAATCTCATATCTGTCTCTAAAACAAACATACTTACCATCTGAACACACTCCATAAGTGGCAGTCGAACAGCCTGGTTGCCAACCAGAGACACGACGCAGGCCGGGGTGTTTGCAGATGCCTCCAGTAATGCTAGCACTGCCTCCACACCCATGCGGCTTGCCTGCAAAGATTAAAGTTCATTCAGAGGGAAGTAATGAGCACAGAACTTTTTTTTTTTTTTGACTTTCACCAATCCATGATATGAGTCTTATTTATTGATTGCTATTTACCAGGATTCTGTCAAACGCTGAGGGTGTTCCACCTCTCTGCACATGGCCCAAGATAGTAACCCTGGTGTCAAAACCCAGGCGGCGCACTACCAGCTGGTTTTGAATAGTAAACATGAATTATTAGTTGGCATAAAGGGCTTAAAAATATATGCCATTCCAGTTAAATACAATATATCTATAAAAATATTTAGGATTTCACTTAAAAAAATTCCAAATTTCTGAAGACTGTGATCATATTTCTACTAAATATGTAGTGTCAATGTAATATTATATAAAGCAGGATTATATAGCATCTTAAAAATAAACAAGAACATTCGTAGGAACATGCAATAACAAGAAAAGACATGCCAAAAGAAAAAAATAAGAAGGAGAAATCATGCAAAACATCTCCTGTCATGTAATACACATGCAAAGTGAACAGGCATAAAGCAAAATACAGGGTGCAAAGAGAACCGTACAGCTCATCCATAAATGGTTCATAAATGGATATATGAACATTTGTGTAAAAAAGAACGAAATACAACAGCATACAGGACACGAAATGGTGTGTTCCCATGGTGAAGGAAACCAACATCCAAACCACGAAAGACAGTGGCCCATGCTTCTGAGGGAGAATTTGTGGCTCCGTGTATCGGCCAGGCTTCGTGACCGTACTTACATCCTTGATATAATCGGGGGTTATTGATTTGTTGTGGCGATCTATGGCACCCTCGGCTACAATAATAATGTTCAGCCTTTTCTTATCAGCACGATTCTAGAGGGATATAAACAAGCAAAGGCAGTTTAAAACATGAGAGAAAATGTTTTGCATTGCCAAAAGCTGGAACCAGTAACGTAGGATAAGTCTGAGCGCTAATTACTGAGAGACCTTTGCGTTTCCAAAGAGCACCAACAGGTTGCCCTTCATCAGCAGACATTTGCCACAATTTGGGAGAAGCTTCATATGTGAAGTTAACTGGTCATGAAAAGCAGTGTGCTGTAGAGATACATCAATAATTTACTTATACTATTGCTGTTAGCCAGCAGGGTTAGTTTAAAGTTGACTGCAGAACCTTCTTTTATTTACAGCTCAGTTTACATGCAGTGTTCACATATTTGGTCCTTTCTCATAAAACATTTCTAAAAGACAATTTTGAATTTGTTGAAAACTTTAAATTTAGGAATTTCTTTTTGTTTGGTAGGCTTTCTCTTTGCTCTTTGCTGTAATTTGGCTGAAATATACATTTAGTGCCATCAACAGTCAATCAGCTGCACTACAGGGTACACTTTATAACACCATATTTCCCTTTTATTTAAAAACTTTTTAAGACATCAGATCATTTTAAACTGTATTTATTCTTTTTAAACTGTATTGCTTTTTGCACTGCAGAGGCTGGTGAGAAACAGTATTTCGTTTCAGGCTGGGTAACACAATATGAAATGACAATAAACTTCTTGAGTTTTGAGTCATTCAATGTCAGTGTCTACTGAGCTAAAGAAACCATGACACCGAAACATGAATGTCTATAATATCACAATGAAACCTTTCCTATGTGTGTGGCATGTGGCAAATGTTTGGATTCAAAACAGAAAGGTTGCTCTGCTGTAGTTTTTCATTTTCATGTTTATATCCACCAGCTGGTCCAGCTTCTGGTTCCCCTCTGTGTCAGTCTGAAACACAGCTCTACTCACATCCTTTACAAAATCAGAGGTAATGTGTTGTCCTTGTCGGTCAGTTGCGCCTTCAGCAACTATGATAATGTTCAACCTGGAACCTCGAGATCGAATCTGGACAATAACAAGAATACTAACCATATGAGACTGACTGGAAAATAAAAAAAACAAAACAATGTTCTTCAGGTCTTCAAATGGTCTGTGATAAACATTAGAATAGTCTTGTGTTTATGTGGTGGCCACATTGGACTGGCAAAGAGTCAAGATGTAATCGAAAGCTCGTGGGGTTGACGGCCACAAGAGTCAGGCTCTACCATATAACTTTCTTAACTAACTGCCATTACAAAACCCAATTATTATTATTAAAGTGTGTGGAGAACCTTTGTTATAGACCAAGTGCTGCTACATCTTAGCTACTGGCCAGTGTGATTTTAGTCATCCCAGCACGAAGCATCTTGATCAACTGGGACTGTGTAACCACCAAACTGGTTAGTTATTCAGGTTCACTAAACACAGAATGAACTTTAATGGTAGCCTTTCATGTGTTGCCAGTTGGCAGTTGAGCTCTAATTCAAAGTTTGTAGGTCTTAATCCCATCAGAGGCTGCCATTCAAGGGCCTGTTTTTCTCCAATTCTTCTGCCATTTAGTTTTCAGTCATAACTGCTTTTATGGACTCTAATTTCCAGCTTGAAATTAAATTGAAGTTTACTTATAGGAAGGTTTAAGATTACAATCGAATGATTTGGAGATTCTGGGTTGAGTTTTGCAGGTTTGCTTAATGACCCAACAGCCAGCATTCAGCAGGCTTTGTGGCGCAATGGATAGAGCATTAGACTTCTAATGATTTTCTTCAGATGCAATTCAAAGCTTGTGGGTTCAAGTGCCAACAGAGTCACTTTATTACAGGGGAAAACTATAAAGATTCTCATTATACAAAAAATCTCAAAGGAAACATTAAACTTTCTACTTTAGATGCTTAAAATTAAATCCATGAAAAGGCAGCATGTGAGTCAAGCTGAAACGAGTAAAAATAGAAGCCCTTGTGGCACAACTAATAGTTAAACAGTTCAAATGTGAGTTCGATTTTATAGTGAACGTCGAATTTGAGGGACTCCTGCTTTACTGTGGATATCTGGGGAAGTTTAAAGATGTCTGCTTCCACACACAAGTCACAATTCTGTGGCAAAGACTGGATGAAAACTGGAGAATGGTCCCCTCAGAGCATTGTGAGAAACTGGTAAAATTCTGTGGGTGCTGATGTCCTGACGTACATCAAAGCAAGCACTTCTACACATTATACTAAGTTCTGACAGCTGTAACCTTCCAATATGTCATTTATAAGTTTCTTTATTGTGACAGGGATTACTGTTCTCACTTTTTACACTGTATTTTCAAGAAAATAAAGATTTTTGCTTAATTATTCTAACATATTTTCTGTCATGTAAATCTTTATTAGAAACTTGCTTAGCTAAATTACTTCTGTCCTCCTAGCCAAAGACAGAAAACTATCCACTCTAATTAAAACATAAGCTACTACAGTGAAAACAGTGTGTGTGTATGTGTGTGTTTGTCACCTCGGACAGTTTCTGACACATGTTGTCTTCCCATCCATCTTCAGGAGGCATTTCTGGGATAAAAACCCAGTCTGCTCCACATGCCAGGGCGCTGACCAGGGCCAGATATCTGCACACATACACAATTTATAAAATCATACATTTCAGCTCTCACTAAAGACAGTTCTTTTAGTCTCTTGCTACACTGAAATCTCACTAAAGCCAGAATGCACTCCACTAACTAACCTTATCAGTAGGCCTAAACAGCAGGCTCTGTGGCATAATGGACAGCCCATTGGACTTCCAGTCAACGTGCAATGCAATTCAAAGGTTGTGGGTTCGATTCCGAACAGAGTCGATTTTTCGCCTGTTGTCAATGCTATATTTTCTGGACCATGGTACATACAATGTATCTGCATAAAATACTACTTTGACATTTTAGCTGGAGTCTGACTCACTTGTCGGTATTTGAACATTCCACATTTATCATTCGACATTTTCAAAGTCTTAAATATGCTTTCTAAAGAATTTGATTACAAGCATATGATTTTGTGGCCACTAAGACTAAGTGGATGTCACGCAATATTATGTATATGTGTGTGTGGAATAAAAGATGCCTACCCGCAGTGTCTCCCCATGACCTCCAGGACAAACGTCCTCTGGTGGCTATAAAAAAACAAACAGAAATAATGTCAAAAACAAACAAAAAAAGAGCATTTATGCTGAAACTCAGTGGGTTGATCTAAATTTGTTCAGTAGAGGGGGAACGCCAACCTTTACCCTACACTGAAGCATGTAAAAAAAAAACACAGTTTATATCTTTTCTATTAAGACCTCTCTCAGAAATTGTTCACCTCTGGGCAGTGGTCATGATGGCGTCCACCACCTCAATGATCCGATGCAGGGCCGAGTCGGTGCCAATGGTCATGTCAGTGCCGCAGAAGTCATTGTCGATGGAGCCAACCATACCGACGATGTGGAGCTCGGAGTTTCTCTGGGTCGCTTCCTCATCGATCAAACCTAAACAAAAAACAAGGAGGGAGAAAGTTTCCCTTTAAACTTGTAAAAGCAGGGAAGCCTGGTGTTAAAGTTAAAAACAAAACCTCCTGTTGTGAGGAGTCACCTTGCTGCAGGAGCTCCTCCAACAGGCTGCTCCATTCCTCCCTGAACAGGTTGGCCCCAGTCAAGCTTCCGTCTCCACCAATCACACACAGGTTGGTGATGTCACGCTGCACAAGGTTGTGTGCAGCTTTCAGGCGGCCCTCATGGGTACGGAAATCTTTGCAGCGGGCACTCCCGATGACAGTTCCACCCTAAAGTAAACGAACATTACAATAACCTGTCATGATTTTCTTCATTTTTTAAATTTTTTAAAGATTCTTTTGGCTTCTTTTTAGGACATTGTGTCCTCTTAGACTGTATTTTTTCCAGTATCGCTGACCTACGAGATCTTTTATCCCCACTGTTCACTCATCAGTGAAAAGGTCTCCTTGAAATGGTAATGGTAAATGGCCTGCATTTGTATAGCGCTTTTCTAGTCCATAGGACCCCAAAGCGCTTTACACTACATTCAGTCATTCACCCATTCACACACACATTCACACACTGGCAATGGCAAGCTACTTCAGTATCATCAAGCTGCAAGCTAAAAGCATTATTGCCTGTGTCCCTTTGAGTAAAAGTCACTCATGTCCACTATGACAACACGTACCAGCATAAGTACTACAAAGGTTTTCTTACCAAACACTTTTAATGATGCTAAAATGTCTACAGTATTTACAACACACAGTATTTTTCTCAAAGCAGACTGAGTTTGTTTCACTGTTTACAGCCCATTAAGAAGAAATGTGCGGTGTGTGTGAGCTGAACACTGATCTGCTCACCACTTGCAGCATGCTGGAGACGCTTTCCCACTTCGCCTCTTTGATGTTGTCTCCACCGTCCACCATCCCCTGGTAACCCTGAGAAGAGCAATCAGTGTGACAGACATTCACCGGATTGTTGATAACTTGGCAAAAGCTGAAAAAAGTTTTCTTTTTTAACTGACAAATGAAGGACAGTGCTCGGTATTTTTAAATTGAACCAAAACTCAATAGGAACTTGAAGACAACCCTGTGGGTCAGGTTGAGCTTTTTTAGGGAACTGCTGTGTTGTGTTCAGGGATTAAAACTGCGAGGCGATGGTCCCAAACCAAAATAAAAGCACTGTGGCACTCAGCTGTTATTACTCACAGCCCAGTGGTTATTTGAAGCTGATGGGGACATGACAGTGTGGCAAGTGAAGGATGAAGCCTGCCCTTTGTAATCCAATTATATCTACACTGAGACCAGATCACGTCTGTCTGCCCCCGTCGTTCATGGCATCATGTCGAGTTAAAATTGCACATACTGTACATCCTCAGGCATTCAATATCGATGACTTTGAGAGACTCAGGAAAGAAGGAGTTACTACAGTTACTATCGCTATCAAATCATTATTTCCATCGGCAGCACGTTTAAGTTCAAATACTGTTACAGTAGGTGTGATCTGTGATAGAGCCCAAACAGTAGGCGGCACTTGTCAAAGTAAAATTCACATGAATGCCAGAGCTCAAGGTTTTCCAGTAGAAAATTTATGATCCAGTGGTTTTATGTTGGAGCTGGTCAGAGTACATACTGTATCCAAATCCATGCCATTGCTTCCAGTAGGTTAAAAACACAAAACGAGCCCATAGTGGGTTCAAATTTCCATGTGGACACAGTTTTAAGTGTCAATACACTCCACTTCAATCAAATGTTCACACACAGACACTCCAAGCGTTAGTGTGACAAGTGTGGAGGCCAAAAAGACAAAAACAAGGTCACTACCTGTAAAGGGATTAATGGGGAGATCTTAATGACTGAAAAACAAAGGCTTAACGACCAGAGCCATAAACAATGACTGTAGTCAGTGTGGCTGATTTAAGGTAATCTTTTCAAAATAGCACCTAAACAGCATGAAGTGAGGTGAGAAATGCTTAAATCTGTTGGAACAGAACAGCTTTCACAGAACAGCTTAAGGAGACAAAAATGAAGTGGTGGGCTGCCAACACTGTGCAGTTTTTGATATTTATGTGTACAGAGGTTTTTGCAGCTACACTTGGGTGAATTTGAGTGAACAAAATATAATTTGTTTTGCAACAACAGGCAGTAACAGCACAATGACTTGTCTGTGGCATGTTTGCGTTTCTCTTCATGAAACCTGATTTGACACAATGTGGTGAATTTACACCAAAGATTACATCTATGCAACCCTGTAGATGCGATGCATTTAACCCCAATAGAAAAATAAAACAATGAAATTCACATTTTCAGTTTTGAGACTTTGCAGCCACCTGAATGACTCCTTAAGGTCAAATTCAGTTACAAAAGCAGAGCAACATGCAGTCTTGAGTCCTGCTGGCTGTATCACAGACAATCACAGCTCGATAAAAAAGACTCGTCAGTTCTAATTTAGTTCACCGTGTGATGTGACAGACACTGCAGACTCTCCTGGGGCTATGTCTAAAGCCTGAGTCATGCCTCACCTCATGGATGAAGTAGACCTTTGCTCCCACATAGATGCCCATCCGCACGGCAGCCCGGACAGCCGCATTCATACCTGGAAATAGAGAAAAAAAGAGTTTGGGGTTGATACAGAAACAAACAGTGTTTCTCACATATCATGTTTGACAGGTTGGGAAATTAACCATGTCCGTCTGCGGTAAACTGCGAGCCTACCCAGGTTCTTTTTCATGCTGACAAATTGGTCTTAAAGATATTTTTGGTGTCAGCTAATGAAGAACCGCCATGTTTATTAAAACTGCAGCGCAGCGACTAGCAGCAGTTTGACCTTTTCAGAGGATGTGGGAGACACAGAAACTGGAGGTAGAAAGTAGTTAATGTCGGTCTTATTCTAAGGTGCTTTTGACATTTAAGAAATTAGATCTGTCAGTGAACTAAATAAACGATGTTTCCATAAATGTGATTGTATAAGCAGCAGCACAAACAGGGCGTGGCAGAAAGCTAGACAGACCAGCAGATAACAGGAGCGGTAAACGCCATCGAAAAAACAGGGAGACAGGGAGAGGAGACTGCAAGTGAGAATCCCTCTGAGGATTTTGTGTCAAAACATAGAAGGGTCTGAAAGAGCACTTAGTGAAATTAGAGACAGAACAAAACATAAACCTTGAGCTAAGTCTGGTGTCACAGTGAAGGTGCAGTTTTACATCACCGAAGACTCCCATAAAAGCACGATGACGAGAAATATCTGATGTGTAAAAACGCTGAGAGAAGGAATAAAGGTGGTATTGATGTTACTTTGATTCTGTGTCGCAACCTGCATACAGAATAAGAGCTGTAATAAAACTTTAATGATCCTAACGCTAGGTGTAATAAGAGAACCTGAAAAAAAGAAACAAGCTCTACGTATCAGCCTGGGCTGAAAATAACAAATCCATCTTCCACTGTTTCATCTTTGAATTTTGACTTATCAGTGAACTGATTATTTACCAAATTAAAGGTAAGATAAGCTAAGATAGACTTTATTTGTCTCAGAAATGGGTAATTTACAATTATCTTATCTTATCTTAATAATAAACAGTTTTAAGTTATTCTGAAAAAGACATCCAATCAACAAGACGCTGAATCAGCTGACTCTTGGCTTTTTATGCCATTAACACGTGAAGTGGCTGAATCATTATCGTAATAATTGCTATTGATTATTTCTTCTTTCCATCAGCTAATCAATCAATCTAATAGGGTCAGTGCATAGCAATTAATAAAGAGCACAGAGAACATAGATGACTGGTAAAAAAAGAAAAGGTCACTTTAAAAATTCAAAATAGGGATAAAGAATTAATTAGCCATTTATGGAAAAGCATTGGAATGACGAGCATGTTAGATCTCAGTGAGCCCAGTTTGGTGAGGCATTGCATGCATCCCAGAATTTAGCCCAGCAAGCACAAGCTAGCACGCTCTGCCAACTTAACCACCTCGCCAAATTTCTTCCCACACCACATGGAGTAAACAACCCATCCCTTTTACTGGCCCTTGTCTGCAGAATGCGTATGGGATGGGTCTACTCCTTGGATGACTATGTCACGATTTTGGCATTACTACAAGAGCTCAATTCACTAAGCTTGGCAGAGCCAACGGGGCCATGGCAAAGGGCCAGAGCGAAACAACAAAGGCTTAGCTGGGGGAAACAAAGTTGAACATGAACTCTTCTGGAAAGGCATTGCAATCAGTCAAATGTGTGCAATCATACATTTTTTGCAGATAACTATAAGCAAAGTTTTCTGTTTACCTTGCAATGATTGCAACAGACAGAAATAATGGTTTAAGTGGCAGCCACTGCATGGGCAATCAGCTTTAGATAGAGAAGCACTGATGAACAGGCTGACATCAGCCTTGTTGACTGATATCAGGCTATTAGCAAATAAGATAACAGTGTCAGTGTCAGTGGCTAATATCGATCTCTCAAGTCACATCATTTTGTGTTTGATGAATGTTCAAATATAATTTGGTAAACAAAGCAAACTAATAAAATAAACGTATTAATAATGTATAAAAATACTGTATCTCAAAACTATCATATGCAGGAAGACTTTAACTGATCAAGCACACACATCCATACATATGCAATAGTACAATATGCAATAATACTAAGTGCAATAATCCTTTCTGTCATCGTTGTATTTTTACTCAGTTGTATATAGTATTTGTATTTATATTCTATTTTTATCTTATTGTATATTTATTTTATTTTATTCTACTGTATATAGTATTTTATTTTATTCTATTCTGTACAGTTGTGTACTGTATTTATTCTTATTGTATTCTAATTTTTGCCTCATAACTTTTGCACTGTCCACTTCCTGCTGTGACAAAACAAATTTCCCACGTGTGGGACTAATAAAGGTTATCTTATCTTATCTTATCTTATCTTAATTCAGACAAGGACTGTTTGTATTAATGAGGGGTTTTCAAGGGTTTCTTATGATCCAAATATTCATAAACTCACTTTTCTGTCAGTGGATGACTCAATAAATCAATAGCTGCCTGCAATTTTCTGATAAGAGACTAAAAATATCTCTTTTCTAATCTTTGTTTTTGTTTTCCTCACTTCTCTTATTTATGATCATTAACTACCTCTTTTATGTAAAATAATTAATTATCTTGCCCTTTACCAAAACTACTCCTGCTGACCTAGAGGAAGTAGCAACAGCATTATAAGGCAGGTGACATCTAAGACAAATGCACTACGGGGTGGGGGTTGGGTGGGGGAGTCACCGTGCTGTCAGCACTCGTTAGCAAACACTGAACAGGCTGAAACCACATCCAGGCCTCCATACTGTGTTTCTTTTTGTGTTGGAGCTAGTGTTGCTAATAGACCTGCAAAGTGCTGATTGGTCAGAGGGGACCTGGCAAATGAGTAAAATTGAGCTGAATTGTGTGATACTATAATTGAGTTTTACAAAATTAGAAAGAAAAAAATAATAAGGATTTCACAGACAGATAAGAGCGATCAGCGACCGTGAGTACATCTCATTTATCATCTCATGTATGTGTGTGTGAGTGTGTGTGTCGTGTCCCAGCTGAGCTCTTGGATTAAATCACAAATCATGAAATGCTGTTAGTATTTCCTCCCAGACTGCTGCAATGACTAAACATCTCCAGCTCAGTCTGGGCATGTATTCTCCGCAGCGGTCGGGAAATCTGCCTTGGCAAAAAATTGTCATTGCACATGAAGCACCGATGTTCCTGTGAGTTCAGAAAACTGTAAAGTTTGCTAAATGAAAGTCTGAAAAATAGCCTGAAATATTTCACAAAACTACCGATTGTTTCTGCTTTTAAGAAAGAGGGAATTTTTATTAAGTAACACTAAAAGAGGCCTATCAGCCATATTTCTAGCTCTGTGTTTTTTTTTCTTAGTCTCTATTAGAAACGCTTTGCTTCAATTACAGTTTACATATTCTTTATATGGCTTAATCTGAACCTTGGTGAAGATCCTCAGTTCATCCACTGTCTGAAACACAGAAGGTTTGACTGGAAATAAGGAAAAGCATAAAGATCCTCTTTAATGATTCTTAAAACATTAGCATTACACTGTCTTACATTATAACAGTACCATGCAGTTACAGTTCATTTCTTTGGTTTGTATTTGTTTTGTATTTTTTAATTTTTAATGTCTGGGTAGTAAAAATATACACATTCAGAAGAAATGTTAAATGGAACCAGTGCTCATAGACATCAGAAACTTTGTCCACATGTGATTATTATATCACAACAAACCTAATTATTCTTGGTGACAATGGCAAGCGGGGAAAAAACCTCCTTAAAGACACTCGAGGCTGTTAAAGGCTTCCACTGCAGAGAGATTCTCCAGGAAAGGCATTCAAAAGCTAGTCCTGCTATCGTTTGACCCTGGTGAGTGGGACTGTGTGCGCATCATTTTCACGCCCCGGGAACAATGTCCAAGTGTAGTTATAATTAAATCTCAGCTGCTGCCAGGAGTATGCGCTCCTACACATAGTTCCTACAGAGGCTGGCTCTATTACATTCTACACAGGTGCTCATGTGCTGCCTTCTGCTGCAGAGACAACAGAGAAACGAAATATTCATCCACTCATAGAGGAGCCTATAGGCACCGTGTGTTATGTAACAGCCTGGCTCAAAGGCAACAATGGCTCTGCTGCTGCACTGCACGCATAGAGCCGATACTACACTCCAATATCGATATATAAGTCCAATAAATACACTCTAGTGCTGTTTCTGGAACATCACATGAATGAATGGTGACGCTATTAGACACATAAAAATACCAAAATCACTGTTTCACCTTTTTTTTTTTTAAAAAAATGTTCCACTTATATTAGGCTGTCGTCATAGAACCTAATTTTACGGATAAAATGACATCCACACACAGTAACAGTAACTTATTTACGTTTCCTTTGCACATTGCACATCACAGCACACCAGCTCGCCCTCACGTAGGCGACTCAACCCTTCGTGACTTCCGGATGACTACAGTGACTCAAGGACAAAGGAAGTCACTGCAGGTCTCTTTCAAAATTAAGGCCCTGCTGCGGAAAGGGGAGGGGAAACCCTTTACTGTGAAAGGTTACGCCGGAAGACGAGTAATTTAGTCTGGCTTCTTCACGGTGGTCCTCCTCACGACTCATCTTCAGTGACACAATACGTGTATTTCTGCTGAAACATGACCCTTTTTTTTAAATGAGGGGAAGTTGCAAAAATCATAGTTAATATAAAGAAATAAGATGACATTTAATGGCGTTGTCAACTTTTGCCTGAACCGATAAATTATAGGGATTTTAATGATAACAATAATAAGAATAAGAATAAGAATAAGAATTTCCATCACGAGCTGTGGACTTCATGCTTTTCCACCAAAAGCAGTGGCGAAACCTGACTGAGTGCACACCACAGTGTATAGCACTGTCAGCTTTGGGCTGCTGTTTACATCATACGTGTGCCATTGGACGCGCACAGGGACGCAGGACACAGGCAATCAATACAGGAACACAGTCCATATAGATTCTGCAGTGGTGCAGAATGCATGATAAGGAGAGCGACTCCCCACGTAAGAGGATTCAATTATTTAATTACCGCGAACACTTGTTGATTTCGTTGCAGCTTTCCAAACTGGCCCCCTCATCCCTGCTGCATATCTTTTTCCAGCAGGTCGTGATTACTACTACTATTTCATACCTCCTCAAGCGGTTATAAATAGTCTACTGCAGCATCCATGGAAAAATGTGTAAGACAAGGGTTTCAGAGCAGCTGTTGCGTAATAGTCGCTGTGATTTGCTTAATACCTTGTAAATAATGGGTATCAAGAAAAAATAAATATATACAAGGCAAATAAAATGCATTATTTATTTTTTCATGTAATTATGCACCTTGATTGACCACCACGCTTTTTGACAAGCTTGGAGGGGATACATCCATTGTCGGACAGGCCTCTAGCTAACATATTTCTCCAAATCTCCACAAAGAGGTAGGGAGTAAAATTAACCCTACAACCAGACTAGGGGAAGAACCGCTTATACTTAAAGTAGCCTAACTCTGGCAGTGCGTGCCACTACCACGTCAGCCTCAGTAAACACGTCTGATAGCATATTTTAAGAGAGGAGTTTATTCTCCTGGTGCTTTCTCGGCAGCACTTTTACGCGAAATTATCTATTTTCATTAGGGCAGGAGCGCCGTCCGATAATGGAACCTCACTAAGTTACCTTGGGCATCTCCGCCGCTGGTCAACACTGCGATGGATTTACCAGCGCCGGATAGATTCTCAAAGAATTTCCGGGTGTCCTGTCGCTTTGGTGCCGATGCGCCAGCCATCTCTGTCTCCTTGGCCCCCGTCACCTGTTAAATAAAAATGTTAGATTTACTCTTCTACAAGCAGCGACCAGTAATACTGTCAATAACCGTGACAGGGGAACTACTGGAGGACTGCAGTGGTTACCGCCCTCTTTCTCATCATACACACCCCCTCTGCAGAGGTCCTACATTTAGTGAGGTGAGTCACTGCATGGCGGTTTCGGTGGCGCAGTGGGGTCAAGTGTCAAGTTCTGGGGTCAAAACGAGGCCATTTGGCCTTTCAAAGAGCGAAACTGCCCCGAAGCCATTAATTGCTCAGCCCTTTCACTGAAATCCATCCAGCCTTCCTGTGTGGTGATGAGTCACAGTGAAAATGCGCAGGAAGTTAAGTTTTTCTACATCTAAATCATTATGACAAATTATTACTTTGTTACAGAAATTTGAAGGTTTTGTGCCTTTCGCTGATCTGCAGTTTATATAATGTTTACAGCTTGTACCTAAAAGAGTGGCCAGTGAGTCTGTCTTTATGATTCTCCTAATTCTTCATGCATGGAAGATGCTAAAAAAGATGCTGGACACAATCCTTTTGGTTCAAATTGACACGATAGCATCACACAGTTACTGCTGATTTATAGACACCCAAACAATGCTTATCTCTGTTCCAACACATCCCAAAGGCGCTCTATTGAATCTGGTCATGGGTACACTGTGAGTTGGACATGATCACCAACAATATTCTAGTAGGTTGTGTCATTTACAAAATGCTCAGTTGATACTAAGGGGCCAAAAGTGTGCCCCCCCCCCAACATATCATTACAACACCACCATTAATACAAGAATACAAGGCAGAAATAATCCATGCTTTCATGTTGTGAAAGTCAAATTGTGCTGTACCAAGCAAAAGCAGAAATCCTGATACATCAGACCAGGGAATGTTTTTTTCCCATTCATCTGTTGTTGGGTTGAGCCCACGTCGGGCTGTTGGAGGCCTTAAAAAGAGTGAAAATTGCCATGAAGCCATTAATTGCTCGACCCTTTCACTGAAATTCAACAACAAATATGTTTCATGAAAAACCTCAGATATAGTGTGTTTGTTTGTTGTAGCATCAGGACACACCCAACCATTTCATTGACTGACTTGTCTTAATATTACAACCTTTAAATAAATAACGAGTAACCCAGTGTTCCTCATTTCTCAAACTTATTTCCAGGATTCTCAAGCAACTTAAAGAAGTCCAGACGCTTTTCTTTCCAAGCTCCTTAGGGTGGCTGTAGCTCAGGTGGCAGAGCAAGTCAGCCACTAATCAGAAGGTCGGTGGTTCGATCCCAGGCTGCCTCCGGGCTGCATGTCAAATATCCTTGGGCAAGATACTAACCCCATGTTTGCCTACTGGTGGTGGTCAGAGGGCCCGGTGGCCCCTGTGTCCGGCAGCCTCGCCTCTGTCAGTGCGCCCCAGGGCAGCTGTGGCTACAATGTAGCTTGCCATCGCCTGTGTGTGAATGTGTGTGTGAATGGGTGAATGACTGAACGTAGTGTAAAGCGCTTTGGGGTCCTATGGACTAGAAAAGCGCTATACAAATGCAGGCCATTTACAACGAGTAACCCCTTTATAAATGCTTTTTTTTTTTGTGGCATTAACTGGGACGCTGTAACAACCCAACATAAATTATTGAACTTAAATTCTGCTCTTAAAAGCTCATTTCCACTTTACTGTCTGGGAGAAACAGCAGAGTGATGCATCGTCGCTTTTTTCCTCCCTTCTTTGGCGTTCGCGAGCCGCTCTTAGAAACCAAAGCCAAAGCCAGTCTGTCTGACTGACAGCTTGGTCCACCAATAGGAACCCAGATCACGTCCCATGGAAAATTCCAACCAATTATAGCCAGGAATATGCGCCTTCATTCGGGAAATAAGAGACTTTGAGCAATAATTCATAAATTCCTTTGTAATCCAAACACTAAAAACGTGGAGTATTACAAAAGCGTGAACATTTTACATAACGTAACACCAGCAGATTAGATTATTAGAAGAGAAAATATCTAACGGCAGCACCAGAGAATAAACAGTTACAAATCCTGTCGTTGCTTAATATTCTCATGTCATCCTATAGGAGCCGTGTTTTTTAAGGATCATTCCCTACATCATCATTTTGAATTTCAGACATTTGGAAATAACAAAAATATTTCTAATCCAATCATAAAAACGCTGCAGATAGAATTGGTGACCTTTCACGAATCCCATGACCTTGAGTAATCCTCTGTATGCTATAGGCTTTATCTACTCAAGCCCCACGTGACTTCTCACACTTGTTGCCAGCCACATTTCATAATATTAGATTCATGACAAAAACATTTATCTGAAGGTATGCTGGAGCAGTTTTCATATCTATACTGGTGGACAGAAGGCAGTGCCTGCTGCTGCCTGATTAGATTTGAAGGGCCACACAGAGTGCACCGGTCTCTGGACCAGTTCCAAGTTTCCCTGTGCAGAAAACAAAAGAGCCTTACGAAGGCAGGGTGTGTGTGCCGTTGTGACATTTTTGCTGTTCCTCACTTGTCCGAACTTAAATAGGGAACCACTCTGGATGCCACATGATTCTCGGATGTGTCACACAGTTGCACGGCCAAACTATTTCCTGTGTTACCCTCAGCATGTCAGATATACGAGAATAAACAAACTGCAAACTGAAACTAAAAACTGACACTTTAAAAGTAAATGTCAGTGAAATTTTAACAGTGTCTGATCATTGATTAGTGGGGTGTGCGGGGCTCGGGGGAAGGGGAATTTTCCCAGGATATTAACAGGTGAGGAGAAAGGTCTTTGGGCCATGGAAAGGGATCATAAGTCAGCACTATTTCAAGGCACTTCGGGTATCCATCAATCATGCAGAGGCTACGCACCACCCACATTTTAAAGCACATTTATCCCACATAACTTACATTTATTAACGTTTTGTTGTGGTGTTAAGGTTAAATATAAAGTATATAAAGACTGGGATTCCCTGGGACCGCACAAGTCACTTTATGGATGAAATTGAAACAAAGACACAGCTCAGTTCAGTAAAAATAATTTATTTACAGTGGCATGAATCATAAATTAACAAGCAGCATTGGCAAAAGCAACATTAGAGTCGACAGCTTGCATAAAAATGTGTGAACGTCCGGACTTCTACATAAGAAAATAATTAATGAACTGTATGCACTGGACTGTGTCACAGCTGAGATGTTAAATCACAGTAGAGAGGGTACTTCAAATAGCGATGAGAAAAATATTCTTCGACACATGCATTCTCCTTCTGTTTTGCTCTAATTTACCACTGCGTAGTTATCAGGATGTCAGACACATTTCATAAGTGGAAAGAAAGAACCCAAGAAAATCAGAGCAAGTAACTTCCTTAAATGACTCTTAGAGGGGAAGTGAGTCAATTTACTGACATTAGAGAAGAAAGGGGAGGCAAAAATGTGTTAGGGTTGACCCAGAAGCTTTACTCAGGGGTTATTTTACCAGTGACAGAGATTACTCTTCCACTGGTTCTTTTAAACATCCCCAAAACTTAAAACCCACAAGAAGTAAGACGTTTCTTGCATGACCAAGGTCGCGTAAGTACATTTAAAACACTTTGGCGCCACCTTCTGGTAGAATCACAAAATACATCCATAACAGACCAGTTGATCCTGTCTCAACCTTTTGAATCAAAATAAAAAGAAAGAAAAAAATATAATGGCCATAATTACAAAGAAGGTAAAATCACATCAAATATTAAACTATCTTAAATGAACAAAAAAAACCCTCAATTTAGTTAAATGGTAAAAAAAAAAAAAAGGATCTTAGATTTCTTATATTACCCTCATATATAAGAATAAGTTTATCCAAAAGGGAAATTCATATGTCTGACGTATGTCATCTGGTATATGACTGTTCTATTACAGAGGTTATCGATTCCTGTTCTGATTCCCAGGGTTTAAATTATGCTGGTGTCTCTTATTTACAGGTAAGGTGTCCTTTGGTGTCTGATGCATGACTTTATGTCATCAGGGCCACTGACCGGTCACTTCCAACATGTGAAGGGTGCGTTTTAACAGAAACCACAATCTTTTTTCTAAAGCTAACTGAAAAAATAACCAAACATAACTAAATAGTTTTTAGTGGCTAAATCCTATCTTTAGTGGCTATGTCTAAACCAGTGAATGAAAGCCAAATTTCAAAGACAAAACAAACAGCAGGGGAAAACAAGTCCTGACACAAACCCCGATCTGCAGGCTGACAAACATGCATTTTGTAAAATTGTACATTTTGTGCGTAAAGCTGAAACACAGGTGGTGCTATGTAAAACCCCCAAGATGGGAACTCTTCACACTGAGCCTCCACCCCAAATATTTCTCAAGCACAGAGAACTGAAAAGTGTCAGATCTTATAAAGCGGAAGTTAAAATTTGCCCAATTTCAGACTAAATCGTTCTCACACTACTGTTTGTGCTGAGACAATTTCAAAAACAATGACAGCTTTTTCTTTTTGGGGGGGAAGTTGAAGATAAAGTTGCTAAAAAGTAAGCTCGGTGTGAACAGATACTCATATGGAAACTTAACACTTCCGACAAATCATTCGAAATAATATCCAGTTCCACAAGTAGGTTTTTGTTTTGTTTTTTTAATATTGGCAAATATTGAACTTTGTCAGCTATGAAAGGCAGAAATGATGCCTTTCTTGAATAGAAACATGGCCCTGCATTAGAATTACTTCAGTAATTCTTGGGCCACAGTAGCTCAATGTGCTTAACTGGGCGTGCTAAAAATGTAAAAAACACTTAATACCCATTAAAACCAAAAACAATGTTAGTCAGGTTAGATACCAGTACAGTGCAACCATAAATAACCATTTTGTTCTGAGTGACAACCTGTGCAGGCTCACGTCACACGAGGAAATCAAACATTAGCAGTTACTGTAGGTGGTCGTTCATCCCTCAACGTGTGACATTCGGATACTCATGGCTTACAGTTCATCAACATTTTTGGGGCTAAAAAGTTAGGATGTGGAAACAAAGTGAGAAGCGCTACAGTGAAATTCATTTCAGTGTTACAGTGTGTATTTTCACATACTCTCAATCATATTGTCATTGTTAGAGTATCAGATCATATACAGACCAAGAAGTCTAGAAACACATGTTGCCAGTTACAGTCAGTTTTGTTCACAATTACAAGCTCACACGCACGAAACAGCACCTAAATGAACAGTACCTTGCAAAGTGATTGAATCAAAATGGAAAATAAAAGTCCAGTCTATAGAAATTTAGATTGAAAACATTATAACTTTGTGAAACGGACAAAGTAATTTAGCTCTAGTTCTTCATTTACGTAAGGATTTATCCTTGGCGCAAAAAATGTTTGCATTGTTTACCAATACATACAGTATGGAGACTTAAAGATGACAACTTTAACCACAGAAACCCAACACAAGAAACAGTTAAATTTGCCCTTCAGCACAACCCAAGATTCAGCTACACACCTGCAGTGCAAGACACATTCTGGCAGGCTACAAGGTCGCGATCTTGAAGGGTCATTTCAGAATGAGCTGCAGTAGCGTCGAGATTTTTTCTTTTTTTACTTTTACACATTTTTCTTTTCATTTAGAGGCAAAGCTGCATTAGAGGCAGAAATAAGCTCACTGGTTAAATCTCAGCGGGGAAAAGTATTTCTGACAAGAATGGTCTGAAAAAAGTAATGTGCTCAAAATAACAATAGCGTTATTTTCAATGCTAATGCTAACATTTAGCCACGTGACACCATTCTAATTTAAGATGTTATAACGCTAATACTGGCCAATTGGTTTTTTTTGTACCAAAACCCTTGTTAGTCCAGGAAAACAAAGTTACTGAAAACTAAGATCTTAAAGCTAGAAAAAGAAATTATTATTATTGCTACTTAAGTGGAAAGCTAAATAGGTTAGCTAGTTTGTCAAAATAGCTTCAGGATTCTAGCAATAGCTTGTGATTTTGTAGCTGGGAAAGCTAAAGGGCTAGCCTGCAAACAGGGCAGAAAAGTGAATAAACTTTCACTTTAAGTGCTTCTTTAGCTTCATCTACTGATGCTCATTTAACCAACAAAATATTTCTGCTCTCATTTTTTGTTGAACTAAACTCCGAGCTGCTGCTTTACAATACCACTTGGGGCAAAAAAGGATATTAAAAATCTATGTACACTATCTATACACATTCACTTTCATTCAAAAAGTCATTAAATGGGGAGACAGGTCCCCTGTAACTACAGCAGTTGAAATATATTAATTTTAAATCGACATCAACATGTACCATTTGAGAGAATTTTTTTATTCTTGATATTCTTGATTGTTTTCTTTTGTTTTTTGTCATAGAAAGAATCTCTAAATCTTCTTTAAAACTATAAATAACCATAAAATATCTTTCATAAACCTTCTCATTGTCATTTTCACTTAGGCTCCAAAACCGAACCATAAAAGATATAATCCAGAGGCTTCATTTATACTCATCATCCTGCCACTTATGTTTCAGTTTCACACACGCACACACAAGAAACTTAATCCATCATAGTTACCTCAGAGACTCATAAAAAACTCTGGTAATACACTGATCTGACCAGAGGACATTCAAACAGCAAACACTGTGTGTGTGACTGTGTTAACTTGGGCAACTTGGGACCAATAACCTCCACACAAATTTTAATTCAGCAAGTTGCAAATTACCTATTTTTTTAAATGGTGCTCTATGTAGCATTTTCATTATAGACAAGCTTCTTCTCTTTTTGGACATGTTTAGTACTTGCCCCCAATTTAAGGAAGTATAATAAAAAGTGAAAATTACAGCATGACTTTGCATTTTTTTAACTAAAGTGTCAAAATGTGCAAGGAATAAGTTTGTTGCTTGCTCTATCCAACTCCAGCTCAACAAAGCATGCTGAAAAATGCTAGAGGTGGAGAAGTTTACCTCGTTTCTTGATGGCAATTCAAATAATATCTCCTAATGAACCCTGAATGTGCTACCGGTGTCTGATTAAATACTATTACTGTTGAAACCCTCACAACATCCGTTTTAATTGTAGAGGAAATCCGGGGATATTTCAGGAAAACTGAATATCATAGGTATTGAAATCAATTTTAAGATGTAAAGGTTGTAGAAATACAACCTTTACGCCTGTTTACAGCTGTATGTGCTTTTCTTTCCCTCCTTGTAAATTTACGTCCCCCCAAAAACGCACACACACTCACATTTTCTCATTTCTAGATATAACCTCCTTATCCAAACTTCTTTTTAAACTATAAGAAAAACAAAGCTTGAAAACCTTTTTAAAAATGCTACACAGAACACCTTTCAGTACTTTTATTAACTATTTTTTAGAAAAATTCTGTTTTAAAAGTCCTCTTAAGTGTTTGATTACTGTGAATACAGTGTTTGATTTGACTACAGCTTACAGATACATACCACATGTTGATTAGCTGATATCAATCAAAGAATAAGTTACATTGAAAACCTAAAAACCACAAATAGCTGGGGGTTTTCAGGATTATCCTCATGTTGGGCATTTGCTGTCAGGATGGTTCAGATGGCAGTTTCCCTGTAATGTCAGACTTTTTCTTGCATAAAATGTTAAGCAATGACTAAACCCACTGTGAATGTAGTCCTGAAGTTTGCACATGTCTCGGTTGTCCTCATGCTATAGAGCCTCTGAGTTGCCTGGTGTGACAGAGGGGCAGTGTTCTCATCAAGTCCTTCATACGTCTCTGTGAGCTGAGCTGAATGGGTGTCAGTGTTTTTGCATGGATTCCCTCACTGCTCGTCTCAACTGCAGCCTGGGGTCAGCAAAAATTCTGTAGAAGACAGAAAATCATCAAGGTAATTTAAATTACAGTCACTCTGATAACAAAGAACTGAACTGAGTTTTCTGCACTCATAAGTGGTTTCCAAGTGCTGATTACAAAAGATCAATAAAAGGGTAACAAATGATGTATCAGTTTAATAAACAAGGACCATCTGATCATTTGAATGCTTTCAACATTTTAAGATCTCTACTTGTTCTGGGGGAAGAACTTCAAATGCATTTCAATTTAAGTCTTTATGTTATTACAGACTTTTACTCCACAGAATCAAAACCAATCATGTAACCAAAAACAAAACAAAAACTGATTTTTCACCCACACCTTATATCTCATTTTCAGCCATTAAAGGCTTCCAGTGCACATTTTAAACACAAATTAATGAATTTAAATCTAAAGACTGAAAGCGGGGCAATACCAAGCTAAGGATGGCAAAATCTGAGCCTAGAGTTAAACCATTATTTTTATAGTGTAGTGATGGGTGCACTTTTAAGCAACAGTGTACAGCCACATCACAGAGCATTTCCACCTATAGCATACATTTCCCAGCAACCTGCAGCAATTACTGTGTATTACACCCTATGTTTTGTTTCGTTTTACAACACTGTGCCTGTGCTAGTATTACAGAAACATCCGTGCAAATAGGATACGAAGATGTTTTGAAGAAGTGCATTACTTACAGAACTGGATTCACCCTCTTGAGTCAGCATGTCAATCCCTGTTATCTGTTCCAGGATAAGGCTGCTTTCATTGCCCTGCAAATTCATAGTGAACAACCACAATTACAGCTTCTGCATGTGTGACAAAACAACATAAAAAGAATTAGGTGTGACAATGTAAGCTTGTATGAAGCACCTGTTCTGTATTCATAGAGGCCATGGAGCTCATCTGTCCAGACATTGGGTTCATGCTATTATTGCCCATGGCAAGGTTCATGTTGTTGTTGCCACTGTACATTCCTCCACCGGGTTGTGTGGAGTAGTGAGACTGAGACTGTTGGGGGTAGACACTGAAAGAAGACAAGCTGAGTCAAAAAGGATAAAAAGAATTCTAAAAAAAAAGAAAAATAAACTAAAATGACTGAGACCTATTATGCTTTTCCTTATTCTCTGCCATGTGTGCATCTTTAAAATAGCTACTCTTTGTTCTATATGTCAGCAATTAGTGTGGATATCCCTAATTTGGAAACAATAACAATTATAATAATATTTAAGAACACACAGCTCTGACTTTGAGGACAGAAACCATCTCATCAGCTGTTCAAGCCTTCGGTTTCCTCAGGACAGCCAATCAGAAGTAAGCTGGACTAACATTACAAAGGCGCTAATACTGCTAGTTTTGGACAACAGAAGGCCAAAACAAGCCCCCAAATAAGGATTACTACTGTGAATATGCAAATCTACTCTTGTAAAAGCCAATAACAGAAATACTCAGCTGTAAATAAACACAACATTTCAAAAGCATTTGCACATAATACCTGTTGCTGCTGGTGATGTTGGCAGGCTGAGACCATCCGTTGAGGTCGGCACTAGGCTGGTAGCTGGGAGGTCCTCCCTGGTTCGGACCCTGGTGTTGGGTTTGGGGTGGACCTTGGTTTTGCTGCAACATAGGGCTCTGACCCTGCCCCATTCTGGGGGACAGCAAGGGGCTCTGCGGCGTGGTGGCCCCGCATGGAAAACAGGACACTGGATCCTGGTGTTGCTGCTGCTGCTGCTGGCTCATTCCTGCACGTCAGAGTGTCATAGACAGTTACAATAACACAAGTAAAAACTAAGACTTTATAATAATTTTCAGATGGTGGTAATCTGGACTAGTTAGACCCCAACATTATATGAAGATCTTACCAAAAGGATAAAGTGAATTTGAGACAAATGAGAATGACCTTTCCTCTGAGACTCAGAGAAAAGTTTTTTACAGTATCTGAAAAATCATCAAAATCTTTGATTCACCAATGAGAGAGCCCTATAACTGAAAGACCAACCAGAAATGGAAAGAAAAAAGGCCCAAACTCACCAACAGCTAGATTGTTAATAAATTAAATTCACACAAAATACTCATGTCGTATTGTCCTCACTTCAGAAGATCTTTTTTGTTAAATGAAATTCATTTACTTCAGTTCTGACAGCACTGACAGAACTTTTACAAGCCACCCCACCCCTTGTGATTGGTTTACGACAGTTACAATAAAACAATCACAGAAAAAAAAATCGACTTCCTTGTTCTTTTAAGTAATAATAAGAAAATAATTTTGCTTCTGTGTTGATTAGCACAGAAAAAAAAGACAGCAGAAGGAAAAAACTAATCATGCAGCCTCCACCAACACCCAGTCATGAAAAAAGAAAAAAAAGACCGCCACCACAAAAAAAAGTAAAAAGAACTACAGCACATCTTCCATGAAGCACACACAGACCACTGAGATGCTGTTGCTGTGCTCTCATCATATACCTGCACTGCTGAAGTGGAAGGGACTGTGGTGTGATGGCGGACTCATTACACCTCTGTATTGCCCTCCCACATTTCCCATCATGCCCTGACTAGCCAGATGATGGCTGGGGGAGTGAGGGGAGGAGAAGGGGCTGGAGGAGCTTGGCTGAGGAGGAGAGGGCAGGCCTGTACCGTAGCTGGAGGCCGAGTAGGGGAACTGCTGCGGGTTGCCCTGCGGGAGCCGTGGGTTGGTACCACCCATGGGCATTGGCGTAGGAGCAGCGCCCCCAGTGGGCATATTGGGTGGCATGTTGATGCCCTGAGTGCGCATCATCATGGCACGCTGCTGCTGCATGTGCTGCTGCTGCTGTTGTTGGCGTTGGCGTAGGTGGTTGGTGAGGTACTCGCGCTGCCGCTGGGCCATCATCTCAGAGTTGAGGGTTCCCTGCAGGAGGAGATGCACATTTAGGCAAGGAGCAAAAAGGGGAAATGATTTGTGCTGATAATATTTAGCATGTGTTTACAAGAGAATAAAGTGTTCGTGCAGGCAAACCGACCTGGTTTGGTACATTAGACCGTAGAGGTAGATTCATGTTGGAGACTCCACCCATCTGGTTCACCATTGGCTGTCGGTTCTAGAGAGAAGGCAGAGCAGCCCGGAATTAAAAAAAATATGATATTGCAATTTTGCCCTTAATAAATGCCTTAAAATACATTCAATGCATATGATTAACTGATGTGCACAAGTACTGAAGCACTGATCTGGGTGTTTGTAAGAGTTTTGCAGTTTTGCATTCACCTGCAACCCATTTAAAGAAAAAAAAAAGAATTAAAATCACATTTTTGATTCAGATGGGTTTTGAAAAAAAGTTTTCTTCTATAAATAAACTTCACTGTTTCTCTGCTGGCACAATAAATGTAAAGCGGGAAGTGTAAAAGTCGTGCCACACATCTGAACAAACTGCTAATTGCTGCTAATTTCAGTGACGTTTAAGGGACAAAGCGTTTTGCCTTGACTCTCCACCAGGTGGCAGCCTGGACCAAAACACCAGCTGTGTCTTTGTTGGCGTAGACCAAATTTAAGACAAAACAAAAACTGAAAATCTAGATAAGCTCAACATTTATGTAGTAATACAAACACAATAAAAAAAATAAAAGTGTTTCACATAGAGAAATTAGACAACAACAGCTTTTCAAAGAGAAATCCTAACGTGTTACCAGCTAATAGTATAAGGTATGTGTATGAATTTGTCTGTGCATATTTTGCCGTTTCAGCTGTCAACTGTCTAAGCAACAAAAAAATGCTGATTAAGCCAGAAAGCTGGAAAACATTTGTGCTTTTCTAGCTGCTGCAGTTCAAACTCAGTGAACCCTGTTGGCTCAGAGGCATCTTTTGTAATCAGATTTTTCTTTTTCAAAATGGTAATGAGGTTTGAATGAAACATCAATGCCTGGTTTGCCAGGATTCATGACTGAATCATATGAAACAGTTTGTAGTTACAGAAAGGAAAAGATTTGTTTCTGTGATCGTACTTAGGTGACATTAAGGGATGGACATGACTATAAATATATGTAACTGACTGTCTGCAAAGCAACTGATGTCCTTTTAAACCCGGGTCAACAACAACAACGGTCAATCACAATCACTGTACTGAATTTCCATAAAAGCGTTACTTTACAAGACAAACTTTACTTGAAATTTTTATTTGCTCCAACCACCAGTTGCATGCAGCAATAATTGCTGGCTTTTTTAAGCAACAAAGAGAATCAGAAAGAAAAAAGAACCAAATGGAGGAACTTGTTACATTAGCCAGGTCACATCTTTGAATTTAATCTAATCTTCATGCTGAGTAACTAATTATAATTGTCCTTATATCCATTTCTGTCAGAAAAACTGGATTGATATTTCATCTGCAGTACTTTATCTTTAGTAGTATGGCTCTGTTCTGGGACCTCGCTGCACTTTGACATGGGATGGCAAGGCAAGACTAAGGCAAGAACAGCAGCAATAACCCCCTCCCCAGAACTGAGCAAGCACCAGTGAGAACAGGCATAATATCGACTATGTCAGAAATAGCATGAAAAGGATGAAGCTGGGTTGCAAAGTGGTTTGCAGAGGCAGAAGAAACTGTATGCAGGATGACACAGCTTAGAAAGGACACCCTAAGAAGGATGTGCTTTCCAAGAAAGGATCAGCACTGCCAGCTGCACTCTGCCCACCTGCCAAAACTAATGCCATGTTCAGCTTTTTGTTAAGCACTATTAGCTACAAGTAACGCCTACACAACCTGTAACTGCTCTGTCATCAAGCATTGAGCACAACCAACACTGTAATACAGTATTGCAACATCAATGTTATATTGTGTACAGTAAAACGTCTGGAAATCTGGAAAAAATAAAAGAGTGAAATTCAAATATTTGGCGCCACCTACCAGCTGAGCCTGGAGTCTGTGCTGCAGCTGAAGCCTCAGGTTATTGGGCTGTGGGGGCATCATAGGATTAGGCCCCCCTGGTCGTATGCCAGCCTGCCTCGGCCCTGCACCTCCAGGCATTCTCATCATTGGGGGATAACATGTGTGCGGCATTCTCTGAGCCCCCATGTGGCTTCCCATAGATTGGCCGTGATAACCACCATCAGGAGGCATGCCACCATAACTTGCCTGACCTGCATAGTGTTGACTGTAGAGAGGAGGCTTCATGCCAGCTGCTGGGTCCGAGGAGCCCAGGTACTGGTCCTGGTCTGGCAGATGACCCTGTAGAGTGGTTAAAAGTGCTTCACATGTTATTTACCAAAACTCCAAAACAGGTTATATGTTTAGCATAGAGTGGCTTAAAGGAGCTCACCTGTCCTGCCAATGTGGGGATTCCCAGCATTTTGTCAATCTCCTCTAGACCCTCGTAGTCCTTTAGCACCGAACACAACTGGTTCAGTAGAGTGCCTTCATCTGGCTGGCCCTCAGACCCTGTGCCGCAACACCCCATGCCATCCTCCTGGGGGACACTGTATGGTGGCCTGGAAGGTAAGTTGGCATTATTATCAAACTAGATTCAGTGCTTCATTTTCTGCTTATGATGACTCTTCTCTTATGCCATACCTGCTTGGATTTCCATAATGATCCATCATCATTCGGTCTGGCCAAGGAGCAGTCTGATTAGGTGGAGCCTGCTGCTGAGGGTAAGGAGGCGTTGCCATGTCCAACTCTGCAGGGGAAAAATACACAGAATATCAGAAACAGCGTAGAATTCAAGGAGAGAAGAGTTTCTGTTATTTGCCCATTTTCTCTTACCGTTGCTCATCATCTGCATATTAACCATGGCTCTGGATCCAGATGGAACACTGCCTCTTGCAGGGAGTGCAGCATTCATGTTGGGAACCATACGACCAGGTCCAACTCCCTGGCCCATTACTGGGCCTGCAGAGCCCCCCATGGGCCTCTGGGGACTCCAACCTTGCTGCATGGAGCCACGCATTCCTGTTATGGGGAAAAGATTCATTCAAAGGTTATTTAGTATTATATATGTATTTGTATATATGTGTATATATGTATTTGACATACATATTTGCTATATAGCCAGAAATACACCTCAAAGTTATATCTTGTTCTGCCTCACCTGTGTTAGTCATTGCAGCTTGGTTAGCCATGCCCGCGTGGGGTCCCATCATGCCTTGTTGCTGCTGCTGTTGCATTAAGTGGTATGGGCTACTGTTCCTGTGCTGAGGAGGGAAAGGCCTGTTGGTGTGAGGGGAGGGGCCCATGCTGCTGTCAAGAGACATGCTCCTTATTGGAGGACCACCTTGAACTGGATGGCTGGGCCTGGGACCATTAAAGCCTGCTAGGAGGAAAAACAGTATTTTTTATTCCCCATACAGTACTGTACATATTTAGAGACAATCTGAAGATTTTCTCAATATTTAGCAAGTTCAAGATGTTGGAATGGTGTAATTCAGTCAAACACAAACACTGTGTTGCAGACGTACTTGCGGGGACGATGGGAGGGAAGGGTCTGTGCTGGGTGGGCGGGCTGCCGCTGTCTTTCATCTGCAGAATGTCAGAGATGGTGGTCTGTTTGTCGACAGAGGAGGCAGGTGGCACAGAAGAGGAAGAGGATGACGAGGGATCAGCACCCCTGGTCGGTGGTTGACTGGGGAACAGCGGCTGCTGCTCCTGGCCACCACTTTGCAGGTTATCCAACAGGTCCTCGAGCTCATTGGTCTGAGACCAGCCACAGGGAAAAAACAGAATTAATAAATAGATTATTTATAGGATAAAATGACATAAAACACATTTTACATCACATGACAGTAGCACCAGTGTGCCACATTGCTGCATTACAGCCAAACATACGTTGTAACATTATTTTCAGTGAAGGGCTGTTGACATTTAGGGAACTGAATAATGAAAAAAATGCATGCTTTCATGTGACAACGTGCAGAAATAGGGTTCGAAAGTAGATGTAACATCATGTGGTTTCATGTCTTTTTTCCATATGCTGTGGTAATCCTGGCATGCCACTAAAACTAGTTCATAATTCAAACAACGTATGTCACTATACGGTTGCCTCTGGCCATTTGGTTGATGAAGAGAGGAGGAGCTAAAAATAAACTGCTGGTGCTAATGAGGTCATGTGTGATGTACAGTAAGTCCCAATCACAGCTCTGTTTAACACCAAGAGAACACACACACAGATACAGAGTGAAAGGTGAAAACAGAATGGCCACACACCAAAGGAAACACTAGTAAAAAAGAAAAAAATGTGTAAATGAAAAAATATATTTATTTTTATTATTTCAGAAGTTCAGCTGTTCATAACATTGTAATAGGACCCTGCTTTATAACTCGTGGTCTTGCTAGCTGTTAGCATGGTGCTCATATGTAATATAGTACTGCTAATAGGTGTGCCTCTATTCTCCGAAAGACTGAACTTCAGTCATTTTCCATTGGCCACTTCCTGTAGCTTACTTTTACCATAAATGCACCTGCCTTGTCAATAAGCAACAATCTGAACTGAATACAGATTTACTAACTAACCAATAACAGCAGGATAGAGGGTTACGACACTGAAACCAATGATGTGTTTGGGTTTAGCAATTTTTAACCACTTGAAGGAAACCACATACATAATATTAATGTGGGCAAATGATTACATGTTGATGCTAAAAATTGCGGGTGTCTGCTATTAGCCTAAACTTTAAGCAGTCGGTGTTACAGTAGGTCTGCCATGAGATCAAGCCTTAATTTCCATTGGTCAACAGACCCAGCTCCTGACTCACTAGCTGTACTTCATTGGACAAGTTTTGGTAGCTGTTAATCACCACACGTCGGCAACACCCCACCGTATGAGCTGTTTTGGAGATTCTCTAGTCTTATACATCTAATATGAAAAATCTACTGAAGTTATAGTTTATTTTAGCATACATCTAATTAACCTGGATCCAATAGGCATAAGGAAACAGGAGGTGAACTGTGAGGAGGATTTCTCTGTAGTCTCTCAGATCTTTACACTTGATAAATTCAAAAACCAACTGCTCACTTTCTTCCTGGCACATCACACCCCTGAACAGGTGTCAATATAATAACCAAACTCCATATCAATATCATATGTCAGAGGATTTATGGTTGGTCAGTTTACATATCCCTGATAAGTCATAAAGTGTGTCTATAAAAGGAGGATGTGCTTCTCCAGTGCCAGTTAAACCTGGAGTCATTCTAATAGCCAGAAGAGGACAAGTCCTGTTAACAAAAACAAACATTTCCTTAATGAGGTCAGCCATTGTGGTGTCAACAGCTATTTCTAAATACTCAGTGGAGCAAGTTAACTTAGTCAGTTATCATCAAATGTATGGCAAAATACACAACACGTAGTGTAAGATTTAGGGCGTGGCTATTTTGTGATTGCTAAGGTGTACAGTATTCCTAATTTTTTTCAGTTAGTTCCACCATCTGCTCATAACATGTAGTTTAAAAACAGATTACAGTGACAATGAGGCTCATCTCGAGGCTTAAAAATGGAGTCCCCAAATTTGTGGGTGACATCACTGTGTCCATCTTTTCAATACAGTCTAAGTGATGAGCCACAGAATTGTTAAAGCATGTTTAAACAAACTGTCAGGTTCAGTTCAGGTCTAGTGACACATGCTCACCAGAGATGGATAGACTTTGACCATTGTTTCAAGGTCCACTGACAGATGTTCATCCACTGAGATAAAGTTTTCATATGTAATATTTATTCTGATGATGCCCATTTGGTTCCTGGAATAAATGTTTAAAAAATGTTCATGGGATTTAACATTATTTTAAAAAAAATTCAACCCTCCAAATCTAACAAATCTATAAAGTTTTCTATTAACTGGTGGCAGACATCATGGTTTATTCTTCTAGGATGCTGTGATGTGCACACATATGGATATTTTTAAACATTCAGGCACACCACACATGCAGCCGTGCACACTTATACAAATGCACGCAAACACACCTACATGTGTGCTGATCCATAGCAACACAACTCCTCTGCTGTTCCTGCAAGATATGCCTCAAACACAGTAAGTAAACTTTCCCAGCGAAACTGCAACTCTGCACACACACACACACACACACACACAGACACCACACAGGAGACCTGTGCAGTGTTTTTGAAATCTCATTCCCATACAGTATTGGTTTCCCTTGTTCTTCACTCACACACACTGACTCACACATATGCCTAAGCCTTTAAACAGTACTCCTCTGCTTTCTTTGCCAGGGCATCTTGTGTTTCTGGGAGCGTGGGGGGCAGTGTGCCATTGGCTGTCTAAAGAGGAACTCAACACGGATCTCACAGAACAAACGAGCATCACCGACCACATTTCTTACTTTTAGGTGTTCATGTGAACCTTAAGCAATTACAAAGATTTGTTAACAATACAGTTTTCCCAAGAAATTGAATCATCTATTAAAACAGATGTAGCATTATGTGTTGCTTAGACAATGATGCATCTCAGTGCTTATTTTGAGGGATTCAGGGCTCCCTGTGTAGTTAGTAAAAACTCCTAATACTGAGGCCTCTGATTGTGTAGCATTTGTAACAATGACTATGACTTAAAAGTGCTGTTTTCTTAGTATTTTTAAATTGACTAAGTTTGGAGGGAGCAAGAATTAATCAGCAATGTGCTCGTTGTAAATGAGAAACAGCTGATGACTTTGATGTTACATGTAGTAAAGACATCATATTGTAGCAGGAAGCTACGACAACTACTACTGAAACGTGAAAGCTGTAATATTTAAGGCTATTTTATGTAACAAAGGAACTGAAAATACATGGAAATAATTGAGCTTCACCACCTGAAACCTAAAAAAAAAGCATTTAAAAACTAAACGGAACTGAACCGAGCACACAGGGCAAACAAAAAACAAGCTGACGCTACCAAACCAGTAGTTAATAAATCTGCCTGATAAATTACTGACCTGTGGCTCCATGTTAAAGCCTGTTTCTGGTTTCTCAGTCTTAACGCTGGAGAGCTTCAGTCCTTCACCAGGTTCTATCTTGATGGCTTTATCCAGGATGCTGTTATCATCCCTGTCCAGGAGATAGCGAAGCAATGCATTGTCCTTCTTTTTGGGGCTCCCTGGCTCCTGTTTTGTGGAGAGTTCACCTAGAGCGGTCATGCTGTCCCCGGAGGCCGACTCTGGACCAATGGGATCTTTTCCGGTTGCTTCAGCTGTTAGTTTGGCCAACTCCACGGGCGAGGTGCTGTTTTGCAGCAACCTGTGAAGAATTTTATGTTTCTCCTTTAAAGAGGTGGAGTGGTTGTTATGTCCCACCCCACCTACACCACCAAGCTGGTCCTTACAGATCTGGTCATCTCCGAAAGCACCCGTTGGTGAGCAGGGATCAGAGGGCTCCAACTTGGTGGTGAGCAGCTGGAGCAGCTTGGTATGGCCTTTGGTGTTCAGAAGTTGGTTTGACGCATCACTAAGGTCACCCAGACTCTCCCGGTCACCATCTCTTCCCTCCCCCTGATCACCTTCCTGGTTCTGGGATGTCAAAAGGTCTTGCTCCTGAAAAGTTCCAAATAGGTCAACCTCTAAGCTTATATTGTTCTTGGCTTTTTGGCTACCGGGGTTGGAGCTGTGAAGAGGGCTCTGAAGGCCGACTGGTTTTCTGTCAGGGGACTCTGGGTGCTGTCCTTCACTGAGTCCCTGGGAAATCCTGTGGCCCTGGCTGAGAGCCTGCAGTGCGCTAAGAGAGTTAAACCCTTGGTTGGTTCCTGTGCTGCTGCACACAGGGGCTGGCGATCGGAGGCTGGCTGCAGGAGAGAAAGAGCCAGGGGGGTGCTGGGGGAGATGCGGACTACTACAGCTGCTGCTGCTAGCTGGCATGCTGGGGCTCTGGCGATGACGAGGAGACAACATGGCACCTTGGGCCCCTGAGGTGATACTGGGGCTTCCCAAGGCTAAAGGGCTGCCCAGCTTTTGTGCATGGCTATTTCCCTGAGGCGTAGGCGCTCGCCCTGACATAGCTCCATAACCACGTCCAAGGTTGCCAGAGGCTGTGGCAGCGTAGTGTGTGTTGCTGGTGACACTGGCGTCAGGGGAAGGAGAAGACACACTCATACTGGTTGGGGTCATTGGTTTGGCCATAGCCTGACTGGCAGATGTGTCTGCAGTCATGCTGCCGTTTTCCCTGGATGAAAAAGAAGACAGTCAAGAATGAGACCTATTCAGTTATGTGCTGTCAGTATGTAGATATGCAGACTCAGTGTGTATGCTGAGCTGATAAAGCTTGACAAAACATAAGGGATAAAACCTACAAGCCACATGTCACACAGTTATACATAAAAGAGATGAAAATAAAGATTTAACGTGAAGCAGGCTCTATTATAATGATATAAACGTCCAAATAAAATTCTAGTATACCACCTACGGTTATTGTGTGCAATCCATCATCCCTGGGAGATTCCACTGACCAACACTTTCTAGTGACCAGTGTCTTTTGAATTTTGCACAATGTGTTTGCATTCAAATATAGACCCCTTCCTTCCTGCTGCATGTATTTTTCTTTTTGGAGTGTCATCTTGGGGAGAACTGTTTTCTCGAATGGCTGAAAAGGAAGTCGGTGTGTTGGTGCCTTAGTATCCTGCACCTTGCCCTTTTTCATGTTAAACATTTGCCTGGTGAAGACGTAGTAGAGTTGATATGCTTTTTCTTGAATCACACTCAAATACAGCTTTTGCAGATGAAAAAAAATTATATTATTGTATCTTCAAAGATGCCCATTCAATCACATCTTATCCAGTTAGATTTGTCAGTGGTGATGGTATAAACAGAAAGGCAACGAACTTTGATTCTGAGTTTCAGAGCCTACAGACTGAGGCATCAGTCTTTTAGTCCAAAGTCCAAAACATTCTGGAATAAGTGATAACGATGTCACATGTAAGGATTAAGTAGAGTACACCATAAAGTAAAACAACCAGAGCAGGTCTGCGAGTATACACAAGTGAGAAAACATCATAGTAACAAGGGACAGAGGGAGTAACTGTAACAGAGGGAGACTTTCAAACATCAATCAGCTTCAGCTCCACCAAACACACAAAGCTCTCATTGTGCTGAATTCTAGTGCAATAATTTTCAATGTGAAACTTGTGGAAGTAAAAAGGGCAAGTTCTCGCCATTGATCCACAAACACTCTGGGTAACAGTCCTGGCATTGTTTTCTGACCACTGTCCAAACCCAGACTTTGAGCATTCATATCAGCACTTGGATGTTGGTAGAGTCGCAATCCTTCCCTGTGGAGGGAAGGAGGAATGAGGGCACTGTGGACTGGACTGGCTGGTAGTTCTTGTGTGACTTTTGGCTTTAACATACGATGACAACTCTGTATAAGAGACTCTCTGTTTACAATGCAAACTACAGAACCAAATGAGGAAGAAATGGCCAAAATTGTTAGGGAATGTAAAAAAACACAAAAGTACATCTTTTTCTTTAACTAAAATAAGTATGTCGCTTTTTCTGAATGGATGAAGGCAATTTGGGGAAAGAATTTGGTTTGAATAAGGAAGAGAGAAACTTGGCACTTGGATGGAGTTAAGTGGCAGCTGCAAGGGTGATCAGAAGATTCATAAACAAGAAATCATATGACTTATGACTGTTGGATAACACCTCCCACCCACTCCATGACATGCTGGTCAGTCACAGGAGCACGTTCAGTGAGAGACTGAGATTACCGAAAAGCACCACTGAACGACACAGGAAATCATTCCTGCCTGTGGCCATCTCCCTGTACAACGCATCCACTTAACACACTGTTTGCTGCTACAACTACACATGTTTCTTTTCCAACTATTTATTTATGAGTGACTTATGTATGTATGTATGTATATATATGTATATATTGTACTATTCTTAGTTAGTGTATTGTCTGTCTTGTCTTAATGTTGGTTTAAAATGGAGCACTGTAACAAAAAATAATTTCCCCCAGGGATCAATAAAGTATTCTGATTCTGATTCTGATTAACTCCTCAAATCTAAAGGTTTTCTATGACTGGAGGACAGATATGAAGCTTAATCTGGAAAGACTCTCCCATTCTTGAATTTAGCATTTTGGGTGCCACCATCAGACCTTTTTGGACAAAAAGGTGGAATATCAGCAAGTCTGGTTGCTGGTGTTATCTGTGCAGCACAGATACAGATGTTAAGTAACACATTAATGAAATACAAGAATTCCACTCACCAAAAGAAGAAATGACATACTTGGACAGGACTTTTTAATCTTTAAACCAGCAGAGAGCCAAGCTAACTGCTTTAAAATCCTTTGAAGGGCACTTTTGAGGCCCCAGCAGGCCCATTGTTGTTTGCTGTGTGAGTATACTGTGTTGCTCTCTTCTCTGTCTTAGGTAACGCCTATCTCTCTGCGGAGCCAGTGAGTAGCACTCAGCAATCAGGCCTGGGAGTACTTAAGCTGGGGAAGATGAGCTTTTCAGGGCAGAGTCCTTTGTCTCTGCAGCATTTGAGTGGTGTGCACAATGCACAGGCACAAACAGAGCAGGTCAAACAAGAGGTCTGGTTCAGAGATTTAATTTGCGGAGATGGAGCCACATGGTTAATGATACAAATTTTAAACCTACAATTTAAACAGGTGATTTATTTTTTAAATGGTCATGCTCCTATATTTGTTATGAAAGAGGAAATTAGCTATAGAGACCAAAAGTAATTTATGTACCAGATGTACCAATCAAGTATATTTCTGCTGTAAATTAGGCTTTTAAGTAGTCATTTGAACAACTTATGTTGTTCAAATGACTAGTCTTATGTGTGTGACATAATTGTCACTTGTTCTGACCATATATTTTTACAATTGGTTGTAGTTACACATTTACTACAACTTGTCAATGTTTTTTTGTTGGAATTAGAACAAGATAAACCTTAGCGCTAAACCTTACATTGATTGTCTTAAATCTAAAAGAAATATTTCATGGCAAGAAACTCAAAATCTTTTGTGTGAAAAATGCAACATATCTTCTTTTCAGCAAACAAAAATAATTTAATGAAACATAAAGGGCACTGGGTCTCGTGTAGTGAAGACAAAGGAAAGAAAGAGTGAGTGGTACCTCTGCAGGACATGGAGGGACATGTATAGCTGTGGTTCATTTGTTGCTGAAGATCGGACCAGTTTGCTCTTAGTGTGCGCTGAGACGATGGTGCCGTCAGCCAGGGAGAATCGGTAAAGAGGGCTGAGCGCATGGCTGTTTCTCAACACTGGAAGGGAACCAACAAAAAAAAAAATCAGGTTTCATCATTATATGAATGATAAATACTGAGTATAACTGGTAGAGGGAAATAATTTCTGGTAGCAGAGGTAACAAAAAAAATACAGAAAAGCGTAGCTGTTGTGGAGTGGCGGTGCAGTGGTTAGTAGAATTACCAAAAAAAGTCCTGGGTTCAAATCCAGACTGGGGCCTTTTTGTGTTGTTATTTGTGTGTCTGAAGACGTGCATGGGTCAGGCTATTTGGCGATTCCAAATTGTAGGTGTGAGTGTTAATGGTTGTCTATCTGTATGTTTAGTCCTGTGACTAATCCTGCTGGCAGTTTAAAGCACCACTGCAACCCAAAATTGGATAAGTACAAATAGACCAATAGTTATCATTGTTGGATATTTATGATAATAAAATGTACCTTTGGCAGAAAATGTTATTTCCTAAGATTTAAACACAGACAACTCAAACTTTCTATTAAGTAAAATGAACATGTCCTTGCTTAAAATGACTAATTTATGAACTATGAAGACCATTTTCCGTTGCTTATCCCCACTTACAACCTGGAGCTGTATAAGTGGAAGGAAGCAGATGGATGAATGTGAAGAAAACTGTTTTACCCTCTTGATGGTGCTTTTTGGCGAAGGACATTTCCCCTTCATTCTGCAGGTGGAACCTCTGAATGCACCGTCGAACCAGGTCCTCCCAGCCTGGCTTCATGGATGCCCGCAGCTGACTAGTATCCAGTGACGTGATCTTACCTGAATCGGTAAAATATGACATTGATATTTGCAGATTACTAGTCATGTTTTAGAATATGCATCAAAATACATATAGACCCAAAGATGGAACCGCAACATCTGTGGATTTCACAGATGCAGCCAAAATATTCTGTCTGCTCTTATTTTCTTCCAATAGAAATTATTTCATCATTTGCTACCTAAAATTTGCTTTTAGAAGCTATCAAAATTTTTGGTGGTGGTCAGATTCCACACCAGCACAGCAATGGTGAAAGCCATGTCTTTGAGTAGGACAGTAGCATCATTTCCAGGCTGACTTGAAGCTGTTTCAGATACTAACAACATATTCTTATTGTATTTTATGCTGGCAAGCTACCACAGATCATACAGCATATTAACCCAGGACCTAGCCCTGCGGATGTACCTTGAAGATCCTGGCGTGTGGTGAAGCTCTCATACGTGGGCATCACAGGTCTCTCTTTGACAGGGGCTCTTCTTGCCACACAGATGAGACATGACTGGAAATCTGCAAAATTGAAAAATAAACAGGTTACATTATAGAATAAGTCCTGCTTCTAATGCAACAGGGACTGCGAATGAAAGGCTCTTATAGCTTTAGTAACCTTCGATAGTGAAGCACCGCAAAATATAATGTAGTCAATACAGCGTCGGTGAATGTGTGAAAAACTGAATGTTATAAACATCTAAAAACTGGAATGTGTTAAACTGTACAGGTGTATGTAATAGTGTGACTCCCAGGTGTATCTTCATCCCCTCGGCTGGGGCATCATACCTCCTACCCACATCATTCTACCAGCCTAGATCGAATACTAAAGCAGCTTCAGCTTTACTCTCAGCAGTTTTGTTAACCCTGTCTGTTCCACAACCTTAACATCAAACACACCCACAGCTTCACCTCAGCACTGAAATCAAACAGGACAACTGTGACCTCACCCCCGACATTGATGTCAGCACTAGTCTCAGTCAGAGTCAATCTACACATCAACCTAAATCTCAACCTGCAGCCTTCACTCCGTCCACCAGATATCCTCCTCTTGACGTGGGAGACACTGGCACAATATCTGGTTGTCAGACATCTAAAATTAGATTGGCAGACAGATTCTTTTCCCTAATGTGCATGTGTGTGTGATTAGATTAGATGGGAAGATGACAAAGTGCCACACACTAATTAGTCTCTTCCAGTGGATGGGAGGGAAAATAGAGAGAAGTGATGATGGAAGGAGGACAGGACACAAGAGACTGGGAGACCCAGGATGGTAAGAGTGATAGGAAAGTGACAGAAAGTCAAGACACAGACTGGGTGGTGGAGAAAAAAAAAAAGGAAATGACAGTGTAAAAGAAGTGCACACAAGTGAAAGGGCCAAAGTCACTCTACTACATGGTGAGAAATAACAAAAAACGGGACCAAATCAGCAGAGACAGAAGAAGACATAAAGACGGGGACTGCAAATAGGAAGCGAGGAATAAAGGCATGACAGAGTGAAGATGGAAAATGAGCGGGTGAATCTGAGAAAATAAAAGAAGAAAAATAAAAGGACAGAAAAGAGTGACAAAAAACACAAGTATACTGGCATAAGGAGAGACAATACCTTCCCCCTCTTCTCTGATTGACTTGGGTTCAGAGACAGCAAAACACTGCATGGTCTCATACTTCTGCTGCGCCGCCTCCTGCTGATCCGAGGTCAGCCGGGCTTCACCGTCAGCATGAGGGTTGATCAACATGCGACAGTTAAAGGTGTGGCTGTTCCTGTTGGACGAATCGCGATGATTGACTGAGAGACAGGGAGAGATGCCAAAACAAAGAGGAGACATCGTGAGCATGTTAAATTTCCAACATAAACACTGCAGCATCAAACAAATTCGATATAAGATAAAAAAGCTACAAGAAAAGCTCATTTCACAAAACAGTAAATGCTCCCAACAGTAAGCTACTAGCCACAACCCATTACAAAACATGAAAAATGATCTAAACCAATCACTTTTTCTGCTTTCTATCAACATGGCCGAGTTGTAAGATAAAAAGAAAGTGAAGATTCTCTCAGTGCTGCCAAAGTCAATAACTTTCTCACCTAGGCTCTTGGGCAGGAGGTTCTTGATGAACTCGGTGTGATCTCCAACATGCAGCACGCTGTAGACGCTGGTGTTCATCAGCTCCTCCTGCTGGTAGCGCAAATACTGGCTGACATTCTCCGACACAAACACTATGTTGCCTTCCATGTTGACAACAAAGAAGAAGCCGTCCAGGGCCTGAAGGTGGATGTGAAGACAGGATGAAAGAGAGAGAATAGAGAGCCAACAGAAAACATGAAGGGGAAGAAAGGGAAAATGGGAAGAAGACAAATTGGGAGAGACTCACGTTACTCAGTTAAAGTTTAGATGGATATCTACTACAAATAAATGCTAATATTCTCAAATACCGAGCATGATTCGAGGCACCACAGCACATCCCAGTGACCGCCGTGTGATTTTCTGTGTATTTTTTCTTTCATTTTCCACCTTAATGCACAGACTGTGATTTTTTTCCTTTAGCACACCCATGTTTACACAAAGGTATCCTGACACCGGTGCAGAATAGAATATAATGGAAAAAAGATGTTGCTTGAATTCTGTTTATCTTACAGACTCCAGGCCGACACCTCGGTGCGCGTTGCTGCTGGTGAACGCTATATATAGCCTGTGTGTATGTGTGGTCAGGCTCCGCCCCTCCTTTTCTAATCTGGCTTTTCACAAAGGTATTTATACCTCACCGGGTCCCATGTTATACGTCGCCACATACCCGTGCATACACACACTCACACTCAAGTAGGTTGGATGACTGCATTAGAGTTTGTCACAGAAACTCTTATCACTCTGTGTCGCTGCAGGAAGATGCTCTAAATTGTCAACATACATGAAATATTTGCAGCCATAATGAGGTCAGATCTCCTTTTTTAGCATTGGCATTTTTGCCCTATTTCAACTGCTGTGACGATAGCATCAGAAACCAGTGAGAAGCTCTCATAATCATTGTCACAGTACATAAATTTATGAAGCACTAGATTAGTGAATTGAAACTATTCACTTGTCCTCAGTTTTGGCAGCAGCAGCAAAAGCAGTAATCCTTTTTGGTTTTACCATCGTGCCTACAAATAGCTTGTTTTGATTATTACTGATATGACTGTCATTTTTTCCCCCAACACATGTATTGTAGCCACAAACTGTTGGTTGAACCCACCTCCAGCATCATGGGCCCAAGAGTGTCTTTATCAATAACACCTTGGCCTGTGGACGAGACGTCTGCTTGCTGCACCTCCTCTGCATCGGCCACCGGAGCCTTTTCTGTAACAGACATGACAAAATTTCATCTCCGAGTCAAGAAAGATCTTCTTGTTCAATGGTTTCAACGCAAGGCTGTAACGACTTGAGATTTGCACTCCTCGATGTTACTGTGGGCAAAAAATCCGTAGAAAATCATAGTTATCTTCAGTATACACTTACTCTGACACACCTAATCAATATTAAAAGTATTGATAAGGTAATAACAATAATAAAAATAGCCTACATTCCTTTACCATCCAACAGGGAACAGATCAAGAAAAAAACTGCACGAAACATTTGAAGTTATTTAATGAAGGCATGACTCATTGATGATGGAGCATGTCAGCAGCATCAAAAGGAAAGCTTGTTTCCAATGAACCAGCTCACTGTATGTGTATCAGAGAAATATGCTCATTTTCTTGGAAAACTATCTTGTCAGACCGAAGCTTTCACTGTAGCTCTCCCTCTTAGTGGGTATTTTATTTTCACAGAAAACACTGACAGTATTGTTTTTGTGATGATGAAGCCTTCAGGCAAACACACACCCACTCAGAGACTGTTTTTTTATGTACACCAAGACCTTTCACACATTACATTCTTTGGCTAGTCCTTACTCTAACCTTGTGCTTATATAAACTCTAAACCAATCTTCCAGCAGCACGATCCTGTGTAGGTTTCAGTGGTGGGGATGTCACGGGCAGCAGGTATCACTACTCTAATGCCTTCTACATTTTACACTTTCGTAGCCATACTAGAGGCCAGTCTCCACTCTCCTCCCTGGTTGTACCACTGGACTGTTAAGCCTCCCATGGCCCCATTAGACCACATAGCTGACATTCCTGTTGTGGGACCGGAGCTGTACAGAGTCATCAGCCTTAAACCCTGTCACAGAGAGCCTGGGGTGGCTCTGCAGTGCACGTTGGAGGGTATTACAATAATACTCAGCATGTTTTTAAAATCAATAAATATGTTACACTCCAGTTGACACGATCAATTTATGCACTCAGGTTTGGACCCCAAAGCCCCAATTTGCACGAAGAAGCAAAAGAGTTATTCTGCATACCACTGCCTATAAATTAAGCTTACATAATCAAAATAACTTTCAAGCTAAACATCACAGCAAAAACACTCAATACTAGCAGTCAAACTTGCATATTAACAGCTGTGTACTATACATAATGCAGTATGCAGTATTGACGAACGCACAGCTCATTAGATCTAAACAGCTTTATTCAAGCCAACACCTTAAGCAGCAGTTTGAATAATGAGACAACTTCAGCTAAACAAAGCAGGGTGGGGAAAAAATCCATCTCCCATCAAGTGGGTGAGATTCCATTTTTCTAAATGAATATAAAATGTCTAATATATGGTTATATACGTTTTACATTAAACAAAGCAGGCTGCAAAAATGTGTCAGAATAGAAAAGAACAGTTTTCTTTATGGAGAGCCATGTATTAAATGCAGAATTTCCAAATATCTTGTTGGACAACGGATGATGATTACACCCTTTTCATTGCTAGTTAACACTCTTTAAAACAAACCCATCCTCTGCACTGGCTTATTTAGCTTAGGAAGCTGAGATTTGAAATAATTAACTGGTTAATTGAGTAACAGACAGGAAATTAAGTGCCAACACAACTGATTGCTTACAGTAAGTCATTACTAAACATAGAGATGGATGTCACCCGCTGGTTAGTGAAATCCCCTTTGTGGAGCCTTAAGCAGAGCGTTGGTTTTTTTTTATCACTGGTGTTTTTGCATTTGAGTGAGAACCAAGGACACGGCACACTCATATGGTAGTGCACGCTCACTACACAAATACTCATCATCTAGAATTTTACCCTGCAGTAAGTGTAAATATGAGCTGTGAGCCAAAGAGCATAAACACACACCTTGTCGCCTGACTATCATGAATGGGTACGTACAATGCTATTTTCTCACCTGTTTGTTTCTGTGAGCTTTCCATCAGGTGACATGTGACATGTTTTTTTGTCTGAATTCATAACTTTTGTGTGAAATCGACCTCAGCAGGTCAAAAAGATGCAGACAATAGTGGCTCTCTGAAGTTGACCAGGCAGCTGTGTGTATTATCTGTTTGTATGTGTGTGTGCGTGTGTGTGCTTATTCAGCTGTTGTTTTCAAATGCAAACTGCGCCATGACACATGGACACCAAGTGGCTGACCACAGGAACTAAAAGAGAAGAGGGGCCATGAGAAAATGAGTGATGAAGCCAGCAAAGATAAGAGATAAAGATATGGGCAAGAGAGACAAATGGAAGTACAGAGATAAGACAGAGGCTGTGTAGGAGACATGAAAGATACAACAGGTTAACAGAAAGAGGAAAGGAAAATATAGAAAATAACAGAAGAATAAAAGAGTGTATAAAACAAGACAAACAAAGAAGAAAGAAGAAAATACAAGGAAGAAAAAAGGATAAAAAAGAACAGAAATGAAAGGACAAACACATGAAAAAGAAGATAAAAGGATGAGGAAAAAGAGTGGGTAAAGCAAGCTCGGGAGGGAAAGAAAAGAGGAGAAAGACGAGGATAAGGAAGGATAAAATTACATCAAGGTTGAAAGAGTGAATAAACAAAAGGGAGAAAAGAAGAGAAGAAAAACATGAAGAAAATGACTGAAAGGAATTAAAGTAGACTGAGGAAGGGTGAAAAAGGAGATAAGGACATAAAAGAATTAAAAAGGAAAGGAAAGGAAAGCAAAGGAAAAGAAAGAACCTGGTAGGATGAAGAAATGAGGGAAGAAGTGATGATGAAAAATGTGGCGTTAAAGTGAAATGACATTGTAAAAAGGGGGACTCGTGTTTTAAAAAAGCAACGGGTGAAGACTGAGATGTGGTGAGAAAAGTTGGGAGATAAAGGAAGAGGGCTAAAGGGAAGACGTGCAGGAGCTGAGGAAATCGTGAGACTGTGATGAAGGCAGGTCTGCCCGCTTTCCTCTGAAGACTCACATCATGTTGGTCAGTGTTACATAACAGCCCTGCCTCTGTCTGTCTGTCTCACCATCATCACACACACACATTGTCATTATTGAGTCTGTGTTTACACTCACATTTCCTCTCTCCGCATCGGTCTGTCGAGTCTACTGCAGGTCCTAGAAGATGGGGACTTACATGCAGGACGGAGCCAGAGTTTTTGTTTTTCAAGACTTAGGTGTTAAAGTTATGCTAAAAGACAGTTTTGTGCTGACAGTTGTCATTAGTGTGGTTTCCTTTTGTACAGTTAAACACGTAAGAAGAGCAGAAAGCCATTTCAATAATTACATGTTCAGTTTATGTGCTTGCAGCACTTAAGTTGTTACAGACTTAATATTATTTATGCTTCTTCGCTTCCAATGTCAACGCTTTCCTCAGGCAATTGTTCCATGTTTGTGACTGTGAAAACATGAATAGACTCTCTTTGATTATGAAACTGTCATCTGAGAGTTTGATCTTCCTTGAACTTCCTGCTTTCGTTAGAAGGTGAAATTTTCTCAACTTATCTGGACTCATTAAAATAGATTGCTGAACAGATTCTCTCTTAGGCACTTCCAGGCACTGGTTTTCACCAAAAGGAGTAGTTGTTATTCTTAAAACATTTATTATTACACTTGTATAATACAATTTCTGCTAACATGGTCTTTTTCATAACTGTCCTCATCATATTCTTCTTCAGGGCTTCTATCAGTAGTCTCTAAAGTAACTCCTACCAAGTCAGGGAGTTTTTTTGGGGATGTTAGGAGTTCGTTTTTTTTAATGTGTATAAACTGGAGTCGTAATTAAGGCAGATGAAACTATTCAGCACGTGTGCGAGTTAACTTTGAGGTTAACTGTGATTTGGTACTTTTCTTCACAACAGGAACATCTTTTGCTAGAAATTCTCCATCGATTGTAGTGTTGTACTTACTTTGGAGATATTGTGACTTTTTGTAAATTTCTGTAATTGTAAAACTGGTTAACGACCAAAAAGATAAAAACGGAAATGCTGACAAGTCAAAAAACGAGTGTGTGGCTTTGCTTGCCCTTGTTAATGAGCTGTTCATCATGACTCAGCTAGCTATCGGCTTTTCTTGCCTTCAGTCATTAATTATAAATGCTAGCAGGCTGGCTTTAGGGATAAACTGTCTATCTGACAGTGGCACTGCCATCTTGACAACCACTGAATGGAACTGTCACAGGAGGATAGATTCTAATGGCTTTGGTAATGGCCAGACTTTCCCCCAGCAGTTAGTTTTGACTATTTGACTGTTGTTTGTAATTACGTTGGGGGATCCCCTGCCTTTTCCTCTTATTTGTAAATGTCACCCTGAACGCTGGCAAATCAAAAACATCTGGGTGTCTTTGGTTTTCCAAGCACAAGTGCCAAAGCACATTTATTAACATTTAGTTATTATTATTACACAAGAGCATATCCTCACCCTGCTCCTTGATCTGCCTGATCTGCTTCACCGTCTCCTTGAGGATGGCACATTTGTCCGGCTTGACGTTAAGGTCGTCCATGTCGTTGATGTTGGCAAAGATCAGCTCTGCCAGTTCCTCGATGTACTTGTTCTCCTGCTCCCGGTTTCTCCTCTCAGTGCTCCTCTTAGGGCTGGAGGATAAGGAGGGAAATGACGACATCATTGAAAGAAATTAATGAAGTCAAAACCACAATAACTGCAACGGTGCTGCGCTGTATGATAATATAGCTGTGATATAACAGCCGAGGACTTTGCTGCACCGTGCAGTAATCTTACACTGAGTTTCCAAAAACGTTTCTACATATCCGAGAGTTACTCGCGTGCTCTCCATACTGACTACTTCTCTTTTCGGAGACAAAGAGACACTTAGTAAAATTAAGTTCTTAACCTCCGACGCAACATCAGTGTGTCCTCATTATAGTCTGCAGCGTACCATCAAACAACAGTTCATTCAGTCAACTTGTGGTATACAAAGATGCTGCAGCAGCATTTTTCTATAGTGACCCACATTAATCACTCCCTTTTCTTCTTAATGAGCCATAAACTATCATGCCATTTATAACTACTTACTTATTTATTTAATAATGTGTCAAAAATCTAACCAACCAAAATGAGGAGCTATATAATTAATAATCAAGTGTTCTATAAGGAAGTAATAAGGCTTTAGTTCTGATTAATTGTTATTGTCATTTATGTATTACAGTGTATCATGAGGCTGTGTGGTGGATAAAGGTTTTACCTGGGCCCCAGGAGGTCTGACTGACAGTCCTTCCTCTTCAGAGAGTCTCCCCCTCTGGGGGGCTCTGGGGTGTCCCCCCTCCCACTACTCATCTTCAGCAGATATCAGCACCTGGAGGCAGAAAAGCAAACCCGTGCAGATTGTAGTTAGAGTTTGGTGTTTAGCGTGCTTATTGTTACATATAAAATTGGTAAATAATGCGTACATATAGCCCTCTGGAGTGTACAGGTGGATGCTGGGGTTATTGAGGAATTGAAGAAGACTGGGATGAGAATTTAGACCGAGTATGCTCTCCATATGACACAAGGAATGTGAGACACGTTATGAGTGCATGTAGTGGTGCAGATGGAGCTGCCTGCCTGGAGAACTGTGGCTTGAAGGCTTAACTTCATTTAAAATCACCATAAAATAAAACATAAGTTACATGTTTTGGCATAAACAGCAACTATCAAATATAAAGGTACAACAGTATAATAACCACGGACTTGTTTAAGCAATACAAAGGTAGATCAGTTACTGGAGCTGCCTGTCATAATATTTAAATTCTCACAGCAAGAGTACAAGCCTGAAAACTATAGAGTCCTTTGGACATTTATGTGTTCATGATTTCAAACGTATCCAAAGTGTTTACAGTAAATCTCAATAAACAAAGACATAACCTCGATGCGCCAGATTGAAGCAGCACAAGTGCAGCTGAACACCGTGGACACTAAATCCTTAAAAACTGACGGTGAAGAGTGCTCGTCTCACTCCTTGATGAACTTCACTTCATTATTTATAGGCAAAAGTTAATGCGCTGAAGATGTACACACACTGCATTTTGTATAATGAGGGAGTGCGCTCGTGACTCCCGAACACAATGTGCTATTGTAAAGTGCCCGCAGGCAATGTGGGAGGCCCAGTGGGAATACAGTAGGTGTCAATAATTACTTCAGTTAGAAACAGCTAATTCATGTAGGCATTCACTGTTCTTACATGAACATTTATGGTGTTTGAGTCAAAGGCATTCAGTAGCAGTCATAATGACGACAGCCAAGTTGTTTAAAGAATATTTTTGTCATCTTGAAAGAATTGGGTAAGACCGAAAAGAAGCAAAGTATAGACAGGTGGAAAGGCATTTAAATTAAACACTTCTTGGCAGGGAAAGTTACACCATATGGTCACCTCATGTGGCTAGACCTACAAAACACTGCTTACAAAACCCTTGTTGGTCTAACATGGTCAACTCTCTGATTTCTCCCTCAGTTTTACTTTAAATTACTCAAATTGCAGATGTGTGTTATGGTAGCTGTTTGGCGCTTAGTTCTGTTTTCCAAGAAACGGTTAAAAATTGCTTCAGGTTCAGGCCTTTCAAAGGACTGGCGTGTCCTTTTTTGTTAATATAACACAGGTTTGGAGTTGAGGTAATAAAAAGGACATACTGATTACAAATTGACAGAATAGATGTGACAAACATCTGTTATCTTTAACAATCATTTGCAGATGAGACAGACTCCAACAGTTACAAGCAGGAGCAGAGGCAGTGTCTGTTAGGACAGTCGGGCTTTAAGGCCTTTCAACGGGCCAGCCCATCACCTGACTATTACATAACAGGCCGTCAGAGGGGCTGATACTGTGCAGATAAAGGCAGGATAGAGGGATAAAGGAAAGAAAAACAGCAGGGAGGGAGATGGAGAGTAAAGAGAGACAAAAAGAAAGAAACCTATAAAGGAAGAAATAAATAAGGGCCTGCAGAAACATTTTCTCACACAGCCTTCAAGCTGGCAAGTGTAAGTGTTGCAGAATAATACAAGTGGAAATGTATGGGGTAACAGGAGGAAGAAAATAGGAGGAGGAGCATCTGCTGTTCTGAATTAGCAGGCTTGAGGAAGGAGGAAAATATATCCCTATTACACCAAGAGAGCAGAAAATTATCAATAATGTGATTTAAAAAAAAAAAAAGTAATTAAAAAAAAAATCAGACAGTCAGTTTTTGCCAAGTGGTGTCTTTGGCTGTGGATGTGGTGATAGTTCCCACAATGCAAAGAGAGCCCTTGTTAATGAGCTGTTATCATTGTGATTCAGCTAGCTATCAACTTTTCGTGCCATCAGCCAATTTTTAGAAAAGCTAGCAGGCTGGCTTTAGGAATAAAATGTCTGTCTGACAGTGGCACTGCCATCTTGACAACCACTGAATGAATTTGTCTCAAAAGGACTGATTATAATGACTTTGTTTATGGCCAGACTTTCCCTCCAGCTACACCAGCAGTTCCTTTGAACCGTTCAACTTCTGTTTTGTAATTACTTTGTAATTACTCTTCCATCTACTACTACCAACATGCTAGACTACATATAGCATTGTACCTGCTAAATATCAGTGTGCTAGCAATGTGACCATTCGACTGTCCTGTTATTAGGCTACAAGCACCACCAGAGCTGTGGATCCTTAGCCGTCCTATGATTTGTATAAATGTGGAGGAAGAAACACACATATACACTGCAAAGTTATTAAAAATAGAACGACATTAACGTCCCTACTGTAGGTTACATGATGACACTTAATGGTGGGTGATGGTTGCTGATTGATGACTAGAATATAATTAAAAGAGCAGGTCCACGTGAAATACAGAAGATTTCAGCAGTGATGAGGGTCATGGTGAAAGACAAACATCTCTGTCCACTTGGCCACCGTAATTACCCTTTCTAATGCCTTCCCATACACAGGCATTAGACTGAGAACACGCGTCATGTCTGGTAGCCAGTAAGTTAAAAATATAACTTAGACTACTTTTTTTGGTCAGGTCAACCATGAGAAAGCAAACAGTCTAATAAACAAAACAGGAATTTGAAATTTTGTGCTGCCTTCTGAGTCAAAGCAGCTTTTTGATATCTTTTCTGAACATGAAGCAGTTCAAAGAAAATCTATTACCCATTTTGGCTCCTGCTGACTTACATCATTAAATTATTGAATTGGGGGTCAACAACTTTGTTTTTTTTTTGCTTTCGTTGCATCTGTCGTTTGATGGAAGATAGTTTATTAGCTCTCTATAGTATCAATGGCATCTTTGTTCCCTTTTCAGCGTTATAGGTCTTCATTTTCAACTCACTTTCATTTATATAAAGCCAAATTACAATAGTCACCTCAAAAAACCCACCAATCAGATCACCCCCTATTAGCCAGCACTTGGCGACAGTGGGAGGGGGAAGGAAGAACTCCCTTTTAACAGGGAGAACCTGCAGCAGAACCAGGCTCTGGGAGTGGCAGACATCTGCCATGGCCAGATGGAACCAGAGATTAATAATACCTGATGAATAAATACTCTGTGGTTTATAAACTCAGAGTGAAAAAAGGTGAGCGAAGCAGAAACACACAGTGCATCATGGGAAGCCCCCAGGAGCCCAGGCCTATTGCAGAAAACCTAAGGGAAGATTCCAGGTGACGTGATCTAGCCCTAACTACAAAAAAGGATAGTTTTAAGTCTAATCTTAAAAGAAGTGAGGGTGAGGCTGGTTCCACAGAAGAATGGCCCAAAAGCTGAAGGTACTGCCTCCCACTTTACTTTTAAATATCCCACAAGTAAGCCAACAGTCGTAGAACAAAGTGCTCTACTGGGAAGGTGCGGTAACATGAGGTCTTTAGGATAAGATGGGGCCTAAAAATTCAAGACCTTGTATGTGAGGAGAAGGATTTTAAGTTTCTAAATTTGACTCTAGATTTAACAGGGAGCCAGTGTAGAGGAGCTCATATGGGAAAACGTTTATACTTTCTAGTTCCTGTCAGTACTCAGCAGCTGATTTAAAGTTAGCTTTGCAAACATATTTTGCTAACACAAATTGATGCCAAGTTGATCAACTCTCACGTGGCATATGCAAATGAACAGAAAGTCATTTGACAATACCCACTTCTTTCCTAATAGTGTAATCAGCATCCTAATAAACAAGGAAATTACAACGTGTGAGTTAATTACTTGATTGTCAATCATTGCTGGAGATATTTAAATTTAAACGTCAAGTACCAAAACTAACCTTCCACCCTCGAGCTGTGCAAGACATCCATTTACTTGGATTAAGTAGGAAAAAAAGGAAACACCTCTCTAAAAGTTAATTAAACAAAGGTTAGCGACGTCAAGTGTGATGTTAGTTTCAAAACAAAGAGTCTTATTATGTTCAGCGGACGGTGAAGTTAACGTTATCATCACGAGAGTCCAGCACGCTAACCTCAAAAGTTGATGAAAGCCTCGCTTAAAGATTCAGTCAATCAGAGAAAGGTACACACACACACACACGCACGCACGCACGCACACACACGCACGCACACACAAAGTCACTTTACTCCTCACAATCAGCTTCACTAAAATACTTCAATCAATGTCTGAAGTACATACACATGTCCAAATCCACAAGAACATCCATGAGACATGTGGCATAAAAACACAGAAAGACACACACACAAACACACACGTGCACACAATGAATTAACACTAATGTAGCCTGCGACAAAAGCCTTTACCCCGCTCAGCCCGATACTAATGCAATCAGAGGAGCCAAGAGCTTCGCAAAGTGAAGCCATTTAAAAACAATTTGAGAAGCAGAGAAGAGCCAGGGCCAGAGGGTCAAACCAGCCATTAAGAAATTAAAGCTGAGGATTGATCACTGCCTGCTTAAGTGGACCCTGTCTCCAGTAGAAACCACGGCTCCTCAGTTTCTTTGTTTTCAGTTTGTGGGGATGGGGGTTACAGAGGTGAGTGCAGGGTGAAGCTTTCACTTATGTGTTTTTGTTGTTTACTTCCCTTACTTATTTTTAAAGAAGAGGAAACGGACACATCTGTAGTCTCTGTTTAGTTTGAACAAAACACTGGGTTTAAATCTCTATGTCTGCAATCAGATGAGTGGATCAGGGGCATTATCATTTAGTTAATACAAACTACCTTTGCGGCCTTCAGCTTTCCAGGAATTTCCCCATAATTCCCACTGTGCAACAGAGGTATAGAGCATGTAGGTATTGGATTGCAACCACATGGAAATCAGGTGGGAAGAAAAAAAGATGAGCGATAGCACACCCGACTCCCATTTAGAAGTAAACAAAAATAGCACACTGAGTAAAAACCTCTGGAAAATCTGTTACTACTGTAAATTAGAGATAATTACAAGACCTGTTGTTCAGCAGGGAATGGCTGGGAAGTCAGGAGGATGCCACAATCACCATATGCATGACAGACCTACTCTGACCAAATGATAGTTGTCATGGAAGTAAAACGCACTATGGATTGTTATTAAGGTAATGAGTCATCCCCAGGCTTTAGTGTGCAGACTAATTGAGGTTTTCAGCGTGTAACAAAAAAAAAAGAAAAAATAACAACGACCACGCAGTCTTATGCAATGACTGACAGCACAAAATTAAAGCTAATGTGGTTTTTTGTTTGTTTTTTTGCAGGAATAGTGGAAAACCTGCATGTTTATTCTTAATGTCCTAATACATTTACTGTGCAAATGTCAGAGTTTTTATCCCCAGAAATTAATTGAGTCCGTCAGTTAATGTTACGCACAATTTAGCTCGCCGTGGGTGGCTGCTCTATTGAAGCTCCTCCTGGAGATCTTTGCATTTTGTGAAAAGGATTTACATCTTACTATAATGATCATAAAGTATGCATGCATCACTCCTCCCAGACACATTAATCCATCCGGATTCAATTCATTTCATGTATAAAGCGCCAAAACACAAAAAGAGTCACCTCAAGGATGAATAATTAACATATATATGTGTAATTTCATACATTTGCGAAGCATATAAGCATGGTAGGTAGTACTATTAGTAGTTATTATACTCTCTCTTATAGTACACCTTCAAAAAGGTTGATGACAAAGGATGATATTTAAGACTTTACACAAACCTTTGACCCTGAATCCTCCCTTAGTTACGCTGCAGTAGGTCTAGGGTGCTGGGGGCTTCCCATGATGCACCGAGTGTTTCTTTTTTACTCACGATATGTTTATTCACCACTCTGCATTTAATCATTAGTTATTATTCATCTCTGGCTCTCTTCCACAGCGTGTCTTCATCCTAACTTCCTCCCAACTGGTTGCAGCACATGGCCGCCCCTCCCTGAGCCTGGTTCTGCCGGAGGTTTCTTCCTGTTAAAAGGGTGTTTTTCCTTCCTACTGTCACCAAAGTGCTTGCTTAAAGGAGTCAAATGATTGTTGGGGTTTTCTCTGTATTATTGTAGGGTCTTTACCTCACAATATAAAAATGCCTTGAGCCAATGTCTTCCTGATTTGGTGTTACATAAAACTGAATTTAATTTACTTTTTATTCCTTGCAGATCAATATTAAATTTTATTTTCAAACCTCTAGAAATAAAAAAAAAAAATAAAACCGAATAATTATTTTTATGAATGCAACCTGTGAAGAGGAGTCACAGCTACAAATGCAGTACAGTCCACTATAATAGAAGACTAGTACTTCAGTGCCTTGTTTCCCTACTACTGCTAGTGCAAAAACAAAGAACTAAATGATAAAAATCAGGATCAATTTAGCAATCAGACACCAGTGGGCTTGACAGAGGTATTTGGTAGTAAGGACCCTCCTCCCTTTGGTGTCTGTAAACTGTTAAGGCTGTTGTCTAAAAGCCAGAAAACCCACAAACATAAAGTAGATTTAATACCCTGCTGTAGCTGGATTAAGAACACTGGCTTCTCCCACACTGAAAGGCCTGCGACATATGCACAGTGAGCGTGTTTGTGTATGTGGCTTTCTACGTGTTGGCGTGTCCACGTCAACAAGTCCAATCTCTTTATGTACATCTCGGCTGTTTGGTGCCACGGTGATGCTGAGCAGGTGACTCTATGGTTGGCTCTTCTCCAGTTACTGGTGACAATTTGTATTGTGCATATCTAGCTTTATTTCTCTGAGTAGCTACAATATTTGCTTTCAATAACTATTTAGTCATTTCAAGTAACCACTACCTTAAATGACCAAATAGCTTTTGATTTACTAGAAAGAGTCGCCACAAAGAGAAAGACAGCAGTGGATGAACTGGTACAGCTGCTTTCTTTTTTGACGCCTGAGGCTCGTTGGAGCCGAGTCAGCAAATATTCAAACAATATTAGACTTTCCAGTAGGCTGTTTAACTGAGCTAACACAAATCAGCACTAACACCAGTTACCAGTTAGACTACACATATGTGCCAAAAAGGATAGATTCTACAACATGGCTTAAGGATGATAACACACAGGTGCTCTGCTGAGCTTTGCAGATGCACACATACTGCTGCCACTTAGGGAAATGGCCATGATACATGGAATAACCGGTTATGTGGGCTATTCTTGTTCATGTTTGTTCTTTTGTTGGTCATTAGCTTTGCTGCATTGTAGTCTAAAGTCATAATATACAAAAATGTATTTGTAGTGTAATGAAACTAAATGTCAAAAACTATATAAACTGTCCATCTTTCTTGCTTGTTGCACCTTTGTGTGTTAAACTCTGTTGTCGTTCCTTTTCTTGCTCCACTAACCTCTCAGAAAAGAAGCATTTGAGAGCATAAGACCATATGAAAAAAAAACCCTAATGCGTGTCAACAAATAAGAAGAAAACAAACCTAATTAGATTCATGTTAAATTTCAGTCCAGTAATGATTAATGATTAAACAAACTCTGTTTTGTTTGTTTCCTCAACATAAATCATATGTGACATATGTATATTTGATACAGATGTCACACTAAGCCTTATTTAAGAAGAGCTTTTTTATTTCCTGCTTATATCAAGCCTTTCATCTTAATTGGATAGTCCATAGCATAGCTAACATTACGACACACATGGATATAGCTAAAGAGCTGTTCAAACAATTTAGGTCATAATACTATCCTACACCTCAATCAACATCCTGTTGGAAGACCAAACGAAATCATCCAACAGCATCGTCTTCACAGCTCCAACATGTCAGTAAATCTTTAGTTTAATTCAATAAATATGATCGTTTGTTGGTATAGCTAATTGACCTCTTGCAAAATATTTTCTCATGAAAGGGAACAAGAAATTGAAACATTATGAAATTTTCTCTTTTGTTTTCTTTTTGTAATTCTTCTTTTTCTTCTTTTAACATCAAAAAATCTGTACATCAAAGATTTGAAATCCCAGAACAGATGTTGCACCTCAAGAACAAGAGGAAAAAACACTATGAAAGGCTTTGAGAGGGTTGCACAGTCTGACTTCCACTTCAGCTTTCACAGTGTTGTTTCTTTCCAGTGTATCCATTACGCCCATGTAGTGGATGCAAATTTGACACGAGTATACGTCTATCCCTACAGCCGGTTTTCCACCTGAACACACAGGAGTTTCTCAGCCAATCAAGCCCGTCAAACATTTGGTCACAGTTACCTCTCTTGCCACCTGGTTGCCCAGACCTTCTTTTATTGAAGTGTCAAAGTTTCCAAAGACTTTTTGACGCTGTTGTGTTGGAATGAAAAGCAAATGCCTTTCTGTGTGCTGAGAAGTGAGTCCCCGTAAAAACCAAGCTGTACAAACTGGCTCACTTCAACCAGCACTCCTTTTTTTTTGTCTAAATAATCACCCCCACCACCATAGCTCAGCCACCTTAGCTCAGTCTTCTTTCTGTTCCCCTTTTTTTTTTTTTTTTGCCATCTTCAACGTCATCACATCAACTTGAGAAAAATCTTGTTGTTACTAATAGATTACAATTAGAATGATCCGATCAAATTTGAACTAGAGTTAAATAGCAAATTATCTGCACATCTCTGTCTCTATAATTCTCCCAAAGTTAGAAAAGGGAACAAGAGGCAAAACAAGCAGAAACTCAACTGTATTGACAGAAACCCAAGAAAATCAGCTGAGTGAAAGATGATCTGATGCAAGTGCCGTGCAGAAATGCCACAGTAATTATCATAGCATCAAAATGGAGGGACATTAAAAATAATAACTCTAAATAAACTGTTCACAGATGGCTTGTTAGCTGGCTAGATAGCCAGCAGCTGCTCATTACTCGGCATGTGCAGCTTCATGTAATGTGAGAGCGTGATCGATTATAGACAGGAATCAATAACATTGAACATGCCTGCCTGGATGCTAACTCAATTGCGAGTGCATACACACGCATACGCACACACACACACTAATGCACACTCACTAAAACACAAACAAAAACGCCATGCTTCTACATGGACAAACATGATGATAATCACACACACACACACACACACACATACACACACAAAAGAGTTTCTGCTGTAAACACTGAAACTGAGCGGCTGCTTAACAGCACAGAACAAAAACATCGGGGCCGCCTCGGCACTGCAGTTTACGAAAGACACCAAAGGAGAACTTATGTTCCTCTAATGTGCAGAATCATCCTACATGCATTAAAAACAAACACAAAACATAAAAGTGGTGCTTGTCGAGACACAGACGGAAATAAAGTGATTGTTTTATGTCATCATGAAATCTGGACTCCTAAATATGATTTCTGCCTCTTCTCAGCTCAAGTTTCAAGTTCACAGTACAGGGCCGGTGGTTTGAAACTCTTCTGAAAAGCCATTCAAAGCTCTTTTGATCTTTCAGTATACTGTAGTGTAATACTGCTTTGGTTGTACAGCACCTTTCATGCAACATGTGCGGCACTAAAAAAATGAGGATGCAGGTTTGATGAAAGAGCAAACAAGTAACGATAACAATTACACAACACACAAAGGCATTTTGTCATAACAGTTTGTGACAGGAGAAGCCCTGCTTTTAATGGGTGTTTAAATGTTTAAATCACTAATATCATCAAGTAGGATATTAGCTGAAAATGAGGGAGCATCTCCAGTTCTCATTTTTGGTGTGATTTTGGCTACCCAGCAGTAGAAAGGACACAAGGCAGTGGCTGGTCCTAAGCCTTTGAGCAAGGTGACTTTTAAAAGAATCAATTCTGAGAGATAAGGGAGCCAGTACAGTGTTCCCAGGTCTGGAGTGATGTGGTCCCTCTTCATTGTATAACATATGCAGAATTCAAGACAAACCTTACCACTTTTATCCAATTTAAACACTGTGCTAAACACTAAAATGCTGCTTTCTTTGCAGTTAGCAGTAAATCCCTTTTTATGACATGGGAAGACACCACAGCTCATATCAGACATGATTAGACGAATTCACCGGTGAGGTAGGCAACTTTAAAAAAGCCACACAAAGTGAAAGCAAAAACTCCTAGATAGAGATAGCAGAGGAGTTTCACGTTGTTCTACTGGCCCAGAGGTCAAACTCCACCTTCAGCTCCCTGAGTGACTTATCAGCAGAAGCAGCTAGTGTCTGTGTGAAAATTAACATGCAGTCACAGCCCAGTGACCCCATGAAACGCCAGCTGTTTGCATTGTGCTTCAGAAAGTTGTCTTTCAAAGTTTAACCTCTAAGATTGCTCAAGTTTGGCGCTGGTATGTGTGCCTTTGTGAGAAAAGCAGTCATGGATTTTTCAAACGTGGATCGCTGTGCTCACTTGGAAACGAAACATTCTGGTACACTAAAGATTTATTTAAGTGTTCCTCTACTGAAATTTAATATCCTGTGTAAAAACTGCCGTTGGGAATTAGTTAAAATGATTAAAACTGAACTGACACCTCACTAGCTAAGAATATTAACAAGTCCACCCCTTTTTTTCCCTTTAACTGCGAGCTTGTCATTACGAAACTGAGCATTTGCAAAGCGACTTCACAAACCTGTGAATTTTACACTCGGCCAACTTGCTGCTTTCTGGGTGAGTTTTACCAACAGTTGTTATTGAAGCGCAGAAAACTGAGTAAACAGTTGGCTGGTTAGACCTCAGGTGACAGAGCAGCTTCGGGCCTGCTGACTGTGCACTCTGCGTGTGTGGCCAGTCATTCATAACCACTCCCATTGCAACATGCACACACACGCTCGCACACACGCTCGCACACACAAAACCACAACAACAATACATGACAGCTCAAAGTCCAAGTATGACTGGGATAGTCACACCTACTGTGAGCATCAGAGCTCATCATTGTGGGCTAATAAAGAAACATGGGGATAACATAATATAAAGTTAATTTCTGTCATTCACATTAAATAAACATTAGCTCAGATATGTCCAATCAAAGCATGAGTGACTGACAGGTGCTTTAAAGCGGGACATAACTTCTGATTGATTCAAGTTAACAAGAAGTAGCTGACGACACTGCTAAACATTGCTTCTGTTTAATGTCATCATCTGAGACATATGGAAAAAAAGAGTGTGTTCTTAAATATAGTGTGTCAACCAACCTTATAGACTTTGCCTTTTAATCTACTGTCAGCATGAAACAGAACGAAGCAGATCAGAGTCTGAGCATTGCTTACCTTTGCTTTGGTTAAAACAGTCCATAACAGGTCCAGAGCCGGCTAAACATCCCATGCCGGCCGGGCAAACACACTGGTTTTCACAGCATACACACACACACACACGCACAACCATACACTCGTTTTGTATTTCCCCTCGCTTCTCTGTGAGATTATTCCTGTGTGTGTGTGTGTGTGTCTGTGTGTATGTGTGTGTCATCTGCCTCTAATGACAGCTGACAAACTACATGCCGCAAATCCTCTCTCTCTCACTCCCTCCCTCCCCCTTGCTCTCTCTCTCCCCCTCTCTCGCTTGTTTTCCCCTCCCCCCATCACGTAGAAACACACACATACACACACTCCTCCCTGTCTCCTCCCACAACACAGGAACACACTCCTCCCTCCTCTCGCTCACAATCGTTCTAGGCACTGGATGATTTACATGGCCTATTGTTCTGTAATTCTGGATGGCTTTTATTATTTTAAAAAAATACACTAATCATTACCGTCTATGACATTTGTTACAAAACAGTCAAAGTACAAAATGTGTTACTTTATCACTAGTTGCAACACTTTTCACAAACTTGCAATGCTTACATGCAGATGTTCAAAAAACTGCAAATATTTGGCAAAATGAGAAATGTGAGTGCTGTCAGAATTTACGGGTGCCTGAATATTTCTGTCTATTTTTGGCGAACAAGAAGAACAAAAAAATAAATACATACATACATTTTCTATTATTCAAACTTGCGCACAACTTTCAAAACTGAAGCAGAAAGAGATGTCTGTCAGAAACAGTGAAGCCAGTGAGTGACAGAGAAAGACTATTACATTCAGCACTTGCATAATAAGCATTGTCCCTGCTTGTATAATAAGCCCTACATGAAGGGAGATGGCAAAAACACAGACACACACACAAGTGAAATGAGTCACAGAAAAAAGAGACAAACACACACTAAGAGGTAATTTTACAAATGGCTAAAGCTCTAAGAGCTTTGCGCACACATACAGCTACTCCATACTCGCACAAAAATTGCTAGGTTAACTGTCACCCTCGCTTAAAACATACGGTCCTTCTGTGTTTTCACTTTCCATGTTCTTATGTCAGGATGTCCCTGTTTTGCTTTATGAGCTGTTGTGGTTTCTATGAACTGCTGTAAATAATGTCTGACGGTGTTCCTTACCTTTGATCCAGTGATGCTCCTTTTGGTTTAGTTTCATGTTTTAAGTTTTAATGATCCCAACCAAATGTTCAGATGGTTGTTTTTTTTTAAGAGCTTAAAGTTTAAGCTCACAGTGGCAGATTGATGAGTGCTGTGAAACTGAAAACTTTGGGGTTTTGTTTTCTTTTTTTGCATTTTCTACTCTGCAAGTTGCCGTGTTAGAAGGCGATTATACTCTGACGTGCAAAAGTGGATGAGTAGTCCTGTTATAGTGCTGTGAAAGTACCCTTAAGTCCGGTTGAAGGGTACATGTGTAGCACAACGAATAAACTTGAATCGAATCTTAAAGGACTTGAACTCCATCACAAATACACTGACTGAGGAATGACCTTTGAACTTCTCCTGCAAATGTACTTTTCCCGATGCCATGGCACTGATATTTGGCCATGCAATATGCTATTTAATTATATTTGGTTATAGAAAATCAAACAAGAGTGCCGTTACAGTACAATGGTCTACCATTGTCACTGGCCAATATCATCACTGCTAATGTCAGTATATTGGCAAGTAAGTAGGAATTTAACTTGGTCAGTGGTCAATATATCTGATGTAACACCCCAGTTTTGCACCGGATAAATGATGTTGGATGGTGTGATGAAGGGGTGAAACACAGGCCAGTTGTGTTGTTAAAACAGAGATTTGCTTCCCTTAGCACAAAACCAAACATACAAACCAAAAAAAAACTCAAATAAAATTCAGTGTTTTATAGAATCTGTGCATCTGCATGTTGAACTCCACTGCATCCCTAAATAATTTTTTTTTCTGTATCACTTGCATTGTAATTTAACATATATATGTACTGATATATGCTATATTTGTATTGCATCCTATTGTAATACAGCAAAACACTATCTTAACATAAAGATTCTGCTTACCTGATTTGCAAAGCATCATGGGTAAACATCCATAAAGATATGGCAACATCATTCAGTTATCTCTGTGAGACACATGAAACAAAAACAAAGATAAATGTTAAGTTTGTGTTTGAAAGGTTGGGCCGAAACAGATTTCTTAAATAGCAATGTGTCTGACAGCTGATCCTAGAATCTGCACAATCTTTGTTTCTTTGCTTGTCTTTTAAAAATAGTTTTTTCGTTAATAACATTTCTTTCAGCCTTTTATTACTATGTTTACTGTGTCTATTACTATGTAATACTTTGAAAACAGGATCCCAGATTGAAGGACCATAAAATGTATGCATGTCATCTTGTTCGTAGAAATACAGACACGTGGACAATGAATTATTGCATGTATAATGAACAGCTTAGGCACAAACTGAGAAAAATTGTAAGAAACTGGAAATGGCCAAAAATCAACGCAACATTAGCCAAGTTGGCGAAGCTTTTTATCCCTAATACAGATGAAGCTCTTAAGACACTGGATCATTCTCATAGCGCAAATTAGCATACGTCAATGTATTTTGTGTGACTATGAAGATGTAAACGGAGATGTGTCTTTCAAAATCCAGTGTTTATAAAATAATGTTTAGTCTCCAGGCTCACAGGTATAACAACCCCAGTGACATCATCAGGTTATTTTCTCAGAAACATAAAGCGTATTTTCACAGGATGAGAACTTCCCAAAACTAGTAATGTAACTTTAATATTAAACAATAAAGGCATACAAACACAAACACTGATGAGACATTCCCGTAAGTACTGAGTGAACGTTTTTTGACATCATATTGAGTTGCTAAAGTGCATGAATAATTATCACTTTCCAGGCATGAGACACACTTAAGTGAGACACATCACTTCATTTTACCACAAGAGTCAACCCATCATCAAGTACAGATGCAGGGCACGCCTAGATCAAATGTGTAAGAGTGTGTGCTTGCTAAATATGCTGCCGTCTTTTACAGGGTAAAATCATTTAGCAGAATTTAACCTTAATCATCACCCACCAGTTATGCTGGAAATCGCACTCCTGCCCACAATAACAAGGATACCTGCAGCTTTTCCCAGACAATGACCCTGCCTGGGAGGAAGATTCCGAGAGCTCGGAGGCCTTTTTCACACCGTGAGGTTGACCTGGAACAGTATGGTGCTGCTCCAGGTTCATCGAGTTCCCACTGGCTTTGGTTCATATTCAAGAAACATCCTATTTTATGAAACAACTGGTCTCCTTTTATTTGAACAGCTGAAGTGTAGTGGAAATCTACTTAAATCCCTCCCTAACGATCAGATATTTCAGAACCATTTTACAGCGTGCCCTTTCATTTTCATGTTGCAGACAACTATGTGCGTGTGTGTAAAGTCCAAAGTGTAGGTCACATGTCCTGCTGCTGTGGAAAGACAGAAAGAGCCTACCTGTTTACTGGATTTCAGTCACCCTCCCTCACATATATATCTGTTGTAATCAAGTAAAAACTCATTTTTTTCAGGAACTATTATGCATCACATACTCTCTGTGTTGAATCACATCCTCTTCCCCCCTCAGTGTTAAAAGGGATGGCAAATTAAAGGAAAACCCCACACTGTGGGTTTGAGTGACGATTTACCATCTCGTGCCCTAAGAATTCAACACAGAAGCGACACGTCCAGTGCAACAGCATAACAGACCTGCAAAATCCTCCGACTGTAGAAGTGAAGCGTTCAGTATTTTTCCATAATTTTCTGTACATCTTTACCAAAAGTCCTTGACAAGAACTGTTACTGTGACTTTGTTCTTTTCCACTTCTGACATAGTAGTAAATAAGTTATAAATACAATTTCACTAATACTGAGGTTTGGGGCTATGAACATTCACGTACTTATGTTTAAACAAATTCAGCGTTCGATGCAGGAAGCTGAAACTTGTTTTCCCTTAGAGACATAATGTGAAGCATCAAACAAAAGAATATGTCACAAAATAGGAATAAAGGCTAATGCGGCCACAGGGATGTACTGATCCAATATCAGACTGATCCGGACTCAAAAAGCCGACAGCTGGGCCAATCTATGCAATTCAAGCCTATGTTGTTGTGTGTTTAATAAAGTATGAATCAGTAGCAATGCACTGCTAGCAGGAGAGCTAACATAGCTCTCTCTCACTTGCTCTTGCACTCTCCCTCTTGCAATGTTCAGTCTAACACTTATTGGGAAATATTTATTTCACATACATTAACATAACACATTTTGTCAACTTGATTAATATTATTTCACCTCGCCTGCCTCTTGTCAGCTCCATGTAAACACATGTGTGCATGTGCATCTGTGTTTGTGTGTAGGTGCACTCACGGCGAGACTGAGAGCAGCGAAAGGAGAAACTAGTATGAAATGAAAGCTGTGGGCAGGGAAGATTCTAAATCTGAGCTGAAATGAAACTAGTGCAAAAAAGATTAGGCGAATAACATACACACTTTTTACTTTTATTTTAGATTGAATTCATCTTGGTTGTCTTGTCATTTATTACTAGACTTAATAAGCCTGTTACAATTTGTTTTACAAAGTCTGGAAAGCGAAAGCCAAGCCTGACATTGCCTTGCAGATAAAAGAGCAATTCCCAATTGCTTCCTCGTAGTAAAAGAATACAGTCCAGTCATTTAACTGGTATCAGTACTCGGTATCCGCATGCATTGCTCACTGTGGGCATGGACAGGGTTGACCAACCAGTTTTAAAAACATTATGATGTGTATAATGCAATATGTTGCAGCTTGAAAGTTTAACAAGTTAAAATAGATGAAATAAATGGAAGAGTCAAACCTACCAAATCGAGATCGTTAGCACAGTGGTAATGTGTTGCATGCTTGTGGTGTGTGTGTGTGTGTGTGTGTGTAGTTACTGTAATCAAGAACACCAAATGAAAAGTACTAAAAAGAAGAAGTTATTTTTTTTGGTCAGTGGCCAAATCTGAAACATCTGCTTGCTCTTCCCCCCGATTTGTTCACTGTTACTTAGTGTGTGTGTGTGTGTGTGTGTGTGTGTGTGTGTGTGTGCGTGTGGCAGCAGCATTCTCAGTCAGTTGGACACAGCACACTCAAACCACACTGCACTTTAACATGCACCTGCCACCACTGAGATAGCTGTGCGTGTGTGTGCATTTGTCAGTTTGTGTGTGCATCAGAGTGTGTCAGTGTCTGTGGAGGAAAGATGGACAGCTGATCTCTACCCAACTCCTTTGTGAATTGCACAAGCACACATGCAAGCACAAATGTTCTTCCTGCGCACATGCACGATGACAGAAAAATCCTGTGGCTGTCACCCAGCCCACTTTGTGCACTGCAAACTTAGGTACTGCAAAGGGTACATTTTTGTCAGTCATTTTACCCAGGACCTCAAGTAGAACAAACCAAGACAGTAAGATGCACACTGAAGCACCAGTAAAATACAGATTAACCAGTTGGACTGTTTTCTCCCTTTCGGAAACAGCCTTTTCTCAAAGGAAAGAACATGCAAATAATTTCTAAAGGCTGTTTTAAAAAAATAAACAATGGGCCCCCAAAGTGACTTGAACTTTGCTTTCAGCAAAAACAAAGAAACACATATTTGCACCTACAGAGTCATGGCAATTGTGTAAAGACCAAACTTTGTAGTTAGCAATGGAGGGTTACACTGTTAATTATTTGCATAATAGACATTGTGGTAACCAAGCACGCACATACACACTGACATGCACACATTCACACACACACACACACACACACACTGAGTGTCTGTTAGATAGAGAGAGGGAAGAGTGAGAGGGAGCTACAGAAAGTCAATGAGAGCCACACAGAGAGACGGCCTACTTCCTGACTGTGATTAATTTCTGTTACTAAGCAGCTCTATGGTAACACAGACATCCACAGCTACACCGAGCTCAGAGCTGGTTTACAGTATACAGCCTATGCGTCTAACACATTACACAAGTTAGACGCATAGGCTGATAATCCTGGCCAGTAACGCAAAATATATAATCCCATATAAGATGTGCAAAAACAGCCCATCTGCAATTTGCAATGTTCACAATTATGCATCAAATTTCTTGTGAAACTGTGAGATTCCGCCCATGTCTTATAATGTTATGTGAAACATATGACTAATTTGTGAATATGAACAAAAGCACCCACAGTCATTCAGGGAGGTTAGCATGTCAACTAATTACAAATTCTGCTCAATCATTCATCTTAAGACTGCACAAAAATTACCCTTAAGCCACAAATGACTTAAGTAACTCTTAAAAATGACAAGTTTTTCAAAAGCAGCCCTGTCATCTGCTTTTACTCTTAATCTAATTATTCTCTCTCAGCCACAGATGTGATGCTAAACCAAAACACAAGAAGCTCAGCTTTGATGACCTCTCTTTGATCACATGTGGACAAAAGGATATTTATAAACTTTTACAATTTTTCAGTTATTTCCTGAATTTAATAACTTGTCATTACGTGACTTTGATTCATCTCCAGAGTCTCATGGTGAGAATAGGATCGGAGTAACAAATGGACATCAGAATGGACTTAATCAAGCCATAATATGCATTTTGGCCACAGTGCTGCTTAACCTCTTTACTGTCATCTTTGCAGCAATGGTCTGTCACCAAAAGGCTGTGATGAACAACACAATTAGCTCTGGCCATGGCCTGCGTTTGTTCTGCAAAAGCCTGTTATGCTATTAGCTTGTATTATCCAGCTGGAAGCCTGTGGAGTCTCTCTCTCTCTCTCTCTCTCTCTGTAACACAGCTCTGCTGTCATAGTGCTGGAGAATTACAGCCGCCATCAGCTCCAGCTAACCAAATTAGCACTTGTTATGCAACCTGCTACACTTGGCTCACGGGTCTACTGCTTCAACCCTGCACAGCTTTCCATATGGTTTGCACATAGGAAGGCAAGTTAGCTTTGCAGCCTGCTCCTCAGCTGAGTGGCAACATGCTGGTTTATTGCTTTGTTTAAGCACTTTAATCTGCTATATGTATCCCTTATATGCAACAGACGTTTACTGTAAAACTAAGACTTTCTGCCACGACAACACAACAGCTGAGAGAGAGTGAATTCAAAGCCAGAAACTCAAATCATGTGAGGCTGCATGCTGCGCTTTCATAGCCAGCTGCAGTCTTCAGTGTTTATAAAAAAAAAATGAGAAAAAAATGACTGTAAATGTATCTGCCAGAAGGTGTCTTGATACTTGCTAGTTTTAAAATTTGACTTTCACTGTCTCACTGTAGCATATGTGGTTTAAGCAAGTCAAACTGAAGACTTTTAAGACTTTTTTCTGCCACTTTAAATACCACTTTCAAATTAAATCTAAGAGTAAACTGGTGATGGAAAACTGTGTTTAGAAGGACAAATCTTTCCACATTTATTAGTTCAAATTACAGTATTCATTTGGATTTAGGCATATTTCCCAAATTAGTCAATAATGAATCTAAGAAAAAATAAAAATAGAAACATAAATCTTGCCTGAGATGCTATTCATTCATCCCAAGTTTGAAAGAGCCTCAACAAAAGTGTATTTTAAGTGGTAAGCATTACTGATTGCTCTCTTTGCTATTCTTAAATCAGTTGTCAAAACCACTGCAAAAAAACAGATCTAAAGGGTTCATTAAAGTACTGGCTTTTAAGCATAGTCCACAAATTTACAATCGAGTTAATGTCAGGGCTTTGGGAAGGCCATTCCAGAAGCCCAACATCAGCCTCCTTTATCCATTCCAAAACCAGTTCTTATGTGTTTGGGATCATTGTCCTATTGGACCACCGAAGTTTCCACCATCTAGCAGCTGATTTGAGGTGAAATTGATTAATTTTGAGCTAGTCCTCCTTCTTCAGTATTGCATGCCCTTTGTGCAATGTATCATTGGAAGAACATTTGGCTTGTCCATGTACAGCTGCAGTTGAAGTTGAAGGTGTTGATTTTGGAGCAGTGGTTTCTTTTTTTGCCCTGCACCCTCTCTACCAGGTTTGAACCTTGCTGAATCCTAAAATGTTTCTGAACATCCTCCCTCTCATCTGAGGTCAACAGTTTAGGTCTTTTTCCCGACATCGGCAAAGTGGTGGCATATCAGAACCACTTGCATTTACGTAAATTATTTGAACCGATCATCCCAGAATCTGCGTTTGGAAACACTTGAATAAATCTACAGTTCTCCTTCTTAGAACCTCACTGAGTTCCTTAGACTTTTTCATTGTTCTATATTGGTTGAACCAGTGAGTTGTGTCAAACAAATGTTTTCTTATGCTGCCAAAGAGAAACTAGCAGTTGTAGTCAACTTAAAAGACATTAGAGAACCTTCAGCACATCTGATTAAAAATGTTTTATGTATGCATGTTTATATTTGTATGTGCCTGTATGTGTACTTTTGACCATGTTTAAACCAGACAAAATCCAAAATAAATTTAAACTTGTGGACCCAATTCTAATTTTTAAAGTTGGCAAAGGTGTATGCTGAATAAAAAAATCTTGAAACAGACAAAGAACCGTTCAGAAAAGTCATAAAAAGCCTCAAATTACCATCATGAATACATGTAAACTTCCACAACTGTGCCCTGGCTAACACTGTAGCTTACAGTACTAAAATGAGTACTATGATAGCACTATCATATACCAACAACAAGGGGAAAGGGCTACATTTTTGAAGTGATTCCAAGATTTAGCTGAAGCAAATATGAGGCAAGTATAAATCTAAGTATGCACAAATTAAAAAACAATAGTATTGGATGAGTCTAAAAGACTTCCTATCATTCAGATACATGACAAACAAAAAGATTTCATTTAAATTGTAGGCGGTCTGAGCTTACGTCAGGTTTTGATGTAATCATTTACAATACAAACAATTATTAATTAACTAAATAATTCTTAATGCTTCTTAATGGTGTTGACCACACTGTCTTATAATCATGGCCACAGTCACAAGTATCATGATATATGATACTTATTTGACATATGATAAGTATCATCTTATCATATGTCAAAGTACAGTAGAGTCTTTTAAAATTTTTCGAAGAAACACATTGGTGATTTATGATGACGATGACTGATCAAACTTTCCAGTCCACGAGTATTTTATTTTAGGTATACATACGGTAAATAAGGGAATATGAATGAAAGCCCCTCCTGTTGTTGTGTGCAGTCACCATGTCAAGAAATTACAAAATACTTGTGGTTTTTGCTGCAATCTATTCTTTGTCTGAATTTCGAATTAAGATCATATTTGAGTCATAAGCAACAGACATGTAGATCTGACTTGCTCCCCTAACAATAACAAGAATTTTTCAGCCGTTGCTCTGCATCTCCCAAGAACAGCTTTTCTTTGTACAACTATCCTTAACTTTCAGATGCCTCATAGCATGCCTTAGGTCTCATGGTTTTACTATAACCGCGAGAAAAAACAAACAAAAAACAAAACAAGTGTTTCCAGTATATCTATAATAAGTATGTATACTTTTTGCAAGAATAGCTACAAGTGCTTCGCCTTGGCTAGTATCTGAGCAATGATGTGTTGCTGTTGTTGTATTAGAGCTCCTCTCCTCAGTTCTCTCAGCTCCTGTCATTAGGATAAAATATGATCACATTTTAAAAATATGATTCAAATGTTTTGATGTATCTGAAACTTTAAGTCCTTTAAATCATAATCGTGGCAAATTATTAAACACATCTAGCCTTTAGAAGTATTAGCCTTTTAAAATAAACAGGTGGTAGACCAAAAAACTTTGAGTCTGTATTAAGCCGCTATTGTGGTTGACACATTAGTCATTGTTCATTCAAACTGCGACACATGCTGACCCATGCATCCAAAATAGAATAGGAATAGAAAACGATTTTTCAGTGCAGGAGCACAGAAATTTCCAGATGGCACTGAGGGAAACTGTGGAAATAATTTAGTTGAGAAAGTTGAGATAGTCTACCCAAAACTGAAAAACCTCCATGATCGCTTTTTCAGTCCATCAGTGATGAAACAATTTTTAATTTTTTTAATTTTTTGGAGTTAAGAAACTTTTCATTTGGAAAATGGCTGGCCCACACGTCAAATGCCACTATAAATGAGTAAAGGTGATGTCATAGTTCATGGAAGCCACAACCAGAAAGTTATGTAGGGATCATACTACATTATCTATCTGGAGATCTGCAAACACCACAGAGAAGGGTTATACTTTTATAGAAATTAGCCTCAAAGACGCATGGGTAATCGATAGTGCAGTCTCTTACATGAAAGCCCAAATGGTCCCAAAGGCAGGCACGTTAATGAACACTCATGTGAAAAATATAGTTTTCACAGGGCTCTATGCAGGCCTTGTACTTTAGGATTTAACATGCTAACTGACGCCTGCAGAGTCTAGGATGTAGCCCTTGTGTTTCTTGCAGTTTCTCTGAGCACTGGGAAATTCCAGCATTGTGCTAAACACCTAAAATGAAGCATATTTTATTAGCAGCATCTGGCTGCTATTTACCCTCTTAATTCATATGGAACCAGTAAGCATGGACCCAAAAGCATCCTTTTTTACATGACTTCTTGTCACTCAGGCCGAGGAAGGCCTTCATATACTTGTCAGTGTGGAATCTACAATACCTGCATCAATCAGTGTTATGTCTATTGTCAGGGTGCTGCTGCTCCCATCGTGTATGCACTGTATCTGAATGTTGCAGAACAAAGCCATATCACTACATACTGCCAAATGCTGTAGAAGGAAAAGGAGACCTATTTTTCACTACAGCTCTCCAATCTGAAATGTGCTCCATTTTGCACTGGTTTATATAGTACCCTTATCAAGGCTTTTCACTGTTTACATTAAGGTCAAATAAAATAATATGGTTGGACAAAAATAAATAAAAGGAGAACTTTGTTAAATAACCTACTGAATGTGTCAACAGAGATGATAAAAACCAGTGAATTGGCTAGCTGATATCAGCTGATATTAGCTTATCGCAGATATAAAGTATTGGCGTATGTCACATCTAGCACGATAAGAAAGAACTAATTTAGAAACTGTGTAACAATTACAAAGATTGTACAAAATAGGCTGCCTTAAACATTTTGCAATCTAAAGCATCGTCTCTTACTTATTCAAGATAACTTAAAAAATGCGCATGAGCCAATACATCGTCTGACCTTTTAAACACTCATATATGAAGTCTATTCTAAGACTCTTTTATGTTACTTCCTATTATTCAGTAATGTTTAAGGAGATAATTTGTATTCAAATCTGCAAGTCAATGCACTTTGATTTAGAAGTAAAACGTATGTTATCATCAGATACTGTAACAATATCCTGCAGATTCATTTTGCTGAGGGAATATTACAGTGATTATGGTTTTCAGGCACCACAGGAAGCTTTCAGGGGAGTCAGTGACATGGGTGTGTGTGTGTGTGTGTGTGTGTGTGTGTGTGTGTGTGTGTGTGTGTGTGTGTGTGTGTGTGTGTGTGTGTGTGTGTGTGTGTGTGTGGTTAATTAGAGCACTTGGTCTCAGGAGGATCAGACCTGGAAGGCGACTGTCTCTGCTACGTGACAGAAAGCCAGGGGCAGAGTGTGTCTGATAAGTTGGTGGCAGAGAGAGGAGACAGACATAAACAAACACAGATAAGTCGACAAGCATGCACACACCCACACATACACCCCTTGGTAAATACTAGTAGATGTACAGATGAACCAGTTGTGCTGGTATTTAAATACCCCCCTAAATCATTCCCAAATTAACAATATCAGCTTGTGGGTGAGAAACACTGAAGGCAACGTTTGCTCTTAAGTAGATACGGAACCCAGTGCTCACCACCTGAATTTGCTACAGCTACAATTTTGGCATGTTTATTTTCTAGTCTGTCACTACTTTCACGTCTATATCTGATTTAATTCACTCACATTAAATTAGGACTAGATTTATTTTAAATCCAAGACCAGGATAACATCAGGGATTGATGGCTATGATTTAAATGTGTGAATCTATTTCCTTGCTGTCCCAGGATAAAACGTCATAGAAAACAAACTGAGGAGAAATGCACAGTCAAGCCTTGCCCTTCCTCCTTCTCCTGCTGCTGCCGTCATTGGTCAGGACATTATTTGAGCCCTCATGTGGTTTAGTGAATTCAAGCCACTAAGGATCCCTCATTGGGCAGGCTGCCAAATTTGTGTTGAGATCTTGGACTTAAGTACATTCCTGCACTTTGCTGCAGCACTATAAGGTAGTTTTGGCATTGAACATTGTATTGTAATGTGCTAGAATTTAATCAGACAAGACACTACTCTGTAACTGTAATGAAAATGTTACAAAAACACAGAGCAAACAGATAGAGGTGAATCCCTGACTAAAACAAAGCATGCACAGTATTTTGTGCTGCCTGACTGTTTCTATGCATAAATAGCATAATGCCTCTTAACCCCTTAGAGAGAAAAAAGGTACAAAAAGAAGGGTTAAACAGAACCTGAACACTTGGCCTACATGTTGCAATCCCTTTCAAAGTTCAGTTTTGGGTGCCGGGAAGAGCAAATAAGCCTAAAAGAGCCCAAAAAAAATCATAAGCCCAGCCCTCAAAGATAACATTTCCAGAGGAATCAGATGGCACCTGTCACGTAGGCAAACTGTCAGGTTTCCTGTAGTAAGATACCTGCACAATAGCAAACACAGAGAAACCAGCACAACAGCAAATAAAGACAAATTCTTATGCCTGCATTTAAAAAGGCCCACCTCACTGCAAGACAATACGTTCTGGGCTGTGAGTGTTTCTTTTCAGCGTAAACCTGCACGACATGTTTTTGTCACAGCCGCACTCCTCATTCTATGCTGTCCTGTTAGCATACATACACATGCTATGTAGTCCAAAAAGGAGCAATCTGCTGAATATATAAGAGGGATGATTGTAATATCTCAAACTTGGCCACTCTAAAGTGCAAATCATTTGGCTTTTGCTTTGCAAATTGGCTTTTAACAGCATACACATATAACAAAGGAAAAGCAAAAGTGAAAGCACTCTCAAGGATCATATATCATGAAAAAAAGACGCAAGTTTGATGTAAATATCCCTCATTTCCTAAACGCCTGGTCTCAAATCACACAACGCCCTTCTTGACAAACCAGCAGACGTCCTCCCATCTTTACAGAGTATAGCCTGTTATGACTTTAAATACATTAAAAAAAATGATGACGATAATAATGTCAGTAGTTTCTATCCATCTACCAGTCTCTAATGGATTTTCACCTACGACTATTCCCACTGGACTAAAACGATAATATCACTTGAAATAACATGTTCTTTCAGATAATTAGCCTTTTTATTATTGTTTGTTTGCAGCTTCAAACCTGAAAAAAAAAAACACATTCTGGAGAGATAAGCATCCCCTCACAACACAGTAGAGCTAGCTGATAAACTATGTCAAATTAGATGGAAGAAAAGGAAAAGACACTTGTTTTTTAATTATTAAAAATCTATTATTAACAGCCATTTAAACTGTGACATCATTCTACTAAATGCTGGAATTATACCATCATGAAATAACATAAGTTATGAACTACCTACAATTGTATCTTTAAACTGAATTAACAACAAAAACATGGAAATTTTAATATATTGAAGAACACTAGCTCTCTGGACCTCTGATAGCATCCTATAGAGGTATCCCAGCAATTTCTATGGGTTAAACATTTTTTCTTCTAACATTTCCATTATGGTCTTTGTTTATGGGTTAATTATAGTGAAATAAGTATTTGAGGGACTTGGGTACATGGCTGTGAACTGCTTCACTGTAGCTGATATGTTAGTTTCAGGCTTGAAACTTGAAACAAAAGCAGAAATTTTTATTTCCTGATGGCAGTTAGACCACCACAACCAGCTGCTACATGTACACACTTTAAAATGTATCTTGTGGGTTGACTTTGCTTTTAACAACTTGTTTTAATTTGGTAAAGTGCCACAAATTCTAAACAATTACTTAGCATGTATTAACAGAAGTGTTTTTATGAGAAAAGGACATAAAAGTTGTTTTATAAGTCTGAACATTAAACAAATATTAGATCTGTGTTCTGTATTTCCAAAAATAAAATAATTTATGTGGGCCCGCTGCAGAATTTCAGCCAATTTCTGTTCAATGGGATTAGTAATAGGAAGTGGAACAGCTCTTTTAGAGCGTCTCTGGTTTTACTTTGAAACTACAAACCGGAAGTGTATGCTTGCGTTTGTTTTGCTTGACGCCTGAGTTGCTTGAGGAAGTCAAAGCGATATGAACCAGTGTGACAATATCATAAAATGTTCACTGTTAAACAATTATATGTCTGTCTTAATCTGATAAACCCATCTGTGATCAACGAGGGTTTAATTATGGGTGGTTACATGAAACTTTAACAGGAGCAACAAGCGAGCACTGAACGCTTGTGGCTACAGCGGAGGTTCACATAAACCAGCAGTTGTCGCTTCTCTCGATCAGGAAGAGGGGATTTAAACAGCTAACCGTTAAAAGTTAAACGGCGAAGTCCTGGTTGGGATATTTGTGCCGTTGTAACACGGTTGCTTAAACATCTTAAACAAACAGCAGAGCCAATCTGCGTTCACTTCTTCTGCCGAACATTTGAACCCTAGTCGTGGATTTGGCAGGTTACCAACGGAAATTAGCATTTTTATCCACCGAGCTAGTTTCGCCCGAAACCCCGTTTCAGTAGTGATAGCTGTCAATCAGCCGATTTGGCCGATAAACACAGCGAAGTATACTCGCCGTCAGACCCGGTTCGTGAACACGGATGAATGACCTGCGCGTTTAAATACTGGACGAACATAACGTTATTTCCTGTAATCAACTAATTAACCCTGTGGTATATTTTCACTACCCAATAAAAATGTAGAACCGCCATGAAGGAAAACAAAAAAACATGAAACAACAACAACAAATGCACATCATTTTAGTATAGAACTCGATTTAAATTAGTGGACACTTTGCACGAGCCCTTACGTTAATACGTGTTTTTGGAGGTGGGACTAACGGGAGAAGTGGGGGTCAAGAGAATGACGGGAAACTTACCTGAGAGTTTGGGAGACCGTGGGTGCCTGACGTGCGGGATGTCGTCGGGGAGATGTCGGTCAGCGGGACGGAGCGGCAGCGGCGTCCTGGACCGGAGCCGCCATGTTCATCTGGCTCAGAGGCTCCTCGGCTCGGCTGTTTATCTTTACCAGTAGACCCCCCTCCTCCGTCTCCACCGCCACCACCCCCACCTCCACTCATCTCATTACCACACGCCAGAGCTGGGTGTCTCTGCAGTTCGCCCTTTCTCAGCCTCACTCGTGCACGCAAACTCCCGTCAGCTAGTTATTCAAAGGGAAAACTGAACTAAAAGCCCTGAATGCAATTTTTATTTCTATTTTATTTGTGAGATAGTTTGTGACTTTTTGTTTTGTCAGTTCTGACTGCGATAAAAGAAAAGTAAACCACCAAAATAAGACACCCATATAAAGTCCCTTTTTTCTTTTTCGTTATGGGAACATTCACATTTATAGAACAAATGGTGAACGACGTATGATACTTTTAAAAACGCAGTTTCAGCAATATGTTGTATTACGTGTGCATTACAGTTTAACGCAGATGTGCAAATAATTAATTAAGACGTATTTATAAAGCGCATTTAAACAGCTGTATAAGACAACAGAAAGTTAATATAACCTAAATTACAAATTAATATAAAAAAATGGGGGTGGCCAAAATATAAAACAAGATAACAACCGGCCGTCACAGTCATAGTCAACAGATTAGGAATTCCACCATCTTTGATGCAACTCAGAAAGTGCCATAATCCTAAAGTTTGAGACCAGAACAGGTGACATGAAGTAAGAGTTCTTGGAATTAAACAGCTGTAGTATTTTAATCTATAATTAGAACTTTGTTGACAGTGACTCACCAGGTATTGCAGTGCGAAATTATGAATAACTTGACTGAAATTTTAAAACTTTGCAAACAATCCAGTGAGCAAGATCGGTTCTTTCTTGCAGGCTGGTTCTGCCCCCCTTGTTTGACACCGCTGCTTCCAGATATAGTATGTAGGGTGTAGTTAGTAACTTACAAAATATTTTCCTGTAGTCTCTTAAATACATGTTCTCCCTTTGCCAATACTTAGTGAATGCCATAAACATGCTCATACAGTTCTAAGATTTAGACGCTCTGACAGTGGCCTATATATGTGAAAGTGTATTTCACAAATTAAACCTACAATTATATTTCTGTCCACAATACACCGTATAGGTGTTAGGTGTCCATCAAATGTCCTGCATTAGTTATGCACTGCAGTTTTTTTTAGTGTAAGGTGAGAGATTTTCAGTAAAGACACAACTGAATCCCAAATGAGCAAAATGTTGAAAAGGGAAACATGGAGGTCCATGTACATAATTCACTCACAGTTTAATTTTAACCTTTTTTTTCACAGTATTCCATCGCATATTTACATATAATATTTTTTTAAAACAAGTTTCTAAAAAACTAGAACAATTATAATGCAAATTATTGTAACTGACCATGGTACGATGAATTTTGCCATAAAATTAAGAGATACTGCCACCTAGCGACTGACTGTGTGTGTGCAGCATTTCCAGTGCAAAGTTTAGAGATTCATTAACATGACTGAAAAGACAGATGGCTTAAAGTTCGCAAAGGGAGAAAACAGCTGGATATAAAATATAAATATATTTCTGTACACATCACTATTTAGATTTCTCATTGTGTCACGGTCAACAGTCTGGGAAAGCACCAAAATGTTTTATTTTCCCCAGTTCCCATTCCCATACACACACTTTATGCTTTATTTGACAAATCTTTCTTAACCGAGTGCCTGCATAAAAAAATTCTATACCCAGAAACAGCTGAACAGTTAAGCAATGAATTTCCTTTTACCCACATGAAACCTTTCTTGAGATATTGCAATAACACACCTGTGATAGGGAAGTGCCAGCCTCATAAATAACAACTCAATGACAAATGTTATGAGATTATTTACTTTCTGGGCTTCATTATATACAAAACTCAGTAAAATAAAGTACAGTACATTCATTTTATACTGTATAAATCCTACTCATCCCACTTACATGACAAGAAAGTATTGTTAAATGGAAGACAATGCTGACAATTATTTTTAAATCAACACAAAAAGCTCACTTTAACAGCCTCAACTCAAAAAAAAGAAGACATAGAATCAGTTAAGCAGTTTTAATTAGGGGGGGGGGGGGGAGACAGGGGAAGTGTTAGGGGATGAGGTTATTCTTCATGCGGCCACAGGCGGCTGACCTTGAGGCAAATTTTAGCCTTGTTTAACTATAACACAGGCTGCAGCTCAGTCCTGGTGAGTCCCTTTGTTTTCTGTGCCTTGTGTGTTTTGAGTTGTGAAATATCTGAAGCAATGGGTGTGACTAATACAACAGATTTTTCCTCTAGAACATTTCTCAATCAGCACTGGTGTACAGCACAAACATAGCGCTGAAAGCAATCATCTCGCATTCAAAAATCATTAGCTGTTGATCTTGAAAATCCCAGCCCAACGCTCCATTTCATCTCACTGTCAGTGGATGTCACAGATTGCTCTTCCATTTGCTGCTCTGTGAAGATTCGTTCACTGCGGGAAAGAAAGGTTTACATTTGTGTCACAGCCAAATTTTCTAAATGACAGCAGCACAGTTATAATTAACCTGCAGTCCTAAAGTATAGTAACTAAAACTACCAACTCACAGTCGTATACCTCTGCTCACCATGCATGTTGAAGTTTACAACCTGTCTATTCAGACTCATCAGTTACAGGACAGAAATTGGTTTCATGAGGTCACAGTTACCTTGAACTTTGACCACTGATTTCTTATCAGTTCATCTATGAGTCTAAGAGAACACGTATCTCTGATATAATCATGTTCCTCCCTCCCTAGATATTCCTGATATATCACGTTCGAAAGAATAGGATAGATGTGAAGTCACAAAGACTTTGATCTTTGGTCACCAAAATCTAATCAGGCCTTCTTTGAGTCCAAGCAAACCTTTGTACCAAATGAGCAGAAATTTCCCAGCAGCAACAAAGAGCTGCTGCCAGAGCTGAGGCATTAAAAAAAACAACATGGTGAGATACGTCTATTTTGTTGGATCATATTTAAATCATTACAGTATCTGCTGGAACTTATTTGTAAAGGAAGTAAATGAGACCATACCCAGACTGATTCTGCCTTCTTTCTCCAGCTTCTTTAAGTGATGAACCAGGTTCACATTAGCTGCTTGGTGCAGGTGTTTAGGTGTGTCCTGAGAGAAAAGCAACACAAGTTTCAGTGTCATTTTTTTGTGATCCAGCCTCAAAACAGATCAGTCTGTATGGGATCAGGCCAAGGTCAAAGTCAATTGTATAGCACATGCTAAACCACCAGAGCTGAGAAAAGTGCTTCACAGGCAGCCAATAATAAAACAGAAACATTTCAAGAAACCGTTTAATTCTGCATTTAATTCTGAGTTATTATTAATCTCTCTCTTTTTAAGTCTATTTCTTGTAATATTGTTGATCATCTGATTAGCAGAAACAAATGCTCTGCAATGAGTGTGAACATCGACAAGATCAGACAAGTACAGCAGTGCCAGCCCATTTAGAATGTAATCAGAAGGGATTAGATTGCTTCCATGGTCAAAGATGGTAGAATTACTGGTAGAAGTCTACCCAGTCTACCTTTGACAACAAGCTGGAAACAGCATCAAAGGAAAAGAAGGTTTTTCCTGACCTTGTACACAATCTTGACAAGCTCCATGGAACTGAAAGGCTTTCCTGCTCCATCCTGAATGGCTGCCAGGATCTGTTGTTCTCTTTGGTCCCTGTGACTGATGTAGTGTCTGATCTTAGAGCCAGCATCCTGAACCACAGGTCCGTGGCCTGCACAGAGAACAGCAGCAGCAAGCTTTTTCTCCAGTCATCGGAAAGACTTTGTTAAATGAATGCACGTCAGAGAGGCAGAACTCAAAGAAGCACAGCCGGTAGCTCTGAAACAAGTAAAGTCGATCAACGGACAATTTATTGGCAGCTATTTTGAAAATAAGGTAAATATTCACTGGTTTAAAAATAAAAAAAGAATTATTCGAGGCGTTTCGGTGAGTGAATAGGTGCGGATCTTAGAAGTGGAAGTCATAGAGTAACTTATAACAATGTCATGAAACACTCCTCGCAATAAATATGGAAAAACAATTCACCATTATCTAATATAATGGAGACGATGATCTGTGATACAGCATGGTATCTGCAGAATGGTGTATCAAACTAGACTTACCTACATTTTTTTATTAAAATATACATTTCTCACTGGTGTAGTGATGATGTACCACATTGTGTGATTGTGTGCAAACAGGTTGAGGGGGGGGAAAAAAACATTATCCAGAGGGTTTTTTAAGAAATAAAACAGAGGGCCAAGCATCAGCGTATCCTTGCTCACCAGGGTAGATGAGGTCAGCCTCCGAGTCCAGCAGGATTTGCAGAGATTTCATGTAGTCGTAGAGGTCTTCAAACACGGCCGTGCCCTCGCCCAGGATGCAGTCTCCAGAGAAGATAGCCCGCTCCTCCTCCAGCACCAAGGCCATGTGGTCATCAGTATGGCCCGGAGTGAAAAGCACTCTGGGAAAAAGAAATGGCTCTCTGCTCAATTGTCTGATTGTAGATTCAGACAAAAGCCATGTCAGTGTGCAGAATGATAATAACCATAACTAAAGGAATATTAACAAATTTTATTTTTTGTTGGTACTGCAGCAGATTTCATGATATTGGTTTGTATATTTTCACCCTGAAAAAGTCTTTGAGCTATTGTTCTTCTGTGTATATTATGACAGATGTATTTTTAATGCTCTTTTATAAATTCACAACGTGTAAAAACTGAACTGACTTGAGTGTGGCTCCCTCCGTCTCAACAACATCTCCATCTTTTAGGTAATTGTAGTCTTTGCTTCCTGCTGTCTCTCTTGCTTTGTTGGAGCGAGGCAGTTTGCTGACTCGGACCTCAGAACCTGCAAGATAAAAAAACCCCCTAAGAAATGAATACTGACTCACTGAGTCTCTAAGCCAAAAAAGTACAGGCAGTTTTTGATTCACTAAACTAATAACAGATTTTTCATTAGAAGGTGGCTTTTAGATAGATTTCATGATTACAGTAATGATGAACGGTGAAGTAACCCAACTATACCCACACATTCAGGGGCTCACCAGTTATGTCCCTGCAGATATCTTCTACTCCACCTGTGTGGTCGTGATGCCAGTGTGTGACGATGATCTCCTGGATGCTGGTGCTGAACTGCTTCAGTGCCTGTTTCAGGCTGCTGATGTATTCAGGCACAGCAGGTTCCCCCGTGTCTATCAGCACCCGTCTGGAATATAATTGCTCATTATATATTCACCCAAAGGGTTTTAAAGGTAACTATGCATATTCATATATTCCAACTCTACCGATGAGTACTCCATTGTTCTGTCTTATAGTTGGCTATTGTTTTATAGCTGTTTTATTCACATTACAGAGAACTAAGCGCTCCTTTTCACTGCAAACGTAGTCTACTATTTTTGTTAAATATTACTCCAAACTATTATTATTTATTATATTGAGTATATGCCGAAGAAACAAAAAGACCCTGGCAATTAATTTCACAATTTCAGCTTTGTTCCATCTGTCACCTTTATTATCCAGAAGCGCGAAAATGCTCAAGTTAAAAGATTTTAAATGGAATTTGGCATTAGCGCCCATTTCTACAAGCTAAGACATTGCACGGAAAAGGAGTGTCAAGTTTTTGGCCAGCTAGTCCCTTTCAAATACACATGAGCTAAACAGACAACACATTTACTCATGTTTCCTTTTGGGAAAATGATCAACGTCACTACTGGCTCGACTAGAGTCACCTTTTGCCTGTGCCGACCAGGTAAGTGTTGGTTCCCTGCAGAGTCATCGGTCCCGGGTTACAGCCCAAAACCCGAACCACTCTAGCAGACAACTGCTCTATGCGAGGAATAATGGCGCTCATAGCTCCAGCTGGCGTGAAGTTATCATCAGTACAAAATAACAAAACATACAGAAGTAAAAGTTCAGGAGAATCTCATACAGGATATAAAACTTGTTTACTTCCTGTACGTACTAAGGAAGATTTCAAAATAAAAGTCCTGAGCTCGCTCATCCGCGTCAGTGTTTTGACACGATCCTCTATCACCCATTTTAAATGTGTCACTTAAAGCTTGCTGTCAGTACTGCTGTGCCTTTTATCTTATGTTCTTTTTCACATTATTATTGTAACTTTATTTCATGCTGTACTTTACAGTATATCTTTTCAATTCGAAACTGACTGGGTAAACCTATCGCATCTTTACATCTCCCACCACATCTGACTGACTCACATTTTCACACGTGTACTTTTGATAGGCATGTGTGGATTGTGGGGAAAAAGGTTTCTGTGGTTTTACTGCTCTTTGTTGTCTTTGTTGTTAATGTCTTTGTCACTACACAGCATTTTCGTGTCACTTTCTTAGATATTTTGCAGGTTAAAACAAGGACCTTCTTTTCTTTGGGTCAGTACTGCTTGAGCCCATTCAACAAACAACCCATGTATATTAGTGCCATATATGAACATAACCCAGTTCTATATAATTCGAATTATTTTATAGGAGAAAAATAATGACAGCTCCAAAAATCCCCGTAAAGACTAAACCGGTCTTTTACAAGCAATAGTACAAACCAAACACTAGATGGGGCCATTGTCCAGTTTGAGTCACCTCATACCCAGGCTGGCACATTGTGAATATATAATTAAAAATCCAAGATTATCAGTGTTTGTCAGACTGAGTATTATTAAGGATAATCACGCTTTGTAACTTTATTAATTTTAACCTCAAATATGACAACTATCTGGTCGAATGGCTAATGTTGCTGTCATTAATCCTGAAAGTTGAACTATGGGCGGTTTCAGGTCAGTCAAAATCATTAAAAACTGTTTGAAACAGGGTAGTTAATGAAGTTTCATATATATATTTGGGAATACATTAAGAAAGTTTTGCAATTGTTTTAAGGGAATTTTGCAGCAGGCCCATGGACTGAACACATAGGATGAGAACAGCTTTACAAAAATATTATTATTATTATTATTATTATTATTATTATTATTATTATTATTATTATTATTATTATTATTATTATTATTATTATTATTATTTAAACTGCAGCACTAATGCTATGTTTAAATAAAACAAATACTCTGATTTGTAGTCCAGTGGGTTCACGTGTACACAGAGATGTTATGAACTAGCCTTCTCTGAGAAGCTCATTGGTTTATTGGCTCATTTGCTTCGTTTGCTCATTCATTAAAAGTGTGTTCATGTTTGGTAGTTTGTCTATGTAGCAATTTGTGTGCATTAGTCAGTAGAAACCACACATATATATCTTTTACATAAGTACAACAAGCTTGAAAAGACAAGCTAGTGTATTCTAAGAGGAATTATGTCCATTGGATGAGCAGAAGAGTGCTGCTTTAAAAAACAAACAAACATTTGCATGCTGGTAGTATTTGACCACTTCAGGCTTTTATCAGAAACCTTTGAGGACTTTGCTTTGATTCTCCATTGTCTCTTCTTGGAGACAGTAGAGGTGTTCCAGGAATGTCCTACATCAAGCCCTGCTTTGCTCTTTTAAGCCCAAAAAATAAGAAAACTTGCTTATAGGTGCTATAAGACATGATCCTGGAGGCAATTTGGGAATGAAATTCATTATATTTTGTTTGAATAAATGTGATTTGACACTTAGAATTAAGTTAGGTGCTATTCCCACTCTGTACCCATCAATGCCATAATGCCTGACAATGTAATTAAAAGAGTTATTTTGTTCTGCTTTTCATTTCATTTTCTCATTTAATCAGCTGTCCCACTGCCTCGTAGATTTCACCACAATGACGCCCAATCAAAGCAAATGTTCTGAAATCTATGTAACTGTACATCAGCTAGATAGTACAACGGATAACGGTGCTACACAGTATTAGAAGTTAGCCTTACAGAAAGTACTCATTTGCAGAATATTGTTGTTAGTTTTGTTGGATGTCTGAATAAGTGTGCTTTGCTAAGTTTTCTCTTTGGATGATAGTTTAATCTTCAAGATGAGATTAAACGTGCATCTCTCTTTTACAGCCGGGCTGGTGAATTTCATATGAATAGTTTACAGAGTCAACAGTATGTTTGAAGAGTTAGTGCAAAAACATTGCAGAGATAAGTGCGTATGCTTAAAGATGCTACCAAAATCACACATGACACATACTTGGAATCAGTTTTTATCATTTTAAATTCTTAATTAAAGCAGATTTCAAGAGCTTTATCTTTTCATACACTCAGATTAAACATGGTGAGCTATGCATGCTGACAGCCTCTGCTTTGTTTCCTATAATGAGCAGGGGATCTCTTACAGACTAAGATGGAATCAAAAAGTTGTGAGATATGCAGTGCAAGTGGGCGTGATGACAAGCAACTTTCTAAACAGTGGACTGTAATTGGTAAGGACTAGAAAGTACACAGTTTAGCACTAAATGTCAGTTGTAACTCCATAGCTTGTTGGCTTAAGTTGTGAACAGTTTGTAACAATATGTCCACATTCATCATAAGAACAGAGGGGAATCATTTAAAGACTCAAGACTGTGTGTCAGATGGGGACCTTCTTTTTTATTTTTTGTTTTGTTTATATTTTTAAACATCACATGAAGTTCTTGAGGGAAATTCAGTACAATAGTGAAGTAAAAAATAAATCAGCAAGTTAAAGTTTCACTCAGGTTTCATGCCCCTGGACTAAATCATTCATGTTTAATGATTGACTGATTATTAGGCATCGCTACAAACTTGTGTTGAACTCATGAAGCCAGGATTTTCAAAAAGACAAGGAAAGGTAGAAGGCACCCTTCTTACTCATAAAGGACTAAATGTTCTTTTTCTGAATGTCTTTTAACCCTATAATCTTTAAAGTGCCACATAGATAAACTGAAATAAAGTTTCCTTTGGTGAGAGTGGGTGGAAAATCTTGTTCATTAATCTGTTAAAGTTTTATTGTTTGGGTTTCAGGTCTTTACTGTGTGTTAAATTCAGCTTAGCCGTCAGTGGATTTTTATGGAGGGATATTTTATTTGTGTCTTCTGTAATTTCCTTTTTAACTGACCAACACATTCTTGGCTATTACTATTCTCTTAGTACAGGAAATAAACTCTACACCTCTTCTGTAACCTCCCTCCCACATCACTTTATGAAGGGAAATACAACACATGATTATTTCCAAGGGGCTTTCCATTATGTTGAGGTCATTAGGTATTTTCCTGAGTGCATGACCAGGATTCCTACATGCATTACAACATCAGATCGATGCAGTCAAACGAAGCCAAAAGCAGATCGAGATGCAGCGATAAATCGCCCGATGGACGACTCACACATCCCCCTTAACACCTTGTCTGATATTTGTCTCCCATAAATCATGACCCATAAAATCAGGCATAAAAGAGGGAAGGATTCAGCTCTCTATAATATTTACAGGTGGAATAAGTGGAGGGGAAAGCAGCGAGACATTATTTCCCTAAATGAAATAGACCCTGGCAACTGGGGAATCCAACGGCCCCACCCTCCCCTCTCTCTCTCTCTTTGTAATTACACAACATAATGGTGGTGCAGTCGGCCCGTAATCTCCCATTATAATCAGTCTCGGCTGCCTCCACTCGCTCTCCACCATGGTTTCTAATTCAATATAAATGTAAATGACTGGGGGAGAGAAAGAGGGTGGGAGAGGAGCTCAGGAACAGTATAGAGTGTAAATGTGGGAGTCTGATCTCACGACAAATCCGCACTCATCTTTACGAGGAGCTGTGTTCATACTTGTAATAATTTATACAAACTGGGTATTGAGTGAGAGGCCCGCAGACTGCTCCTGTGGTCTAAAGCAGACAGTGGGTTGTCATGGCATCTTAATTTGAAAGCTTAATGAGTAAAACTTCAGTGGACTGACACATTAAAGATCCAGATCCTATCATGGAGACGATTTTGGTTTTAAATGTCCATTTTTATGGACTGGTAGTTTTTGACTAAAGTTTTTGTTCTGTTTCATCTTCAGAGGCTCAAAATTAACTGGTCAAGCTAGCATTATGTTAAATATAAGGGTTGCTTTTGCAGTACGCTTTGTGTCAGTACCCATTCGCACTGTGAAGTCTAATCAGTTTTGCAGCATTTGGCTGAATCTGAGCAGTGAGAATAACCCTGTGCACTCCAGAGTTCATCCTACTGCTTCTATCAGCAGTGACATCATTGACCCATGGGCTGATTCCACATCCATGTCACATTACCTCCGTGTTGTCCGACAGATAATGTTTTATACTTTTTCTTTATCATAGTTTTCTCTTCCTTATATTCTGGTGCAAGTTGATCTTGGCTTTATTTGTCCAAATAATGTTTGTTGTTGTCTGTAACTGTAGGTGGTTTGCACCTTGTTGTAGACCCTCTTTACCTCCACTGGTGACAATGACACGCCTACCTTTTTGAGAGTGTTCTTGGCTTTGTTGGATGTTGTGAAGCTGTTTTTCTTAACCACTTAAATTACTATTTCATCGTGCACTTCTGTTATCTTCTATGGTCTTTCACGCCTTTGTGTGTCAGCCAGTGCATTACTTCTTTTTACAAATACAGCAGATTACTGATTTTGGTCACTCCTAAAGTCTCTCCTACCTCTCTAGTAGGTTTAATTTCATTTCTTCAGCCTAATGATGGCTTACCTCATTTGCACTGGCATCTCTTCGGACCTCATATTCAGCTCTTTTGAATTAACTTCAGATATTATCTGTTTCATTTGTCATGAAATAACAAGGGAACAGGCCTCACCTGGCCATGATACTGTCAGTCAGTTGTCCAATTAATTTTGAGCCTCTGAAAATAGGAGACTATGAATAAAAATGGATGTAAATGCTAGACAGTTGAGCCGTTGTTTTGTAAAATCCCTTGAATTAAAGCTGAAAGTCTGCACTTTAGTCGCATATTGTTTGATTTAGAATCTACTCTTGTAATGCGCAGAGGCAAAAGTAGAAAAACTGTGTCTTTTAAAGACTAAGATCAGAGGGGAAATTGCCATTATTCTCACAGCCCTGTGCAATTACAAAAACAACATCTGTTTATTCTTACATTATTACAACATTATAATAACTGCCATTTCCCATAGGCTTATTATGTGTTACTACTGAGAAAAGAAAATGACTTGAGGAATTTCAGACAGCAATCTCTTCTCCATATTTAATTCATATAATATATCTCTTTGGAATGAAACCCCTCATCTGTCACATAGGCTTTGACAAAAGATGATATCGAGTTAATATAAAATTCACCTAATATAAAAGATCCCACCGAACATGGCACCTCTGATACCTGCAAAGTAAGTGTGAAAAATCTAGTCGCAGCTTCAGTCTGCAATGAGAAATGAGGCAATATGTTACTAAACTGTATCGCAATTCATAATTCAAAATGCTGCGTAATTAACTTTCTCCTCTGGAGCCTTAATGTGATACCAAATTAAAGTAGTAGAGAGGGAGAGATGAATGAGATAGAGAGGAGAAAGGAGATGGTAGAGAAAACATACCGTGGTAAAGAGAGGTTATAGAAGTGGGGAAGAAAGGAGAAGCATTTCTCCTTTAAAGCCTTTTATTTTCATAGTGTAATATTAACTTTTACTGTTGTAGATGATTTCTGAGGATGCAGCAATGAAATCTCTGCCATCGCAGAGAAGGCTGAGATAGGATAGACACTTTCTCATCTCTATACACCAGGCTGATTCCTGCCTCTTGGCATAGCTGACAGATTTCTTTCACAAAAATCGTTAGTGAAAGGAGACTATGTCCCATTAATGTAAACTGCAGATGGCAGTTACTGCATTTGAATAATTTTGTGCTGTTTAATTTAAAGATTTTTAATAGTTTTCATTTAATTTTACTAAGCGAATCATAGATTAAGTCATAGATTTAAAAAAAATAAAATAAAATAAAATAAAATAAATGAAGAGTTGCGACCATGATGTCATTGCTTTGCAGCGTTCTGAAGCCTGGTGCTGAGTTTTTGGCCGTTTTTGGTCTCATTTTTGTTTTTAATTCAGGACACATCTCCTTACACTTTAGGAGCTTAAAATTAGCAACTGATACCAGGTAAGTGCATACTGAGGTCATGCATGAATTGAGCAGTGGGATTATTTGCTCAGACTGTTGCACAACTTCTCCAACTATTCCAACTTCTCCAGCAAGCAGAGGAGTTTCCCCCCCTGCTCACTGGTGGTTTTGCTAAAACAAAAAGGTCACTGACTGATTTCTAGAAGGTTAACTGAAGATTCACACCAGTAACACAAGCATATTGTCTATATTACAACAATTTGCTTACAACTTTTCAAAGTTATATTTGAGCCAATGAAAACCAGGCCAATAGAAACTGATATGATTGTGATACATCAAAGCAAAACTTTACTGCTTTTGCAAAGTTTGGCATATTAGACAGCTGCCTAGCTGGCGAGCAGTGAGAAATATTTGATTAGATTGTGTGGCACTATGCCTAAACCAGCTAAATCAGTAGTATATGTAATGGATCCCAGACTCCAGAATGTTTCAGAACCCCTGCACCAGGCAAATTAAACATAATGCATTTGGTGATATTTATTTTCAATGACATTCTTTAAGTGAAGCTACAGTCGCTGTACAGCTGAGTGGTATCCAGCTGAGTGGTATCTAAGAGTAAGGCAGAAAAAGAGTTTCTAAAATGTGGAAATAAAAAACTACAAATTTGTCCAAGCATGTACGGAACATCTTTAGTGAATATGGATGTAATCTCTTAAAGTAGCATGCTTGTATTAACACCGTTGCGTAGGTGTACAGGTGCAATGTGCAATTCAATGTGTTTGAATATTCAGTAACACCTGTAAGTATGTACGCGTATGCTTGCACATCTACCTAAAATGGAACCAGCATGTTAGTGTCTATGTAAGTGTGTCTGTGTCTGTGTATTATTGTGTGTGCTCACAGTTGTCAGCATTCAGGCAATGCCTCCAGATGCAACCCAAGGCTGGAGGTGAGAGACAGCTATTCAGCAGCAGACACAAGCTCCCTCCGGACTAAATTAAGGTGACTCTCCACTGACTCACTGTAATCATACAGGCAGAGACCTTAACAGAACATGGGTGGACAAGGATGCAGACAAGGATTTGGAGGATTGTTGTTGTGCAGAAGTACAGAGTAAAAAGAAAACTTTCAAAACAGTGGCACTCTGCTCTCGAAAAGATCTCTTCACTTAGCGATGTTGGCACAGATGCAATGAACCATAGCAGAAAATGAGCTAAAATTCATCCAGAATTAAGGTGTAATGCCAAAATGATTTAAAATGTCGTGTGTTTACTGGGGCTCCAGCTATTACTGCTCTCACAAAAGCCCTCAAGCCTTTAGGTTAGGATGTTACAGGTGTATGACACCTGTAACAATGTAGCGCTTAGTTTGTGAGGTTACTACGGATTGCTGCGGTTTTAGCTTTTGCTTTCAAGCTCAAATTAACTGATTTGATGCATCTTGTGACATGAGTCTTGTTTCGTAATTAACTTCTGACGTCCAGCTGGGATGGGCTCCTGTCATCCTGAATTGGATAAATGGAAGAAAAGGACTGTTAGGAAATGTTCCTGCGTCCAGGATTTCTGCTACAGAATCACACTTTTTAATGCAGTGTTACCTGAAGGCCAGATCATGACCAGTCAGTGTTTCTTTTTACTTAAAGTACTCTTTTAGTACTAAAGTTAAAAGTTCTCTTTTAATAATGTGATGGTCCCCAACAGATCCCTGAGCAAATAGCCCAGAAATATCATTCCAAACTATTAGCTCACCTAAGTTTGACAGGGTGACAGTTCTCTTGCTATATTCACTCTAAAAGACTCAAACTCTCTTTGATGTTTTTGTACAGTCAGAGTAGTCAGGTTTGACTTTTTTTTTGGTTCTTTTTTTTCTTCAGTTTTACGCACTTTCCGGTCTTTTGTTCCTCTGTCCCAACTTTGACACCTTTTGGGATCAAAATGACCACATATTTAAAAAACAACAACAACATGATCTATTTTCAGAGTTTCATATGTTGTCATTCTACTATGGTCAGTTAGATGTAGTGTTTAAATAATCTGCAGAGCATGCTATTTGACTTTTAGTTAAAGTTTACACATCTTCACAAGTTTTTTGGAAATAAGAATGTGGTTACTAATAATTCTGCAAGATAATTCCATAATTCTAGATAGTTTATGTTGTCAAATTATTTGCAAAAGAGTGTGTACACAGGCTAAAAATGGAAAAGCAGTTTCTCTGAAGAACCTGGGTAGGATTGGGCAGAAATCCTAAAAACAGACCAATTATTAATGACTAATATGTTTGTGTATCCAAAGCCCGACATGTTTTTTGATTTTGCTGTTCAAAATAAAAACAAAACAAAACAGTAAATTACTTTATCTTAACTTAATCTTATGTAAATGGTCACCGAAACACCAGATAAGTTGTAATCAACAGTTGAAATAGTCCCAAACAAATAGAGTTTTTTACTTTTAACATCGGTGTTCAGCTGTTTTGTTTTGTGGATCTACAATATACATTTGTTGCTTATACAACATGACTCCAGTAATCATTGTCAGACTTCTACAAACGACTTTCAGTGACATCTTATGGCCATTGGAGATAAAGCAGACAGACAGATGTCACAGAGACAGAGAGGAAGAGTTAGACAGGCAGGCAGACAGGATGGACGGTGGGCTGGTGTCTAACACGGTCTGATTTGGAGACCAGCCAACTAGGGGGAAACTGTCAAACACTGGCAGGAAGCTGCTGATTAATCTGAGCAGTGATGGAGAAAACCCCCCAGAGAGAGCTGAGAGGGAGTGAGAGAGGGAGAATGAAGGACAGGAGAGGAAGAGAGGAATCCAGCAAAACATGACGAGGTGTGAAAAAGGAGAATGACAGAGGGCAAACTATCCACTGTTATGTTCTAGATATTTTTTTAATGATTTTTATAGAATTGATTCAGTGGTGCCGCTCATCCAACACTCCTGCCAATACAGTGGATTGAATAGAAATTGAACTGAGCAGAACGACTGAGGAGCGGATTGAAAGTGGAATATTAAAAGACAAGGCAGACGGGATAGAAAGGCAGTGATGAAAAGAAGACGGCTGTAAAAAGATGGAAAGGTGTGAAACAAAAAAAGGACAAAGTATTTGGAGGAAATTTGATGTGGAGAATGTGAGAATGTCATGAAAGGTGTGAGATATGACAGGACGAAAGGAAGTTTGGTGTTCGCTCAAACAGGTTTGCGCTTCACTTTGGCATATAGTCAACCACCAAGCAACACTTATTTTGACAAAACAGCAGTTTAAAAAAGAAGATAAAAAAAGAAAGAAAATGATTTGCACTCCTCGCTCCTGCCACCCACACTGGATTTGGGTGGAAAACTGGATGTGTGACAGGTAAACCTGGGCTATTTAAAGAATGGGCACCAGTGTTTCTTTCAGTTTTGATCGCCAACCAAGTATCTATTCATTCCATTACCAACGATTACTCCGATCCAATTCGCAGTGGCAGGTAGTCTAGAAGTCCTGCTTTGCTGTCATGTCCTTCCGGGTAAATGGGATGTGCAAACACTGAAGTGTGTTGTGTGTCTGCCCCAGGGTCTACCCCGATCCTGCAATACCTTCACAGAGCATGTATATCAAATGATTGAATCAATTCCACACTTCAATAACTTTGCTCGTTTCAGCTCAAAGATGCGGTTTATCTCTAAGATAACTCTAGACAGCCAGTGTTCGTGGTGCTGTCTTTATTTTTCCCTGGGCAAACGTGATGGTGGCTGAACTTATTCTTCTTTACAGTTTGCGGCGAAAAAAAAAACTGACCACTAGCTCCCATCCAGCTCAATAATATTCAATATTTGCTGCATTTCTCTTTTCTTATTTACTGTTTTGGAGAATAGAGCTATCAATATTTGATGTGAACTGAATGGTGAATGTGTTTGTGGAGTGAGCTCTGCCTTTGCAGAAAGGAAGATAAAAATGTTCAGCGTCTGTCCAGCTTACCAAATATGACAAAACTCTTTTCAGGTTGATCTGTTTCCTAAACTTGGCCTTCATCTTTTGTATATCTGCTCAGGATATTACCCACCTTTGGTTGCATCGTGGAGCTTATCATTCTGTAGAAACTAACAGCAGGTGAATTTAGCTATGTGTAGAGATAAGAGTAGGTGGACAAAAGGCTCCTGTGTGTTGTCGGTGTGGCAGTGGAGATATTTCACAGCGGCTTGAAATACAAGCAGCAGCCTCCGTGGCTGAAAAATGAAACCAATGTGTAACTGCCAAAAATCTAAACTAAAAAACCTGACGCCACAGATCATTTTCAACAGCTAGCAAGGCAAACTGTGTGTCAAATTACACTGGGCAGCCACGGCCAGTTTGAGGTGCTGATGCATGTAGCTGTGGCTACTTGCTGCTAATGTGAGTCACTGAATGTGAACTCATATAGGTAACGTCCTTTTAGAGCATTAGCATAATCAGATAAAACGCTAAAACTAATTAAACTGTAGCCTGCTCAGGGTTTTGTTGTCTTTTTGACAAATGTAATTGCGTTATTTTGTTTATGTGTTACTTCAGCACTGATTAGCAGATGTCTATGTCCATACGACACGCCTGTAGTGTCTGTGGATGTTCCTTTTGAACCAAGCTAGTGTTAGCTAATAAAATCATCCATACATTCTCTTAACTAATTCAGAATCTGTGGGTGGGCTGGGCATTGTCCCAGCTGTCATTTGGCAAGAAGTGGAGTGCGCCGTGGACAGGTCATCAGGACTAACACACATCCAGACCCAGAACCTTCTTAAGTCAGCAGTAATGAGCACTGTCCCTCATGATAAAATCCAAACTGCCACAAATCAAGGTTTCACAAGGGTAGCCCCCCCCCCCCCCCCCAAAAAAAAAAACAAAACATTGGGCAGTGTCCATCTTCTATATACAGTCTATGTTCACACACACACAAAACATCAGTGCTGCTGGCTGCCAGATGCGCAGATAGCTTGCACAGACAACATGAAACAAGCAATCTCATTTGTGTGGTCATCATCCACAGTTAATAACGTTAGGATTAAAGATCAAATGATAAATCAAGAGTTTCACTATTTGTATCTTTTGGTTCTTCATTCTGAGGAGCATCTTGTAGTGCAATGCAGTGTTTTCTATGAGCACCTAAAGAAAGAATGGCACAAAGTAGCTCCCGTTCAGACATTTCGCTTTAGCGAGAGCTCAGGTTGACAGTAATGGGTGCATCATCACCTGTGAGTGTTCATTTGTATGCACCATGTTGTACCAGCTGTGGAAAAAAAAAGATTTTATCTTATGGTTTAATGTTGAGATTCACTCACTATCTGAATTTTTAAACATTTAAAGTTTACAGAAACTATTGACAGAGGAGAAGTAATTTTTTCAGCTCCCTGTTTTCCTCGTCTTTTCCTTTCGACCTTGGCTATGTAAAACAGCATTTTTTATTCCCCATTTATGCCATGTTTTCTTTATTTAAATACAAAACGGCAACAAATTTTTTCAGTCAGGCTTTTTAAGATTGCTCCTTCTCAGTTGTATGTTTCTTGGCATTCTGCATTGCAACTTATGCATCCACTCACATTTGGCTGATGCAGAAACAAATAGAATATATTCTATATATAAAACAGAGAGAGAGCGATTCACAATGTCTGCTCTCATAGGAATGTGTTTTCTTCTCTCTTCACTGGTCATCGTCTGGTTCAGATAGGCTTTCATTACACTGTCATTTGTTTCACCTCTCTCCCTTCAGAAAATCACATCCAGACAAACACAGAATTCCTTTGAAATGGCACCGCAGCCATCAGCGACTCGAGAGATTTGCAATTCAGATTCAGATCATTGTGGCAAGAGAAAAGGTTTAAATATTAAATATCCAAAAGTCCAAACCTGATCCTGGTTGATTGCATGTCATGTCAACTGTGAGTTTCCTTTAATTACTTATTTAGTGTGTCGTGGGTGACTCACCCTGATGTAGCGCCACGCTGATGCAGAAAGTAAGAGCCCCCCCCCCAACGAATGCACTACAAGAGATCACCTGTCGAGGGACTCGATGTGCTCTATTCTGATCTAAATAGAGGTAGTGCTCCTCTCGTTGTCAGGCATTTTAATGGTGTCAGCCCACACACAGATGTGAGCGTATGTGACTACATGCATAAAAACACTGTATCATTTTTATAAATAGACCTGCATGCAAAAGGATGTAGAGGGATTCAGTTTAACTCATGCTGGGTTCATCCTCTGAAAAAATAACTGCAAAAACAATACAAGTGAAGTCACAGAATATTTGATTTTTAAAATTTTATTTTTATACATGATTGAAATGATTAATTAATCACGTGACATGACTTTGTATTTCTTTTTATTTGGTCAACTAACTACTTGCTACATTGTGCAATGTGTCTATAGCCAGTGGCCAAAAACTCCAATCATCAAATAGCCACTTGAAGCTGGTCCAAAAAATTAGTCAATTCCAATAGACTGATGTCAAATGGACAATTTTACAGCAAAAAATAAATTTTCAACTTGGTCAAAACTGTACAGGTATTATTTTTTAATAACCGACTTGAACCCGAACCACACAGAACTGGATCTCGTTTGTCCAAAGATAAATGTAATTTGTTCCTTATCATAGTTTTAGTGAGAAATGATATTTATCCATGAGCAGGTATCTGTGTCTGTGCAATGCATCAACACAGTCACTGTGCATTTTCTTTTTTGGCATGGACCGTAAAATGGTGTAGACACTGCATCGGCACTAAACACGCACAAGAGGCATCCGTGGCAGTACCATTTGTAAAAGTATCTGGGAAGATGAAGCTTTTTAAACAGATTTCCATCTATTTTACCTTAACTGAGAGGAAACAGTGAACAAAAAGAGAAAAAAATAACAGAAAAGAGATGGAAGAAAGTGAATTTCTCTCAAAAATAACTGTGGTAGCTAAACCACCACATTCTGCACTTTTAAAAAGAAAAACAGACCTCAGACATATCATTTAATTTCTGTAGGCTCTTCATTTTTTTTTTTTTTTTAAGTTTTATCATTTTATATTTATATATATACAGTGGGGCAAAAAAGTATTTAGTCAGCCACCGATTGTGCAAGTTCCCCCACTTAAAATGATGACAGAGGTCAGTAATTTGCACCAGAGGTACACTTCAACTGTGAGAGACAGAATGTGAAAAAAAAATCCATGAATCCACATGGTAGGATTTGTAAAGAATTTATTCGTAAATCAGGGTGGAAAATAAGTATTTGGTCACCTCAAACAAGGAAAATCTCTGGCTCTCACAGACCTGTAACGTCTTCTGTAAGAAGCTTTTCTGACCCCCACTCGTTACCTGTATGAATGGCACCTGTTTGAACTCATCATCTGTATAAAAGACACCTGTCCACAGCCTCAAACAGTCAGACTCCAAACTCCACCATGGCCAAGACCAAAGAGCTTTCAAAGGACACCAGGAAAAGTATTGTAGACCTGCACCAGACTGGGAAGAGTGAATCTACAATAGGCAAGCAGCTTGGTGTGAAAAAATCAACTGTGGGAGCAATCATCAGAAAATGGAAGACATACAAGACCACTGATAATCTCCCTCCATCTGGGGCTCCACGCAAGATCTCATCCCGTGGGGTCAAAATGATCATGAGAACGGTGAGCAAAGATCCCAGAACCACACGGGGGGACCTGGTGAATGACCTGCAGAGAGCTGGGACCAAAGTAACAAAGGTCACCATCAGTAACACACTACAACGGCAGGGAATCAAATCCCGCAGTGCCAGACGTGTTCCGCTGCTGAAGCCAGTGCATGTCCAGGCCCGTCTGAAGTTTGCCAGAGAGCACATGGATGATACAGCAGAGGATTGGGAGAATGTCATGTGGTCAGATGAAACCAAAGTAGAACTTTTTGGTATAAACTCAACTCGTCGTGTTTGGAGGACGAAGAATACTGAGTTGCATCCCAAGAACACCATACCTACTGTGAAGCATGGGGGTGGAAACATCATGCTATGGGGCTGTTTTTCTGCCAAGGGGACAGGACGACTGATCCGTGTTAAGGACAGAATGAATGGGGCCATGTATCGTGAGATTTTGAGCCAAAACCTCCTTCCATCAGTGAGAACTTTGAGATGAAACGGGGATGGGTCTTCCAACATGACAATGATCCAAAACACACCACCCGGGCAACAAAGGAGTGGCTCCGTAAGAAGCATTTGAAAGTCCTGGAGTGGCCTAGCCAGTCTCCAGACCTCAACCCCATAGAAAATCTGTGGCGGCAGTTGAAAGTCCGTGTTGCTCGGCGACAGCCCCAAAACATCACTGCTCTCGAGACGATCTGGATGGAGGAATGGGCCAAAATACCAGCTACTGTGTGTGCAAACCTGGTAAAGACCTATAGTAAACGTTTGACCTCTGTTATTGCCAACAAAGGTTATGTTACAAAGTATTGAGTTGTATTTTTGTTATTGACCAAATACTTATTTTCCACCCTGATTTACGAATAAATTCTTTACAAATCCTACCATGTGAATTCATGGATTTTTTTTTTCACATTCTGTCTCTCACAGTTGAAGTGTACCTCTGGTGCAAATTACTGACCTCTGTCATCATTTTAGGTGGGGGAACTTGCACAATCGGTGGCTGACTAAATACTTTTTTGCCCCACTGTATGTAGAAAGAGAGATGCCACTGGAATGGAAAATTTGATATGCTTACCACAAAAAAGCTTCGGCATTTGACAGAAACATCTCAACAACATCTCAAATCACTTTACTGTGAAACAGCATCTCTACTTTTGAATACCCCCAATTGAACTAGATATGAAGCTCTGCTAATTAATATAGCTTTTTCATGACCACCTGTCAAAAGCTTTGAACAAAATGAACACAGTACTAATAAACGTTGGGGCAGAACTGTGCTGTAACAGCTCTTTAGGAAATGTGTTTGAATGATTTGATCCTAATTGACACTAAAATGTTCATTTTGAGTTTTTTTCTCAAACACTGTAATAAACCAAGAGGTTTATAGTAGGAATGATTCTCTTAGTTTTTGTGGCTAAATACATCTAGTTGGTAAACTGCAAACAACCTCTACTTATCCCGACAATTGTGTCTCAAAATCCCCTTTCCTCCTCCCCCTCCTCCTCCTCTTGAAGATTACCTGGTGTTGAATGAAGAATGAGCTGTGTCAAGCTCACAAAAAAGCAAGTGAGTTAAGCCTCACTTTCCATTCTTCCATTTAGGGCCAGAAAATGAATCTCCAGATAATGCTCACACCTTTGGCCCTGGGAATTGAAAAGTCCCTATGTGTCTGCAGGATCTAAGGCCATACGGGAATGGGAAAAGGGTCCCAGACGCCATTACAACTCATTTAAAGTTAGATTCCCTTTTCCCCTTGAGTGTATGAAAGCTCTTCAGATTGTAGGGATATTAGCTTCAGTCACCACCACACAGGAGGGAAACCTTTTAAAACGATGGAGTACTTGAGATGGGCTGTGAAGTGTTACTGACTTCGTAGTTTTAAAAAGTTGCTTTAAGTTTTAAGGCCCAGCTTCAAAAACCACCCTGTGATAAAAGCACTCTAAAACATTAAGTAAAATTACCAGTGAATAATACTACTCAAAAAGCAAACCTAAATGATTATATAAGAAGCTTTATGTGATGCATTTTCTGATGACTTCCAGGAACTCTTGACTGATGAAATACAACAACGTGCTGCATGATGGAGTTGTGCTTTTTGTCCCACATTTCAAAAGTAAGAGTGGTTGGCTAAACCAAGGCCTATTCTCAGCCACAAATGGTCATATCAGTATTATTTAAAGACAGAACTGACAATTCCCAAACCTACCCTTAAAGTGTACTGATGCTGGGGAAAAAGACAGACAGATTCAGTGTCATATGCATGGCTTCCCAGATGAATGTGGTTTGACAAGGATGACAAGGAGGACGAATATGATGCGACAGAATATTTTTATTACTGCTATCAAAACAGTGCATGCCTGTGCTACTCTTTCGGTCTATGATTTTTGTCCATTGGTAGACATTTGCCTGGCAGCATGATGACATCACAAAATATGATACATGATGATTGCTCTGTGGATATTAATGTCATGAAATTAGATTTACACAATGCTTTTATAGGTGTCGCCTGCATAAGCACTTCAAATGGGTCATTTTAGTAGGTGGTAGGTGGTTGTTAAGCAACTTGATAATGTCAGAATATCTGACACTGATAAGAATCTTTAGAGGACTAAAATGTGCCTGTGCGATAAGTTTGGTTCTGATCATCTAAGAGAAACGGATTTTGTGTAAATCTAGCAACAGACTGATGCATTTAATACCTTTGTGCCACTGCAAACAAAACATGTAAAAGAATATGGCAAGATTTCTTGCTGCAAAATCTGCTGCATATTTCAACATCTGTTAAAGATTGCAGACTATATAAGCATCGTCTATTAAATATTTGCAGATATTGTCATTAAAAAAAACCCTGCATCTTGAATATTATAACCAGATGAAATTTCTTTTTCTTGCTTATTTTTCGTTGTGCAACAGTGAAATTGTTGCTTTTTGCTTTGCAAGTCTTGTGAAATCAAGCTTTACAAGTCTACTGGAGTATTTTTTTTCCTTGGAGAATCTTCACTGGCTGATTGACAGTTTTACTGCACAGAGCAAGGCCTGTAATCCCAGAGGAGCTGCAGAGGAGACAATGTGGTTCCAGTTCTGGAGCTGTTCCAGCAATCATCAAGGGGGAATGTGAGGTGTCTGGACAATAATATGGACAGGCAGTTGTATTTAGCAGCACTCCATCCCCACTGAATGCAATGTGTTTCCTGAGTTGCCTGACGGTTTGCTAGAATCATCAGGCTAACCGAAACTCTCACTCCATTGTCTCACTAAACTCCTCCCACATCAATGTCTTTGCTTAAGCTACCCCCAGAGCAACTCTCTGCTTGACCAGCTGGTATCTGTCAGCTGCCTCCCGAGTCCTACAGGCTAACCAAGCTACCCTTCAAGTCTCACTGTCATTGTCTGCATGAGAGATGATGTCCCCCTTTTGGACAATGGAGTCCCCAGATGGGGCTCTGTCCACCACCCCACCCAGTCTATCCTAGTTCAGTTACACTAAATGTCAGCAAACAACAGCCAGCACCCATTCCCCAAACAGGAGATGCAGAGAAACAACCGTCTTGTCCACTGGGGAAAACCCCAACAGGTAGCAAGCTGGGGGGGGAGAGATGCAAATAAACCCATCAATACCTGCTGCCTCTAACTGAGGTCCAGCTCCACTCCAGGAGACTGATTTCAGAACCCAAGCCATGCATTGAAGTGAGCCCAACTATCACTCAACCTCACAAACCTTTCTGGTGGAAAAGGAGTCCAAGCAAATTTAAAGATGTATTTAAATCACGGTAAGAGCTTCTGGATGTCAATAAAACACTGAACTGTGAGGTCTCTGCAGTTATTGGGCAGAAAGCAAATGATTCAGATACAAAACCTTAGCTTAGATTTTTAATTACATTGTAGAAACATTTATACTTAGGGAATTGCTGCTTTAACATTGTTTTATCAGTGACACAGTTTTTAAAAAAAATCCACATATTTGAGATTTAAAGCGTTTTATTTGAGCTTATTTTTCTTAAAGAAACTGAAACCTTGTGGTGGGGGACTGGAGCCTAATCCCAGCCATAGAAGGATACCTTGGGTAGTAAGAGGCAGGGTACACCCTGAATAGGTTCCCACTCTATAACACAGAGAGACAGACAGACAACCATTCACACTCACATTCACACCTATGGAAAGTTTAGAATCACCAGTTACCTTAACTCCAATTATTGCTTGTCTGTAATTGGAGTTAGGGTAACTCCAAGAAGGTGTGTATATATATATATATATATATATATATATATATATATACACACACCTTCTGATTAGTAGATGATATATATATATATATACACACCTTCTGATTAGTAGATGACCGACTCTACCTCCTGAGCTACATCTACACCAAAGTTACAATTTACTGTATAACCTGAAGTAAGTAAAAAGCGGAATTTTAGCTTTAAAAACAATGACCAAAAGCACCTGACATTCACTCTGCAGTCAAATGTATCCTATTACTTGCAGTTAATTCGAATGTGTGTCCTAATCTTTTACACAGTGTGTATGTGGTTAAACAGAGAGTCTGTCTCAGGCCTTATACTGTCTGTGTATCCCAGACAGCAGTGTATACTTATGCCAAAAAAGGAAAAAAAAAAGTGTATTTCCTCTGCATGCACATTTCCACACCCTATTTCTGTGTGTGTTCTGTTTGTATATGCATGTCTTCTCAGTCTGTGTGCCCAATCAGCTGTGCGAGGAAACACACCCACTTCACTCTCTTACCAGCCCCGCTCATCCCGGTTGGCTGGGGCCGATCAGAAACACGGCTCCCCGATTGGCCAGCAGCGAAAGAGGCAGCAGTTTGTTGCTGTTGCTAAGATCCTGTTGCTAGGTTCCCGGCTGTTGCTAGGAGACATGTGATGCATTATGGATGGTTGGTTTCCTCACGCAGGAGTGAAACTGAAGGGCTGATGACTGGCACTTCCATCACGCTGTATCGTTTTCTCTCCCTCTCTTTTCATCATCCTCTGTCTTCATCGTGCCGTCATTCTGTCTCTATCATTTTGAAATAAATTCTGACTTACTGTAAGAGCATGACTTAAGTACATGGGCACAGGGTTTACACTCTTAGTGTCTACTTTTAATGGGACTAATACTAAAGAGAGAGAGAGGTCAAAATGAGGATTCAAATGCAGATATAACAAATGGATTCTGCTCAAGTCTACTAAAACTGGAAAAAGACAAAGAAGCAAGCAAGGATCCAAAAAATACAAGGAAAACATAAGGAGACAGACTGCCAAGTAGAGGCAAGTCTATTTATGTATGTATGTATGTATGTATGTATGTATGTATGTATGTATATATATATATATATATATATATATATATATATATATAACAGGAAGGGCCTGTGATGAGTCCAACCGATGGAAAAACAAGTAGATACAGGCAGAAGGCTTTTCTGATATCTCTAAATTGTGCCCTATATTTTCCTCTGTCCTTCATCCTCTTGCTGGTGACTTGAAAATCACCTTACAGGATGTCTCAATTCCTAAAACAGAGGAGGAGACAGGAAAGATGGAGGTAAAGTGTTTTTAACTTCAACTATAACAGAGGTGAGTATACAAACCCCTCACTATTTGTGTTACGTTTGTCACAAGCCCTCTTACACCCGAGATCAAAAAGTACAGCTGTGGTTGTGCTACAAGCAAACAATTTACGATGGAGATGCACCACATGTCACATTTAATTGACATTACTTTAAAATAAGCCTCCAGCAGGGGTGTCAAGGATGTTTTGATAAATGTCGATGCCTTGTGTGTCTTCCTTGCATCCTCTGCTGGTGGGAGTCACTAAGACACTAGGAGAGGCGGCAAGGATAGAGGATTCACAAACTGAGAAATAGAACAAAGGGGAAAGGGGATATGAAAAAAAGCTAAACACTGAGAAACAGTAAAGGATATTAAATTAACGAAAAAGTTAATTTATTATCTGCACAAAATTGGACACCATGACGCAGTACAATATTTGCACTGCTCCTTTGATTAGTTGATTATGTTGGACACTGGTAACTGAAGGACTACTACTCAAACGGATCCATGTCCTCTTCTGATGGAGAACATCAGGAGAGGACATGGATCTGCAAGAAAGTTGTAATTAGTAGTAACTAGTGGATTAACTAACTGAATAAATGAATTGGCAGGAATGAAAGAAATAGGAGGAGGGAATGTCTTCTGAATTAGACTGAAATTCTAAATTTGCTGGCAAAAATCATCCCACCAACACGGTGCTGGCGACCAGTCTAGAACCAGATCTATTCATTCCAACCTAGAAAAGACGACCAACATGGATCCACAAAATTACCGAGTGTGGGGTGGCTGCGAAAGTCTTAATCACCGCTAACTCTTTAGTTACTTGATTAGTTTATATTACATGATAGAACATCGTGGCATGTGACCTATCTGTGGAACACTATTTATCACTTCTAAGAAAGCCTATTCGAGTCCTGCACTCTTTGCAAGATAGTAGCGCCGGCTTCGTGCTTCAAATGTGAAGTATAAAATGAGCATTATTACTTTCGGGTTGTAAGTGCACAGAGGTGCAGCAGCCAATTTTTCCCTCACTCCTCAGAAGACATGCTAGGTCACTCTGCATCAAAGAGCTGCCTCCCTGCCTGATCAAAGACTGTTCGACTGGCTTGATGGACAGTCAAAAATAGTGTTCTCACATCACCTCCACTTTCCCCTGACAGGTTTTCATGTATATGCTCATCAGATAAATTAGATTTTATGCATAAAGTATATATAGAAATGCTGGAGCAACTGTGTATAAATAGGATGTCTCTATAAGCATATTATGAACTATTAGATTTTCACATGATAAACTACACTGCATGAAATGACAGGCAAAGGGCAAAAATTGTTTTGCAATAACAAAGGAAGAACAAAAAATGATGCTATACTTGCAGGTTACACGATTGGCTACATTTGAAATGCTTTCACAGTGATAAAACAAGATTCCCTTATATTTATTCGATATAATTTAAATGCCTCTTTAGATATATGTCATTTAAAGGTTTGTATATTGCAGATGTCACCCTCTTGATTTCGTCCCACTGTTTCAAAGCTTCAAGTTTCTGATTTTAGCCTTTGATACCTTGATTTTTAAACCAGACACCACAAGCAAGTCTAAGGTTAACTTGACTGAGGAACTGAAGGGCACCACACACTCAAACTCATACAATTTACACTAAATGGTAGCATCTTTTACTAAATATACATGATACCATATTAAAAGAGACTTGAAAGTGGTCGTTCAATTCAGAAACTCATCAGGAAAGCATTTATTAGGGTCATAGGTGAAGTGAGTAAAATATTCTCTATTACTGGATCCTTTTGGACTGGCTTCATGTGTTAAAATGTTTTGGGGGGGTTTGTTTGCCATCTAAAGCCACATTTTTTAAAGGAACTGTTTAAAGGAGCTTTGAGAATCGGTTTTGTGAGATATCGCAAAGAACTAACCTGAACCTTCTCTTCCAAACACAAATGATGTAATCTCAGCTCTCTTCAAGTGTAACAACATCAGTAAAACAATCAGAGTATGTGCTCTGTGATAATGGCAACTTAAGTGAAACAGAATTTCAACAGAGCTTTTCCAGAGATGTATTTCTGGGTAAACAAAAGTGCAACAAATTAGATTCTCATATCAGGATTTTATCTGGATGTGACTCTTGGCATGACAAATAAGCCCAATGATTTTAATTAGATGTGTAAACTTTGCTGTTTCTGGCACATTGGTTGCCAACGACTTTTTAAGATTTTGCTGCCAAAAAACTTCTTATTACCTTAACAAATCACATTAACAATATTTTTTAGCAGGAAGTGGAATGCAGAATACAGGTAATCAGCCTCAAAAATAGCTTAAAAGTGACCCTTTCTCATATTTTTTTCTCACATTCTGTGATACCAAATTAAATTGCTGGCTGCAAAGATGAACCGCATGTAAAAGGACAAAAAAAAGAAAAACTTCCATTACATATTTCCTGTGTCCAGGAACACTTTATGAAGCACACCTGGCCATAGGTGTCCTTCCTCCTCCGCAGTGCTGGATGACATTTGCAGTGACAGAAGTGTTTGGTCTGTGGTCTCAGTCTCTCTCGCTCTCTCTCAATACACACACACACACATACACACAAACTACCCATATGGCAACAGAGCCACTCAGTCGCAGCTCTTATCTTTGAAAACTACTCAAGTCTGCACATCGAAAATACCTGCTGCCACTGCCTTTGATTCCCAGGGAAGACAGGCAGACACGTGCGTGTGAGTGAGACAGCCTCAGAGACATGTAGGAATGAGGCGAGTGCGAGTCTGTGCATGATTGCCACAGTGGGGAGTATGTCATCCAGTGTGTGTACAGTTGTTAGAAATGTGCAAGCTGCTGGGACATGTGTATGTGTACACGCGTACATGTACGTGCATGCTTGCTTGCGTGTGTGTGTGTGTGTGTGTGTGTGTGTGTGTACCCGATTCGTGACAAGCCAACTGTGACAGGCTCTAATAGCTCTCAAACACATCCGTCTGAACACACTGCTGCTCATTGTGTGTGTTTTCTCTGTTTTATCTCTGGCTCTGTTATCACTGCAAGTCTTCTCCTCCACTGCCAACACCACCGGAGCGAGACAGATTGAGGAGGAAGTTGGCCGGGAAATGGCATCGATGGAAAGTTCTGCTCTGTGGTGAAACTCTGCGTCTAGACCTTTCTGCAAACATAAAGTACCTGCTTTACAGTCTGACAGCAGAATTGAGCTGGCTAATGAATTGAGGAGGTCTGTTACAGCGAAAAAGGCTCATGGCATATACATATATACATATTAGCCTCTCACTTTTATACACTTTAAAGATTGTCAACGTATAAACTCAGAGACACAGGCCAAATGTGCAAGTAGCTTATTACAACAGGTAGTTACTTTTCCCTTGCAACAGCATGTAGTGGAGACAGTAATTAGCATAACATAGCATCCATGTAGGAAGGTAGTCAGGGTGGATTAATGAGTTGTTGTCAAAGCATGTTTGCAATTTGTTTCCAGTTTTAAACTGAAAGCCAGCATTTAACCATGACCACTTCTACTAAAAAAACACAAAGCATTTAACCCAAACCTTGACGTCTGACGTGATTTCAAAAAACATCACCTCATAGCTGTCTGTGGTTCTCAGATTTTACCTTCAACACGAGTCATTAGTCTTAATGGGTTTTCCATCCACTTGCTAGAAATAAGTCTGGGCTCGAGGAGTCAGAATTGGGAAAACTTTTCTGAACTCATAAAGATGCCACAGGGACAATCCAGTGTCTAAATGTCAAACAATCTCAATATATTGGATTCAAAACCTCTAAAAATAGTTATACTGAAATATTCAGAATTACTTCTTAAAGTTGCCTTAAAAGTATGCATGACTTTTAACGGAGACAGAGAATACTAAAAGAATCAATACCTTCACTGTCAGAAAAAAAATTTAAAAAAGAAAAGTGGTACTTTATAAGACTTGATAAATTGATAAAAGGAATTTAGTCTTACATTTCTTACCTGCAAAATATACAAACAAATATATAAGACATAAAATCTTCACCTTGCAACATACAGAAGCAAAAATATATTCAGTTATTCAAATCCTTCATGTCCACCGACACAAATCATATCTATAACAGTTCCATTCCCCTCTTAATTCTCCCACGTGCACATGTCAGTTTTGTCCTGCAGCCGCACATCATTTGTAATTATGTAAAACAGTCCGTTCTTATTGCATGGAGGAAAGCAATTTTTCTATGCAAATGGTTAAATTCCCTGTGAGGGCCGCTAGTGGAAGCATGCTTATAAACGTGCTAATGATGAATGACGGCGGGTGATATTGGGGTCACTGCACGTGCGACACTGATGAAAATGATAAACTAAATGCCAGAAGTGTCCTCACAACGAGTGAACTGGGTAAAAGAGATGGGACATGGTGGCGCATTTATTATCCAATTGGGTGAAGCAATAACGAAGAAAGATCAGAGTGATTTGAATCATTTATTTTTTCTTTCATTTTGAATCATTTTCTCTGACTTTGTTTGAGATAATAGTACAAATCCTACACAGTAAATACACAGAGCGCTGCATGCTGAAATTGTGTGTAAACCACTTGACCTGGACTCATTCACCTTTTAAGATTTCTATCAGTAAAAAGAGAAACTCTTGGTTTTCCCAACCCTGAATGTCAAGGTAATGACTTCAGCAGGGGTTCAGCTTAAAGCAGTCTGGTCATGCTTCTCTGACCTCACAAATAATGTTTGTTCAAACTTAATACGATTTATAAAATAATTTTAATTGTGAAAGTGCAGGATTTAATTTTATGGAACCAAATTCCATCATCTTTGTTGTATCATTATGGTCCAGTGAATATTCTTTCGCTATCCGGTCGTAAAGTCTGACGTCATTAGCCATGTCTGGGCCTAAACTCCGCTGCAGTCCATATATCAAACGATCACTATGGCATTAATGAGAGTTGAAAAACTGTCTAAAGTCTTTAATCTTTAATAAAATGATCAGCGTTCTGCTCTACCAGGTGTAACAATTGAGTTTAACATCCAGGCATCCATGAAAACGGAATTTATGACATTTAACGGAGTTAGAAGTTAGCAGGAAGTTAGCTCGCTAGCTTCTATCTAAATACAATATAGCATGTCCTGATTGCGGGGTTTTGGAAACAAATTAAAACGTACAGCTCTGTTATCACTTCCAACATAAATGAAGACAGAAAGCTAAACAGCAGTGACGTTTGTAGGGTTACTGAAGTTTGGCTAGCTGGTATTTAATGATGTGCTACGTGACCGCTAGCGACACAGCTATGTTAGCATAATATAAACAAGCTAACTTTTTTTCCACTTGATAAAAGTTAACGTGAGTGTTCTCGGTGGTCAGGAACAAATGTAATCGCATGGCAGGATGCTGTAAAAGGACCAAACTTCAGCCAGGAGAACAACTGAGATAATCCATCCACAATACGAGGTTAGTCATTCAAATACTGCTGCATGGGCTGGGCTGTAGTTACATCATAAGGTTTTAAAAACTGAGCTTAAATAAATGATTAGCGGTAATAAAAGCCGAGGGAGGTCAACAGTGATCACTGACTGTTTTAGGAGCTTTTTGAGATTAAATAGAAGAAAATACATAACATTAAACATGTTAACAACACAAAAGCCATATTAAACGCAGACTACTTTGGACCCGGAAGTAGGATTTGTCACGTCATCACTTAACGACCAGATTAGTCACATAGTGGTCAGAAAATTAGCATATTTTAGTGCAATGGATATAGCTAGCTGCTTTTTTAAGGCACAGGGATATAGGTTATAGGATTTAGGTTTAAGTTCCAATGCAAGAAGCAACAAAAAATGATTAGGGGATGCAACATATAACAGGCTCTGTGGAGCAATGGATAGCGCATTGGACTTCTAGTGATTCACTTCAGATGTAATTCAAAGGTTGTGGGTTCAAGTCCCACCAGAGTCACTATTTAACTGAGGGACCTACCTGAGGTTCTATCTATAACACAATTACATGACCTTTAATTAGGAAAGAAAAGTCACAGTTTTTCCTTTTGTTTTCTACTGTACCTTTTCTGTTTTCATTACAGAGTGTCCACATACTAATGGATGAACCATTACAGAAACATAAAAAATATTTTGGTAATTACTAATACAGTTACTGTAGCATGAGCCATTGAGTGGTGGTCTAACAAATTTGTTAAGTGTTCAGTTTTGTGACAAGTTAATGCATTGAATTGCACTTTACGCAAGGCTTTAGGGGACAAAATCAAACATAAGCTAAAAGACAGACATTTAACATTGTTACATGCCTGTAGTCTTATAGCATTACATACTGCAAAGGACTGAAGTCTATTGGATTATTCTGCATGTGGATAAAAAACTGTATGTGGATAAATTTTATGAGACCAGCTTGAAATTCACAGTTTCCTTAAATCATAAGAAAAAATACTCAAACTAAGTTTTACATTCATAGGATGGATTAACACTTTTTTTTTTACCCTTGCAAAAGATTTTTGATATCTTCTTACTAATATTACCTTTTTATTAGATTTTCTTAAAGTCTGAATTTGTGAAACAATGCTCTGTCTCTTGAAAATATAAGATAATTATGTTCTGGCTCCTGGATATGTTGTGTTTGAGTTTCTTTGAGTTTGCTGTTTATAAGTCTTATTTCTATTATGCCAGTGCCCCAGTCTCTCCCAATCTTGTCTCTGTGTTTTGTTATCCTTTCAGTCTCTCCAGTCCGTCATGTCTCATTGTCTGTTTACCCCCAGTAGTATTATCAACTTAGTAGTTTGAGTAGTGTTAGTCTGAGTCTCAGTATTTATTTGTATGTGTGTTACTTCCTGTTTTATTTTGATACTCTCTCGTTCTTGCATGTTATATTCAGTTTTGCTTCCCCTGTCATGTCAGTCAGATTCTGCTCAGCTGTGCATCCAGGTGTGTCCACTCTGCCCTAATCTCCTCCTGTGTAAATACCATCTGTGTCTCCCTCTGTTCTCTGTCATGTCATCCACTTGAGCTGTGTGTTTTGCTTGCATTAGTTTCCTTGTAGTTTTCAAGCTTCCTAGTTTGTAGTTTTTACCTCGCTAGAGTTTTTGTATTCCTTATGTTTTGTGTTTATAACCTAAAGCAATAAAGTTGCCTCTCTTAGTTTACCCATGTCTCTATCTGGCAATTTGGTCCTGCCTTGCCTGTCACACAGCCGTACATGACAGGAACACTAAATCTTGGTCTCACAGGAAGCCCTGAAACATTGGTCACAGTACCCAGAGGTCAAGTCATCATGGGCAGTTAGAAAAGTTATGTGACCTTTATAAAGGTACTTAACCCCAGTGAGTCAGTGGCAGACGCCTGTTAGTGTGGGCAGCTGCTAGGTGGCACATTTTACAGCTGTGTTTTTATGCTTGAGATTTATTTTATGTGGCATCAATAAACCCAATGAAAGAAAAACCAGTTAAAACTGTGTTGAAACACCGAAAATGTGTGTGATTGCCATTTGAGGTGAATCGCTGAGAGGAGTCATTCTGTCCACAACATCTCCTATTGATTACTAAACATAGGATATGCAACTGCAAACTGCTCAGAGACTAATGTACAGACAGGGACAAAAATATTTGTGAACTTGAGTAAGCTCTTTCTGAGTTCTTCTTGCAGGAAGAATAAGAGTTGCCCATTAACAGACAGACAGTGTCACTGCCAACAGCGGCTCTGTGGTTTTACAAATCTGGTTGATGATTTTGAATAGCAACATGACTGCTCGCTTTGAGCACAGAAATGGATCCTCATTCGCTACCAGCAGAATGAATGACAACATTTTTACTTGAGGCGTTGAGGGGACTGATAGCCACAGTGGCATGCTCAGGCATCTTGTTTCGATGTTAAATAAAGTGGTCTACTCAGAGTCTCAACGTATAATGCTGCAGTCTGAGGGGAAAAAAAGTCGAGGCAATTATATTTCTGTCCCTGTTTCACTTCTATTGAAAGTTTCCACAGTAATTTATTTTCTGAATAAGTTCCATGACCTCTCAGGCCTCTAAAAACCTGTTTAAATTCCCCATTGTACAATTTATTTCAAATGTGCCTATGTGACAAAAGGAAAATAAACATTCATTTTCTCAGTCCTGAAAACTTAATTTTTACAGCAGTAGCAACAATTGACAAGATGGTAATAAAAAATAATGACAACTTTACAACAATTTTTCAGGGCTTCCTAAACTTCCTGTGCATCAAGGACCAAAATTCAGCAGAAAAAGGAAATGTGCATTAGTTAATTACAGTACCAATGCATCATCTACTCTAAAATGATAATTTATATATTTTTAATAATAGAATTTTTCAGGCTTCTTGTTATTTTTGTATAAACTCCAACAATGAAGTAATCAGAACTGTGGAATAAAATGCTCAACTTCTAAACTTTTGACTAGACTAGAATTTTTTTCAACTTACCTTTTTTTTTAGTATTTAATGCTGTTCAAGACACGGTCAGATCAAACCAGACATCTGTAAAGAACAGACTGTGTTATGCAGAGTTATGCAGACTAGCAAAACAGCAACATTCAGTATAGCAACATTATCAATGCAAACTGATTTACTTTCATCTTGATATAACAAATTATATTTTTCTAAATTATAAAGCAATTTACAAAAACAGATTTTTTTTAATAAAATAGAATAATATTTATTGCCAGTCCATCCATTTATCCATTTTGTTTTCACCCAAAATCAGACTGCATGATGATGGACAAAGCAGTAATTCACGGTATTCCAGACATCCTTCCTGATCCCACATTCTAGTTCCTCTTGGGCATCCTAGGGCATTCCCAGCTTGATGAGATATAATGTCTCCAGCAAGTTCTGGGTCTGCCCAGTGATCTCCTCCCAGCTGGATGTGCTTGGAAAACCTCCAAAGAGATGCACGCAAGAAGCATCCTGATTAGACACCTGAACCACCTGAGTTGACTCCTGGAGCATCACAATGAAGCAGCGGCTTTGCTCTTAGCAGCGGCTTTGCTCTTAGCACCATCCAGGAGTCTGAGGTCCAGCCACCATTCACGATTACCAAGATTGTATGGCCACAGGTCTAACTGAAAAAAGGATGGTTTAAAGGGTTTTGATTCTTCCTTGTTGAAAAATTGCTACCTAATTACAGAGGAGGGGTTAGCATCCCTCTGATCCTGGGAAACAGCCACTGGTATAGTCTCGAAGGGTAAATCGGTTCCAGGTGAGGGGACAGACTAAGAAAAAAATCTCTCAATAATTCACAATTCACAGTTTGAGAACCTTGCTGGGTAGCAGGAAGAAATAACCTCCACTGCCATGTAGGCCCATGGGTTGGATACTATGCAGCCTGGGTGGAAGCCAAAAGCAGGGGTCTTGATGTGCCGGTGTCTTTAACAAACTAAGCTTTTAAACACATCTGCATAGAGGGAAGAAAATGGCACAAGATGGAGTAGTTTATATAGACACTCTGCAACACTTGTCAGTCACACTGGTTGCTTCTGTGACTGGTCAGAATGTGTGTTGATTTGAACTGTGTACTATCTCCTTTCCTTTTCATAAAGGACGGTTCAGTGTATCCTGTGTGGTAATGCAGGAACCAATGAGGTATCTTTCCTTTGTATTTGGAGAATTCGAACAGCTCTTACTGTGCCACGGACACAGTACCTCTATTATTTCACTCACTCATTCCTAAGCAAAACTGACTTTTCAAAATGCAATGAAGGCGATGCATAAAGGTGGAGACACAGTGGATATGAACTGACAGGACAAATGATGAAAAATGCCATAAACCAAACCATCATAAGCAATGCTACAGCACAACAAGCATGTGCTGTTTGGGGCTGTATGATGGAGACAATAGCTGGCTCATCTATCTCACATCAATCCCCAACAAAGTCCCCCCATTATCAGTTTTCTTATCTGCTTATCTGACTGGTTGTAAGGAGCCGGAGTCTAACTCTGATGATATCGACTGAGAGGTTGCCAGTTTGTCACAGACAGACAAGTAGTCGTTCTCTGACATTAACACGTATAGTGAATTCATAATCACCAGTCAACCCAACTGGGGCAGTATTCACTGATACCAAAAATCTTTTGGATCTATAGAGCTGGCAGCATATGAATGGAGGTCTCAGGATAATTATGGCATTATTCATTAAACTGTGTGTTCTATTACATATTCTGAATTAGGGTAATAACCTTTAATTCTTATTACAACAATAGCCCTCATTTATCACATAAGATACACTTGGTGTTACTTGGTGTTCAGGATTGAGATCAGTTCAGATTTTGGCAGAATTATGAACAAAAGTCAAAGAAATCAATTCAATAATTAATTAATCAATGAATCTTAATCACTAGTTCTTTTACCCATATAAAACTTTAAAATGTCCACATTTAGTGCAAGTTATTTTTTGCACTAACTTGTCTTGTAGCACCTTGGTTCCTGGAGGAACGTTGTTTCGCCTCACTGTGTATTTTTAAACTGTATATGGTTGAAGTGACAATAAAGTTGAACTTGAACTTGAACTTGAACATTATGAGTGAGTCAAAGATCTTGGGCTTCAGGCAAACAAGTGAGGGACGTTCTTTCCTAACCTTTTATTTAACACCAACAACACTTTTTATTACTTTTGGACAACGGAGATGATCTTCTCCATTCAGTTGCTCCCTTTAGGGGTCACCATATCATCTCACAATATCCCTGGCATCCACGCCATCATTCTTACGTCCTCCTGTCATGATCTGGAGTTTGTGACTCCATGTTTATGTTTTAGTAGTTATTATTATTCTGGGTTTTGTTTTCATGTTCCTATGTGTTCCCCAGTCTGTGTGAAGTTTTTGCGTTGTGTCATTGGGTGTATGTGTTTCCTGTTTTATTTTGAAGGTCTGCGTCTTATGTGAGTGTTTTCAGTTTGCCTCCCTAGTCTCGTCACGTTAATCACTCCCAGCTGTGTCCCCCACCTGTGTGTGATCTCCCTGTGTTCTCTGAGTGTTTTTATGTCTTGTCTTCTGTCTTAGTCGTTGCTTGTTCGTCTGTGTTGTTTCCCCTCGGTCTCCCTGCGTCTCTCCGTATGCATTTCCCCGGACCTCCCTGCATCTTCGTTTCTGGTTTGTTTTGTTAGTTTTACCCAGTTTAGGTTTCCGGTTTCATGTTCACCCACCATTGCTGTTTGTACCCACTCCTGTAAATAAATACTCACCTGCACCAGAGCTGCCACCTTTTGGGTCCTTTCTACAACTCCACACGTCTGCCACACCGGACGTGACAATTCCTCCATTATATCTACAAATCTTCTCTCTGATCTTCCACCAGCATCCTCTGTGTTTGTCCAGATCATCTCAGCCTTTCCTCATATGCCTTTATGTCTCCACCCACTCCACTCTGTCACCAGTGCAAACAGGAAGGGGCTCAGAGCTGATTCCTGATCTACTCCCATCTCTAGCTTGAATACACCTGGCACTCATCTATTGTGGTCACCAATGTTCCCTCTAAGCTGCGCGCGTGCGCAATTGCGCACTGCTGGCACGGTCTCTGAGCACAGAAAATCTGCGTTGTGCACAAATTTTTTTAAAATTAAAACTTTAACAATTGTGTTTTGCAGTGTTAGTCAGTAAGTGACTGGCTGGGATTAGAACGATGTCACCTTCTCCCATAGTCCAGCCAATAATGCGATTCGCATTCGTATATACGCAGCTAATCAACACCGTTGACAGGCTATGACAGCGTCCTTATGTGCCGACACCGGTGTTTTAGCTAGCAAAGCGGCGTGGCTGATGTGGAGTGAAGTCACGTTAATGACAACGTTTACAACCATTGGAGATGTGAGCAGGACAGACGGAACAATTGACAGAAAAAGTGTGGACTTTATACCAGTTTTTAAATTGTGTTGATAGGCCACGTAAAACCAGAGTTATGATAAAAATATACGCAATGTTTGGTTTTCTTCCTGAATATTATCGTTGTTTATATTTACTGCGGGAAGAAACGGTAAAAACTGTGTTTTATAAGGAAAACGCTCGAAAGCACTCTCCACCTGTGAGCGAAAACAACGCCAAAAAAACCCCACTCTTTCCTATTGGTGGAAAAATGTACCATGTTGACCAATCAAAAAATTATATGGCAACATGGCATTTAGTTGTTTAGGAAGGGGGAAGTTTTAGGAGTGACAGCGGTGTTTTGAGATGTGAGAGATTTGCGACGTTTAGCGCAAATCTTGTGATGTTAGTGTGTAGTGTAGTCAATAGTTTTGACTACACTACACACTGTGTCAGAACAATGAGGCGACTACTGAATGTTACAGGTGTTACGGGAGTGATACATCTCCTGTTGTCAGGCCTGCAGGTATCAGGCTGTGGTTCTCCTTTATCTCATAGTAGACATAAACTATTTTTTGGAGTGGCACAAATAATTTGTCTATAAATAGTTGCTGCAAAAAACTTTGTTGTTTGCATAACTCAGTTACTTTTTGAAGAAGTAACTATATAATTAATTGCCCAACATTGGTCATTATTTACTGTACTTTGCAGACAGAGAGTTACAGGACTCTCTCCCAGACCACAGACTCATATTCATAATACAAGTCAGAGCTTTATAAAAAAAAAAAAAAAGAAGAAAGAAAGAAAGCTGTGTTTTCAAAATTGGAGTTCAGGTTATTTTTACTTCCAATAGTGTTAACATACTACACAGGTCAATGACTAGATTTCTTTACATTTTCATTGTAAGTGGGCTAAAGCAGTTAATTAAAAGTAGTCTAACATAAATGCTGTAATTTGATTATTTTAATAAAACCATGTAACTTGGATCGATTCGATGCTGGCGTGACCACAGTGCACATGTCTGCTGTTGCTCACAGTGGTCCAAGGGACCGCTCAGTGAGTTTGTGTGTTCGCTCAGACACATGAAAAATTAGAGGGAACATTGGTGGTCACCCAGGACACGTGCAGAGAAACATTTCTAATTCCCTGTGTGAACAAATATACTTAGAGCTGTTCTCGTGTTAATGTTGATTCCAAATACATGATAATACTATGTGTGAACAGGCCCTTTGTAGCTACTATCAGGCAAACCAAATCTCAGGGACTAAAATGTGTGCACATGTATTCAAACTGCAAGGTGTCTACAGTAGAAGTTGCCATCTATGAAAAGAAAAACTTAGACGGTCTAAATCTACTCATATGACTCACTATTGAGAGAAAAGCAGCATCTTGCTAAATCGATTTCCCTACTTCCTACTCTCTAAGTCAACACTGCAAGAAAGCAACACAAGCTTATGTACTGAGAACGTTTCCCCCCCCCACAATCAATAGCAAGCTGCTGTTTCACCTGAATAAGCACTCAAAAAGCTGATCATCCACCCAGCTTCTTATCAGGAGATGCTGGATGAATAATAATGCCAAGTGATGATGACTCTGAATGAAAAATGCGATTCATTTTGGCGTCAAAATGTCTTTGTAATGAGAGATTGTCAACATGAAGGAGATGAGGTTAAAAACAGCTGGACAGGTATTAGGCTTAAAAACAGCTGCACAAAAAACTTATGTTTGAAGGAGTGACAGCAGTTCTTCCACAGTGCTAAGAAAGAAACAGTTAACTGCAGGCATGCGATGAATCAGATGATAAAGGGCGATTTTAAATCGCTCTCTTGATCAAGTGGAAAAAACAGGTGCTTACACTGGGATTTTTTAAAGGTCATGACAGATCAAATATTTGCTTTTGTAGCTTAACTTTTGATTAAAGAGTGCACAGTTTGCATACACACGTCTCCCACAAAATGTCATTATATTATATTTATTTAAGAGTGTGACAAAAATCTATGTTAACCCTATAAACCCTGAACCCTGAAATAATGTCCAGAACATATAGATTTTAAATTTAGATATAATTTTGCATATGTGAATGTAATTTTGTATAATCTTTGTTATATCTGGCATTTTTTTTTTTGGCAGTTTATTGCTCACAGTTTACCTTAAATAAACAAATGGGAGTTGGGGTTAAAAAAGATACACTTGGTGTTACTGGGTTCTAAAGAAAATCCTCCCTTTTAACCAGAAAACTGGAGATCAGGTCTCAAATGCATATATTTCATTCATTTTCACTCGTTGGCTAACTGTGCCAGAAACGCTCTGTCAAGTTTAGCGAGAAATGTGTAGCTGAGCACAATAGTTTTAAAAGTTAAACCATTTGTGAACTTTGAATGACAGGTCAGTTTTGCCTTTAATTTCCCTTTTTCATTCAAACCAAAGTTAGCAGCTTTTTAATAATATGGCTAATTACAACTTTAATTTGCTAGCCAAACTAGCTGAATGTTAGCTAGTTTGGCTACCTAACGTCCAAGCTAACTCCTTTACTCTGTGGTCACTATAATGCTGCTGCTACTACAACAACTACTTTTACCGATAATAATAATCGAGTGATGGACAAAATACCACACTTCACATGAACTTTTTGCCGAAATATATGTTTTTCTTTTTGTGCAGTGTCAAGCAATATAAACCCACTGCAAAAAAGTTGCACCTTCTCGTATATTAGGTGTTAGTGTTGCTCAAATATCTCACCTGAGGAGAAAAAAATGTAAATGCTGAATGTCAACCTTGAACGCCATCCACTGCAGGACATCACTTTGTGTGCACACACCTAAGGTACCTGATTTAAAATGCAGCTGGTGTTAGCAGCTCTATAAAACACGTTTTACTGCTCACCCCGATGGTAAAAGTTATTGTGTATAATTATGTCACAAAAGGATAAAAAGAGACCACAGTCACAAGTCGGGATTGCATTACAATACTGCATCGACAACTAGACTTTATTCACAAGTTGTTTACACCAATAGAACAAAATATCTTCTGTTGTGTTTTGGGGTTTATGTACAGTTTTAATGCAACAGACCAGCTATCTATTCATACTTGATGGTGAGTGAGAAAGAAAGAACAGCAGCAGGGAAACTGATTGAGTATCAACATTGCAAAATAAACAAATAAAAATAAAAGCCCATTATAATAAGCTTGATTCAAATATAGTAGAATAAGATCATTTAAAGTGAATGCCAGTTCACTTAATTCCACATTTTTATAATATACCTGACAGTATCCTAAAAAAGGGGGAGAAACAGAATCTCATTTCACATTGAACACATTATTAAAAGCAGCATTTCTCGTAGCACGTTTCAATTTTGTGATGGAAAAATGTAGACCAGCTTGCTGCAGTGTTACATCATATTGTTACTGCACCCGTTTCAGCCCGCTTTAACTATGATCTGCACAGTTTAGAGAAGATAATCCTTGGCTTTTGTACTTTAAGGTCCTTGGAGCATCTTGTTTAATAAAGAGTCTAACACAAAGTTAATAGATACATCAGCAGTTGGCTGGTTGCTTGCAGAGGTTTGTAAAGGTCATTTTGAGGCAAGGAGAACATTACAGCACACATTTGTTGAATAGTCATGCATTAGCAGCATAGTGTATGCAATTCATGTCATCGGTGATTTACAAACAGAATTAGTAGAATTAACTGAATGAAACATTTCAAACTGTCAACCAATTGATTTTGCACGAGCTGGTTTCCCAAAGCCATCTTTAATAATCAGTGTCTTAACTTCAGGCTATTTAGTAGTGGCTTTTGTCTAGCTAAAACCGAAAATGAGCCGACAATCCCAGGACATTCTGTTTAGAAGCCAGCAAAAATAATGATCTCTGAAGTTGTCTGTAACTGGTGGTGGGGCCTTTTCTTGAGAGGCGTGATACTGAAATAAACCTACATACATGGGCTAAAACATAAAAAACAAGAGTTAATGCTGACTGTGCTCTTTTTATTTACAGCAGTACATAAAACATGTTAATTTTAGAATGGTGTTGGGAAAACCAGCTGAGGCGTGTCACTGCAAACTAATTTCCATTGCAATACAGATTTCACTACTGTACATGGACAAATCATCCATTAATGCTACATTAAGAACCTACTATTCAGAAGCAGAGCTATTCCTTTTGGCATGACAATACTTGTCAGAAACATTACCATTTAAAATGACTCCACTCCAGCATTTTGAACTTATAGTTATTTGAAGTAGGTACTTGTGAGAAGACTCTCACAAACTTTTGGCCGAACAGAAACTTCTGCTCCGGCAGAATGTTCTTCAATGTTTATCGCAGCGGTTTTCATTTAGCACAGGCACAGCTAATCTTTAATCCGCAGGTTAATCCACTAGAATGAGGCCATTTTAAAATGAAGCATTACTCCTTATCCTCGTGGCTTTTACCAGTCCATCTACTGAATGTTTATTTTTTTTTGTTAAGGCAGACATGAGTGTAACTTCACTGACAAGCCACAACATTGTTTTTCCACAAGAAAGAACAATTCAGGTAGAAGAAACACAAAATTGCTTCAACAAAGATGAAGCAAAATCATTTGACCGTATTTCCAGTATTAGCACGTTTTTTTGTTCAACTAAGACAGTTACCGATAATGTGTTAATTTTTGGGTTTCCCCGCTTACTTTTACAAAAGCAAGACTTCGTGGGAGATGGAATCACTCGTGTTTTGCCTAATATCTACCGTACTGACCAACGCTACGTGCTGATGAGTTACAGCATACTGTGACACACTAGCATACTGCATCAAAACATATCAAAAAGCATGGCATTAAATATCAGACACAATATGTGATGATCTGCGTCACAAATGCACCCACTCAGAGACCAATCAGTGGCATCAATTCAGTAAAACTCTCAGGTTTGGCAACTGGCCACGTTGAACATTGCCCAGAAAATCAGAATCAGATATACGATTACATTTTGAGCCATCTTATTTTGATCATTGCCAGCTGATGCCAATGAGATCAATGTTCATCTATAAACAAAAATTATGATAATTAGACACTTAACAGAATACAGATGAATTTGAAAAATCGCTTAAAAGGCGTTTAAATGCGGCAAAATGTTACTTTGGAAAACAGGCTGCTTGGATCATCACAACAGAAGGAAGGTCTGTCTATGTACAGGATAGTTTCAATGGTTTCCTGGCACAACGTTGACTGAGATCAAATGGGAGATGTTAAGAATTGCAAGGAACGGCTGCACATGGAAGGGAGAGGGGTCACAAGGAGGAAAGACGAGACATGCGGAAATGAGAAAATGGGATAAAAGATGAGAAAAAACAACTGATGACAAGATAGGGTGAGAAATAGGAAATTTGACTGCAGGAAATAATAGAAGCGATAAATGGTAAAAACATGGGTAAATATTAGACATGAAAAGGGCATGGGAGTAGCAAGGAGTGTGAAAACAAAATGAAAGTAGAATACAGTGGAGAGAGGAGGAAAATGAAGAAGGAGTGGAGAAAAAGAAGAAAGGCAGACAGGAAAACACAGATTAAGTGAAGTGTCAGAAGGAGGAGAAACAAGAGACGGAAATGACAGATGAGAAGCACGAGAGGGGAAAGAACATAAATAACAGGGTAAAAAATTTAGGAGACGGGAGAAAGACAAAATAGGAAACAATATAGGAGAAGATCCTTGGGATGAGGAGTAGAGAAGGTGTTGTTTTCTACTGTGGAAGAGCTTTCAGGATGGCATTCACCTCCTCAGCAACGGCTGTCAATGCGAACTCAAACTGATCCTGCAGACAGACAAAAAAGAGAAAGAAAGAAAGTTAATACATGCAAGAACAAAAAGATTACTAAGTGTTTGATTTCAGCGATACATGCTACTTTGCATTTACCCTTCAAAAATCCTTAATATTGCATCAGTTTGCGGAGATTATGATGCTGAACAAAATGTGGAAGTACCCAACTTTTATTTCCCACAGACCTTTTTGTCTGTGATCATAGAAAAGCCTGTGAAAAAATCCCACTGGCTTTGTGGCAAAGGGAGACTCTAGCTTCATGGCCGTGAAGTTTAGATGGCCATGCTTATGTTAGAGAACTGTTATGTTGTTTTGAAACACTTATTTATACTCGTGCGTGATCAAAACATGGTTGACCTATGAGTACTTTATCCTCACAGTAAGAAGTAGATTAAAGGCACAAACAGCAGATCAAATTCAGAAATGAAATCAGAGTGCTGAGGCTGGGTCTCCTGACCACAAAGGGAATCAATGTGTGAGGAGTGCAGGGAGAGTGCTGTGACAGCAGTTCAGTCAGGATACATGCTTTAATAAAACCTGGATCAATACCATGGATGTTTTACACACATCCTGGGTTTCCTTTCTAATTAAGTTCACAGATCAGCCGGTAATTGTTTCCAGACCAGCCGGAGTCATTCAGTGTACAGTGTGATGACGATATACTTGGTTGTAGGTCTCTGAGGCAGTGAACAAATGTATTTTAGAATATGAGTCTTTTTAATAATTTGTTTGAGGACTTTTTCCCCCAAAAAATACTTACAAAACTTTATTCCCTTTATTCCCTAAACACTTAACCAAAATGGAATAGAACCACCTTTTTTGCAAATTCTTATTCTCGATCATTCACTTCATATAACCAGAAAGCCTCCACTACAAGTTCTGATTAGGACAACCTGGGACAGGTTATCAGCACCTATTTGAACTCTATACATATTCCTCTGTGATTTGACCTGATTTTCCCATAATCCCTTTCAGAAATCGATTCATCTGAGCTGAAGCAGTGGAGCCAGTCCCCAAAACTCTCAAATCTAGTCTCTCTCACAATAGGGCATAGAGATTATCATCTCAGCAAAGACTTTTAGACAAAGTGAAGTTTTGATGGGAGTGTGATCGATTGTTAGAAAGACAGTTCTGGGGCATTAAGGCGATCTAAGAATGTCAAGTTGACATTTTGAGTTTACCATGGCAATCCTTCGTGTAACCTTTCTACCCAAATTCATGTGACAGCACAGATGGATTGTTCGTTTTTTTGATAGAGATGCTGAGAATGACCTTACTTACATTATATGCTGATGGAAATAAAAGTAGCCTTCCACAGTAGCAACCTTAAATGTAATTACTGCAAATCAGCCTGTATATGCAAAACATTCTCACTGTCATTCTCGGATACTTAGGACTTCTTGGAGTCACATTTTAATCCTACTATGGTTTCGATTTCCAACATGCAGCATAACGGAGCTCATGTTGTAGATTAGCATCTTGATGGGTCACACAGTGGAGCAGATCTAAGTCACTGGGTGTGTTGCATAGGTTCATGGTGAACATCTTTCATTGATGAACCAAGATTTGAAACAGCGAAATATTATAGTGTCTGACTCATTCCAATGTAGCTGAAGTGAGATCCATCCATAGCTATCACAACTTATTATATTCCCTCATGTAATTTGACTGCTGGTACAAAAGCAAAATAATACAGACAAATCTGAGAAAAGCTTTAAATATTTTTTTGATACTTTAATGTTCCTGATGATGCACTGTGTGAGAAGTGCTGTTCATGCACTAGTGTGCAGTCACTACCATACATTTTAAATCTAATAAATATATATATTTTTTCTGCTCATATACATCTTGTTCCTTGATAAATGTTGGCGAAGGTCCTTTCTCCTTCAAGGACCTGCACTTTTATTTATATTTGAGGATTTGTTGAAGTTTGTGAAATTACGTTAAGCAGGATTTTTAAATGTAAAAACAAAAAAAGTCATCTGTTCACACTGTTCCATAAATCAAACAAAATCTGCACAAACAAACAGGATTCAGGTGTGTGTTACCTTAGTCTGAACCATTCCTGGCCTCTGGTCCCGCAGGTGCTCCAGAGTCGCTGCAATATCAATCTCCTTGGCACCTGCCATACACACACACACACACACACACACACACACACACACACACACACACACACACACACAAAAATGATGTTGGATTGTGTTCAAGGCACCACCAAGATAATCCAGCTAACATCACTCAATCTGCTCTTTTAAACCAACTCCCATTAGAACAGCAAAGGCGATTACATTCATCCTCTTAGCACAAACACACACACTCTGACTCTAGAAAACAGTGATGGTCTTTAGTTGAAATGAAAAAAAGATGAAGAGGCCAAAGGAGCTGGTGCAGAGGACTTTGTGAGGGAAATCACAGGAACACATGTTTGCTACATTTTCTAAAGAAACCTGAGTCAATCTGAAAGCTCCTTGTTAGTCTTTGGTTGTTCTTAGCCTTTCATGAAGGTTGCCCACCAGAGCTCTCTCAGCCACTGCCAAAAGCTGACGTGTGTTTGTCTGTGTGTGTATTGCCCGTCAGTCTGTCTGTATGCCAGACTGGGATAATGTCCCACAGCTGACAAAAGTGTGGCTGGCTGCAGTCAGCTCAATGACCTCAGGCCAAATGCTGGTCAGATTATCAGAGACTGTGATACATTACAAACATATTATAATCCTTTTGGAGTCAAACACAAGGAGGCATATACGTATCTGACGTGTATAATCTTATGTGACCATAATTGAAAAACTAGATTTCTCCAGTTTCAGCACTTAAGCCTTGATAAGCCAATTCTAGCCTTTATGTTTTCTTTTTAAATTTGTCTTAATAGTGTTTTTAGTTAAGCACTATTTAGACGAGCTACTTGGAATTGATTGGATCAATACATAATACAATATTACAATTAACAAGACTTTATTTAAAAAATGGTTTGCTTCTGTTTCTCAGTGTGGAAATGGACAAAACTATGGGGTCACAACTTTTACTCCTTCAGTTCAGGTGTTTTCAGTCCCACTGCCACAGGTGAACAAAATCAATCAAGCTATACAAATGTTTGTGAAAAAAACTGGTTGTTTTAAAGAGCAATCCAAGGGTAACAGCAATCTACCGGTGCAACACGTCAGTTTGTGCACTTTCTCCCTCCTAGATATTGCACAAACAACTAAGTTTTACTACAGTGACTGCTACTATTAAAGTGACAGACAACATCAAGTTAATGCATAAAAGTTGCCAGTGCTTTGCAGAGTTTGAAAACCTTCTCTGACATCAACAACAGCACAAAGATTGTGCGCCCAGAGCTTCAATGGGATGGGTTTCCATGGCCGAGCAGCTGCCGCAGGCGTGCTTATTGTCCACAAACTGCATTATATCAAGTTTCTAGAATTTCTTTTTTATCGCCACTATGAAAATCTTTTGATGTTATTTATGATTTTTATTTTTTCTGTCTTTCCAAAATACATCACTAAGGTTACGTTTACCTTTAAATACAATAATCTTCCTCAGTATATCAAATACTTGAGTACTACTACTAATAGTTTCAGCTTGTATGACCCATCTGCTACTCAGTTTTACTTAATATTGCTGTTGGACTGTGTGGCATGAAAATTGTGTAAAATTTGGGATGAAAACAAACAAAGGTAAGAAGAATCCATTCAGAAGGCCAGATAATACTTTGTAAAAACGCTAGCATTGTAATTATTTTTGCTGATGAATTAACAAATAACAAAAGACATTCATGGAATTGCTCTTAATGCACTTATCAAAAATAAAAAAAAAAACCCAAAAGGATATTAAAACATTTTTTTCTCAGAAAAATCTCTATTATATGTTAATGTAGCTTTTTAAATACCATTTCTGCAACAAATGAAGTGTAAGCTACTTTTAAAAGACTCATTGTACTTATAACGGTCTTACGGCCGCCCTGTGATGTCAATGGAGCATAACCAAAAATTGCAGGTACCCACGCATTATTTGAGAAAAGAATCAAAGAGACATAAAACACAAGAGATGATTCATAAAGTCAGAGGGAAAAATAGATGTTAAGGGGGGAGGAAGACATGTCGCAGAAATAGAGAAATTGTTCTGGGAGAGAAAAGGGACAAGAGAGAGAGAGGTGGGAGCAACAATTAAATTCAGAAAGAACAAAAGACAGAAAAAACATTTAATTTGTTTTCTGTCCTTCCGTTTCTCTCCCCCACCTTCTCCTCCTCTATCCAAATTCTGAGGAAACAAAAAGCGCAAGAATTACTTTTTCTTGTTGTGACACATAATAACACTCCTTTTTCTTGCCTGCATGAAGAGGAAAATGAATGGTGGGAGAACCGCTCATTCACACCATTTTCTCTTTCTGTTTCACAGGTTTTGTGAGCTTTTTCCCCCCTTTTCACAACACAATAGACTCCCTTCTAGCCAGAAAAGCTGCAGCAGACTACTCACTGCTTTAGTTTTTCTTTTTTGAGAGGAAGGACTTAACAAACCAAGGGCTATTGTGAAGATTCTGATAAAACTCAAAATGGACGGTATTAAGAAAAAATGCCTAATTCGGGCTTTCCCTTGAAGGAGATGGTGGAAGCATGAAAAAAGCGGGACTAGTATAAAAACCTCTGCCTCATTTTGAGATTCCCTCTTCTGTAAGACCGCTTTGGGGTGGAGGTCGAGGAGTAGGACTTAGGAGGGTAGAGGGGGGTGTGCTATAGATGAGAAGGAGGAGAGAAAGCCTGGAAAAAAAAGAAAGAAAGACACGCAGCCCTTGAGGAGGCCACGAAAACCCCAAAGCCGAGGGCTGGGTTGACCAGCTGGACCTGAAGAAAAAAAGTGCAGAAAGAAATGGTGCAGTGCTGAAAAGCTCTCTGGTATTCACTGTGTTTTGATAGATTCTTAAGATGAAGAGAAAGGTGATGGGTGGTGGTTAGAAACAGGAGAGAAGTAAGGGCGCATTTTGGAAAAGTTGAAGGGAAAAAAAACGTGAGAACCACCTCAACCCTGCTACATCGCTATAATTCTTGAGGAAATTTGCAATTCCTTGGGAAAAAACTGTTGGAATCTATTGGGAAAGAGGGGAAGGAGGAGGAGGGAGTGTGAAGGAAACTGGGGTTATTCTGTCTCTGAGAGGATGGAAGAAGAGGAGGAGGCAGTGAGAAATTTCTTTGATCAGGATGGAGAAAACCTGCAAACCCAAAGGCTTTAAGGTTCTCAGGACAAAAAAGGAGGAAAGTAGAGCTGAGAAAGTGAGGTACGAGAGGGCAACTAGATTTTTCAGGTATTTCGTTTTAAATACAAACCTATATTATCGTCTTTTCAACAGGGCACTTTACAATCATCTATTTAATCCTTAAGCACTTGCAAACATACAGTGGCTTAAACGGAGGAAGACAAATCTTATAATCTACAGACATCAGCCAGGTCAAATCGTTTAAAACTTTATTTGAGATGATACGTTTTTGTAGACGATTGTTGCTTTTCACCGTTACAAAGCAATGGCAGCACCTTTAATTTTATACATTAGTATTTGTTGCCTGTGATTTTGTATAATTTAGTTAGTTAATTTTGGTAATGAGCACGTTTCCAGTTTAACTAATTGTAGACACACGTACAATGCTGAGCTGTAAAATGAGGATAAGTAGGGGATAAGTACATCATAAAGAAATAGCATACAAGCAAAAGCCAAAGCAAAACTCCTAATTAAAGCTGCAATAACTGATTTAATTATAACTTCATAGCAAAACTAATGTATGAGCATTAGCTCCGTCTTGGTCTCAACCAAATTCGGAGGAAAATATCTGCTTGCTACAACTGAAACTTTGCCTTTTTGTTATGCAGTTGTCTGGGTGATGAATACAGAGAGTAAACCAAAGAGGTTACAACGATTGGCTGGAAGACCAAAGCACTAAACTCATGAGTTAATACTCTATTTGGCCTTTTTAGGCACCCGTTTCATGTTAATCTTTTCCAGATGAATAACTTTAATTACTCTGCACATTAAAATCTTCATTTTATGCACTGTAGTTTATAAAAATCTAACATGTTAGAAGACGATCACGTGGTTTGTATATGGGATATAAACACCTAGGATATGGTAATGCAGTACTACAGTACGTATATAAGTACTCAAGTGAACATACCTCAAATTTGTCCCAAAAAGATAAAGTACGGAGCAAAGAAATTTATCTTTTTAAATGAGAAATTTAAAGATAATAGTGACAGACTGGTCGGTTGGCACAGCTCAGACCAAGTGAGAGTCTTCTACCTTTGCTTCTGCTGATTTTCATGTTTTACCTCGAAGGATTACACGCTCCTGTATGGGTTCAGCAGATTTCACAACTCCCCCAGTTTATGAAACATCTTCAGAGGCAATAAAATAAAGTAAAAACATAAAGTGCTGTCAAAATCCTATTTTTCTGCTAACATAAACACTCTACCTAACACAGATTTCACACCGTTTTATCAATGGTGAAATCCACTTTGATCCTCACAATAAAACCTCTCTAGCATTTCCTGACCACGGTCCGATTACATCACTCAGAGAAAAGATGATTTTCTTTTCAAAAAGATAAAAAAAATATTTTGTTTATTAATATCTCAGTGAGGACGGGGAGGGTTAGGCCTCGTTTTAGGGCCTTTATCTGGCTTATTCACAAAGTGGAGCAAACAAACATGAAGAGCCTTAATAAACGTGAAGCTTTACCAGCTTGAAACAGCTGGGTGATGAACAGACGTGATGATACTTTCATGTAGGAGACTATGGTTCTACTCCTGTTTGTGCTCATCATTAATTTTTTATTTTTTAATTTGGTTTTCAATTATTTTTAAGATGTGCTGCAACAAAAAACATTTTCAATCTCAATTGCTAATTTGCTTTTTATAACAAATAATCCTTTCTGTCATCGTTGTATTTTTACTCAGTTGTATATAGTATTTGTATTTGTATTCTATTTTTATCTTATTGTATATTTATTTTATTTTATTCTACTGTATATAGTATTTTATTTTATTTTATTCTGTACAGTTGTGTACTGTATTTATTCTTATTGTATTCTAATTTTTGCCTCATAACTTTTGCACTGTCCACTTCCTGCTGTGACAAAACAAATTTCCCACGTGTGGGACTAATAAAGGTTATCTTATCTTATCTTAAATTCATGAAGAATGTGTGTTTTTTTTAATGACTCATGCTTTTACAATTTATCAGGGGTTAAGGCTAGAAATTATTAAAAGCTTTGAGTCACTTTCGGTGACAGGTAGGCGTCGCCTAAATACTGTACCTGTCTGTTAGGCTTCACCTGACCTGGTTCAAGTGTCGACTGTGTTTGTGCAGCTGCATTTTAAGTATGTTTTTTTAGCAGCATCTGTGTGATGCATTCACACAACGCATGGATGCAAGCTAGTTAGCTTGGAAAGGTCAAAGGTCACAAAGCTAAAGTTGAGATCAGTCCACATAGCTATGGTAATCCATTATATAAAGACTAATAATAATAGAATAAAAGTGAAATTAAGTTGTATTTAAGTTGTAAAATCTAATGGCAGCAAAGGACAACTTTTTGCATGTTTCACATTCTCATATATATTTTCAGTGTAGTGTTAATGGAAACTTTTGACCCACAGCTAATGTGTTAATTCGATGTCAAGCAGGAAAATGCTCATTGCTCTAATTTGCTGCCACAGTAGCCTCGGCTACACTTCACATCATTTGAAATCTCCTCCATTACTTAGCAAAGAAAAGAAAACAGTTTTCCTTAGTTTTCCTCTTCTGATATCTATGTACTCTCCCTGCTGTCTGTCAAAAAATATATTTTGTTTAAAAATATCCAAGGCAAAAGTTACTTGTTATGAGATGAATTAATTTCATGTTGCTTCAATGGCCAATTAGGTTTTTATAGACAAGTTTGGAATGGGAAGGATTTGGGAAGGAGATAAAAGGACATGGAGGACTTTCCCCCTCGCATCCACCAACTCCCGCCCATTCCTCCCGGCCCCTTGGTGCTTGGGAGGGGCCCCATCACAGTGTGACAGCCTGGGAAATGGCCACTGAAGCCCAAACTGACCCTTTGATCTGGAATTAAAGACCCAGGAGCTCGTTCTGCTACAGCAGCACCACCACAGGACAAACGCACACTTACAAAGAAAGATACGCACACATACACACAAATATCCAATCAGTAGAAACAGTGGATTGATCACCTTCTGTCTTTACATCGTGTAACCGAAACATGAGGAATCAATTTTTAGAAAGACTTTACTGACACACACTAAACATCTGCCTTATTAACATCATCTACCTTTTCAAAGTTCTTCTAACATGAAGCCCACACTCAATTAGAGACTTTTAATTTGAAAGACATGAGACTAGTCAGATGTGTAATTACAGGCTCAGGCTTATAAACAAATCGAACCACATGAATGGAGGAAGTAAAAGGAAGTTGGTTTGTTAAAAACAAATCAAAATATTTTGTAAATAAAATACAATCAACCTGAACTTCAGTAAAGGAGACTTCACTTAACATGATATCAAGAACCGTCACTGCCCCTTAAAATATTCAGTCTCTTACATAATTACTCGCTGTGTTATTATATCATACTGTAATTATAGTAATTATCAAGCACTTATAATGTGCTTAAAATCCACTGGCTGTGAGTCCTGATGGCACTTCAAATAAACAATTCATGGTCAGTTCAGGTTAATTACCAACAGCCTGCACACTAATTTTACATCTCCACTTCTTTTTAGCTCGTTTCTGTCACCACGTCATGAAAATCACACTTGCTCTCTGTCTGGATTTTACTGAGTTTAACTGTGTTTTGTTGGCAAGACAGGAGAAAAACAAGCTGCAGCATGGTGCCAGAGCAGCGGAGCATCCACTGAGATAATGAAACAGATATTCATTTGCAGTAATTAAGCAAAAGCTAATAAAAAATAACTAATAATATATTTTAAAAATCAGCTTGTTTTCTCTGGCTCAGAGGCAGAAAGTAAGAGTGATCGAGTGTGCTAATGGAAAATGTCATTGTTCGTAGCTACTCATCACTGTAATGATCTAATTAAATGTCATTATTTTCAATGCAATCATCCAACTTTGCAAAAAGCAATAACTTTGATGATAGCGGGAATAATTTGACAGCCGTGCTTTTTATTTCTCCAGTCACAACAGGGAGGGCAAACTGAGCACCTTCTCCACACGGGCGAAAAGGAAGGGCGGGGAAAAGGATAGGGAACACCTACCTTTAGCCATCTTGTTAAGGACCATGTCGATCAGGATGTAGGTCCCAGTTCTTCCAGCACCATCGCTGCTCAGATGGATGAGAGAGAGAGTAGGATATGAGGGAGAGAGAGAAAAAGGGAGAATGCAAGAGGATGAGAGACAGACGGAGAAGCATTAATTAAATTTGTCTGATAACGTCATATCGTCGCTTATCGCCAATTAAGCAATTTTCTAATTCCTGTCACTTGATGTTTTTAATTATACTTCTACATTAATTTCCATAATGTTCATTTACATCATTACTCTGTTGCTATGTGATGTCATACGTATACGGATGTGGAAAATGCACAAAGTGTAACATTAATACGAGTGAATAAAAGGAATAAAAATCTTTTACAGGTACACTAAATGTTCCTGTTAATGCCCAAAAAGCAATACTGCATTAATACAGTTATGTACTGATTAGGTAAAAATATGAGCGGCTGAGTGTGAGAGCTGATTAGAGATAATTACACAGCGCATTATCACAATCAGCTCTTCCACCGTGTCGACTTCTTCAAGTTCAGACAAGGAGGACTAAATGTTCTTTCAGTGTCTCATACAATTTTAAATAACATATAACCCAGGAAAAAAATATTACACTGAAATGTTTATAGCATAAGATCACTTGGCAGGACTGCTGGCAAGCTTGCAAAGCCGAGTAACACCTTCAGGTTTACAGTTGCTATATTTATTTTGTATCCTCTGCCATGTTCATGTTATTGTCTTTCTTTGTTTTTCCTCTGGAGTGAAGACAGACGCGACCCAACTCCAGTGTTAAGCGAGCGAGCATCAATCAGAAAGATTTAATACGTCGAGGTTTACGAGTCTTCTAATGCCATTTCAGGGGGATAAGCAACTTCAAACGTGTACAATTATGGAAACGAGAGACTGAGAGGTTCTTTTTAAAACATCAAAAAATGTAAACCTGTTTTTAGAGACATAGGAGCAAATGTATGTTTGTCTATTCTGAAATAAACACACTGAACACAGTGTGCAGAAACTGAATTACGCTCTGCTTTGTATGTGGAGGGAATATTTTCTATCCAAGATTTATTTCAAGTGTTGAAAATTGATGTCTGCACCCCTACCAGTCTATTTCATGCGCTGGTGTGTGCACGTGTATGTGTGTGTGTGTATGTGTGTGTGTGTGTGTGCATGCTGGCATGGGTCCATACTTTCTGAATATTTCATTTTCACTGGGACCTTTGTTATTTTCTGCAGTAATTGAGAAGTGCCACTGCAGCCTGCGAGTGTGTATGTGCCTATTCTACAGAGATGCTCTGATCTTACACACTAGATTTGCACGTGTTCATGTGTGTGTTATACAGGTTATTACGGTGTGATTTTAGCTCTATCGTATCACTGCACCTTGCCAGGATCATTACAAAGTGATCAAAGATATGTGATGTGTGTGTGTGTGTGTGTCAGCACACGCCTGAGGGCTGTGAGTAAACATGTCAAGATGTCTGCTGCCTTCTCTGACTCTGTTTAAAGTGATAGACATGGAAAGAGGCAAGGAGGAAGGGAAAGAGAAAGATGAAATAGAAAAATACACAGTGGATGGAAAAAAGAGAGAACGCTGCTGTGTGATTATTGAATTTCTGCATCTGCGCTCTTCAGTGTGCTCACTCCTCACTCTGACTGCTTCACTCTGCCCTCTGCATGCATTACAGTGATAAATGGCTGTGCACAGTTGACTTTGACAAAATCATTTGGAGGCTCTAAGTGAAAGTCTCTACAGCATGAACATCAAAGTTTATCAGTCTCTATATTATCGCAGCCTTAGATATGTTTGGCTGCTTGAGTTTAGGAATGTACTTGGACCGGTCCAAATCGAGGTTAGAATCTTGTCTTCATAAGCATCTAAATGCATTCGAAGCGCATTAATCACTGGAAAACTTCACTGCCACTCAAACCTTACCACCCAGAAAATATCCAGCATAAAAAGCGTCAGCCCTCCAACTGTAAGAAATATGGATTCCCCAGCTTTCCACCCAGATTTTCTCCTCCTGCTGAATAGATGATCCGCTCTAACGCTTGCTTTTATTAAAACTTTCGGCATCTCTGAAGAACATTTTTAATTTGTGGTACCTCTAAAAGCTGGCATTACAGAAACTCTCAAAATGAGTACATAATCAATGCAAACTTCACTTTGATCTTTTTATCATGATCTCTTTTTATAAAGGCACTTTTCTAAATACACAGAGTGCTTCACACTGGGAAGCAAACCCATAACATGCAGATTTTAATAAAGCAGAGAAATGTTTATCATCTGCTTGTCAGTTTCAAAAACTGGAAGTTCAAAAAACGCAATATTTCCTTTCCTTTCATTAAAGTTGATTCAGCACATCATATACTAAAGGAGGTAACAAAGGAGACACTGAAGCACCTTTCCTCTGTATTTAGGGAATTCAACCCACTCTTGTTATGGCTGCCACACAGATACAGATGGGTCACTTCACTCAGTGAGGAGCCTTCTTAAGTAAAACTGTTGATTTGTGCAATTTCCAAAAATCAGTCGGTTTGGCAAAAGGTCTGAAACCAAAACCTGTGCACTTCATAGGAGAAATAAACTTCTATGATAAGATGTAAATAAAGTCATACCGGCTCCAAGAAATGTAAATTAATAAGTGCTTCAATATTTTTGTAGAGCGTCTGCTTCGTTTTATTTCTCCTGTGTGGCTACAGCCACATTTAAAGTCTCCTGCTCTTTATATGTTGAGAACTTTTTAGTGTAATGATTGATTAGACTTCTGGTGTCACTGTGAACTTTATCATTTCAGCAGGGAGGGGAAATCAATACGCAGAAAGAATCCATATTTTTAAAAAAAACCAACATTGCAGATTTTTTCCTGCTGTGCTGGTGTGAAACCTGTTTTTATCACATAAGTAAATTTCTCCTGCCAGTCAGCTCTGATGAAGACAGTTTGTCTGGATGCTGAGGTCAGAGATGTCGAGCAGCGTCGGTGCAGACTGGATGAATCAAACACTTCACCCACACATTTCACTTTTAATGTGGAGGGTTTTTTTTCACTCAAATCACAGGGAACATCTGACTCGTTACCTTACCTACTATGTTTAAGATATTTACTTCCTTTGTTACCATAGTCACATCATTACATTTAGGCTCACTTGTGCTGCAACATGCAACACAATAATTATGTGTGCAATGGTTTTATCTATGCAAACTTTAATATCATACTGACCAAAAATGAATAAACACCTCCAACTGTGCTTCACATTCTCCCGCCTACTGAGGATTTAAGTGATACCAAACTAACGTGAAAACACTGCAGCCTTCAAGCACATTAAAAAGTAAGGAAAGTTACCCTTGTGGGTAACAAAGTTCATCTTGTGTTAAGCAGTGCAGGCGGTGACAGGCTGACTTGGTAAATTAAAAATATTGAAAAAATTTATTTTGTCTTTAATTGTGTTTGTAAGCACAAATTATTAATTTCTTTTGTCAGGATAATTTTTAGACTAATGAATTTACCACCATAATTATGTTGCTTATTAACTTCAAACAGGAATGATGCATATCAACCTCTGTGCTCACCATAGCTGCGTGTACTTGTCCTACAAACCCTAATAGCAGCTTTTTCATGTACTCGCTGCATACATGTTAAACTGAAGCTCATATGTCCCAAGAACACTGAACAGATTGAGTGAGATTTTGTGGGTGCTCATATTTATTTCAGAAAGAGAATCAGACATGCACGTGGCATAAGTGACATAAGTATTTGTGTTTTGCATTGCAATTTTAATTTCTTATTTTTACTACTGTCATAATACATTGCATAAAGTTTCTTTTTAGTTTTATTAGCTTACTGTAATGACATACATGTACAGTAAAATGGCACCACAGTGGCATTGTTAGATGATTTGGGAGGAGAATAAATCAAATTGTCAAAGGTTTTATTTCCATTATACAATAACATGTCATGCTAGCTTCTATATGTTTGTTACCACTAAGCCTTTAAAGCCTAAACCATAAAATAATTGCCAGAAAATTTAGCGTTTAATGTTCATTCTGACAAAATAAAAAATAATACATTCATTTGCATATAGGAGTTTTAATTTTTATCATATCTGCTGCATCCAGCATTTTTTTGGTGCAATTTCTTCCTTAAAAATGAATTGTGCAGTTTATTTCACATTGACTTTTACATCATTGTCTCAAAAACTCGTGGATCAAATGTGAAACACTTGGCTTTAAAGGACTAGGACTGGCCATTGTAATTCTTTATCATTCTGTTGCACTGAAAGCTACCTGAAAAGCTTGCAATTGATCTAAAACACCGCTGTGACAGTACTGCAGGAAGTAGAAAGACAACTCATATTTCAACCATGTTAGTTTCTCTTTAGTGGCTCCTTGCTAAATTCAGCATTGAATTTAAAATCCTTTTTCCTCGTCTTGAATTAGGCCCTATCACTTCTTAAGAACCTCATAGTATCATTTCATCTCAATAGAGCACTTCGCTCTCAGACTACAGGCTCACTTGCGAGCTTCCAAAAGTAGAATAGGAAGCAGAGCCTTCAGCTATCAGGCTCCGCTCTCTCGTTTGCTTTTGGGAGACAGAAACATCCTCTTTACTGCAAAGATTAGGCTTCAAACCTTCCGTTTTGATAAAGCTTATAGTTAGGGCTCGATTAGGTGACCGTGAGCCCTCAGGCTGTTGGCAGACTTCCAATGAAGCATTGAGCATTTCTTATCCATTCCTGTCTTTTGACTTCTCAGTTATATGTTACTGTGCTACTGCTACATGGAAATAACTTTTGTCTGCTCTCTCCTGTAGTATGTGTTTAGTCCTATATGTTGTTCTCTCTGTGCTCTTCCTGTTAAAAGGGGGTTCTTTCTCCTCACTGTCACCATGTGCTTTCTCCAAGGGGAAGATTTAATTGTCTGGGTTCTCTCTCTAATGTTGTCTGGTATTCAACTTAACAGTAAAGTGTCTCGAGATGACAGTTATTGCAAAATGCTGCTATATATATATATGTATATATATATATATATATATATATATATATATATATATAGAACTACGTTGATTTCAATGCCCGGCAAGTCGCATACCAACAAATCCTGTTTAAAATTCGAAACCTCTAATGCAATAACACACGTCAAATTGAAGGATTTGGTTGATCATCAGAGTAAGTAAGTGTCATAAGAGTAGCCGAGAAAATTCAGGATGTTCAAGTTACTGTGGCTGGTGCTCCATAAAGGCAGGTTTAATACTCTGGTGTAGACTAGCAGTTAGAGCGAGAAATGTACAGTTTCATCATAGTGGAGCCATTGCACCATATTAAATAATAGATCATTTGGTGGAGTAGTGAGCAGACAGACATAAGGGCTATCTGTTATTGAAGTTTTTTTTTTTAATCCAATCATCTGAGGATGCTTGCACAAAAAAACTGTGGCAGATTTTTCTGCTAAATACCGATTTAATTATGTCTCACTGGTCTGAGTTATTTCCTCAGGTGGTAGGGGTATGCAGATGTGATTATACAAAAACACACACACATATGCAAACACAACAGCTGCAACCCTGCCTACTTCTATTTACCCTCTCTCACTCTCACCCACTGGCTCTGACCGGCAAGCTGCAAGCTTTGAACTGCCTCCAATTAAAAGTTACCCTCCTCCGCGGACAGTTTGTCAAATTAAATCACAACTTTTTGGCTAATCTCTCATTTAAAATGTTTGTCGTCCCACACATGCTGACAAGTGACATGGCAGTTGGTGGGGAATTAAATGGTGATGTGGACTGGAGGTCAGAAACCACAAAGGACCTGGGCAATTTGAGTTTTAAATCCTCTGAAAAAAGAAACTTTAAAACAATTTAACCAGCAACTTTAAAAGATCTGTGCTTGTTTGCGAGTTTGCCAGCATAATGCAGCATGTCTCTCTGAAAACAGAATGCATTTGATACTGAATTCACTGAATAGAAGCTAGAACCCTATGAATAAGCCACCATAAAAAGCATTCTGCCTTAGTTATTAGCATACTTGCCTGCAGTGGACTATGATAGGACATGAGCGGCCCCGGTAGCACTTGTTAACTTTCCTGTAAAAAAAACAAGACAGAAAGAAAAAGTTAGTGTTAACACAGACATGATAAAAAGGAGAGATATCGCTTAAGAAATCCGTCATAGAAATCAACAGAAAAAAATACTTTAAGGAGCCAATTATCTGCTTTATAACAGCTGAACTGGGAAACCAATGGTGTTGCACAGCTGAGGTTCAGTTCAGTTTTATCTCCCTGACAGAATGCATATTTACTAATAGTAATAAAGATGAAGGTAAGTACACTTTTCTTCTTGGTTATTGCATGCATAGATGAATTAAAACCTGCAAGGAAAAAATTTAAAACAGGAAAGAGTTAACCTAAACATTACTTTAGAACAGTAACACCTGATTCTGGAGGATTAATATCACAGATACAGCATCACATACAGTCAGCACAGGTGCATCTAGGCTTCAAAAAATAAGAAAAAACATCCTGCACAAAACTACTTATAATTTTAGTATGTTTTACATGTTTTTACATGTCAAAACTGGTACTCAGTAAGGCTATCACTGCCATAAAATTCACCAATTTGTCCCATACCACCTACCATGGTATAGTGGACAATTTGATAACAGAGCCCTAATTCCAAAAAAGGTGCAATGCCGTTTGAAATGTAAATAAACATGACACAAATATTTGCAGATAATTTTAGATTTGGCAGCAGCGTCACATCTCAAAAGAGATGGGATGGGGCAATTAAATGCTGGACAAGTGAGTGGTACTTAAAAGTAACAGCTGGAGGAACATTTTGCAACTAATTAGGTTAACTGGCAGCAGGTCAGTAACATAAAAAAGACATCTTAAAGAGTGTTTCTCAGATGTGAATATGAGCAGAAATCTGCACGTACAAATTGTGGGAGAATTTAAGAATAATGTTCCTGCACTTCCAATATCGCATTCCCTGCAGTGCACAATATCAGAAAAAGAATAAGAGAATCTGGTGAAAAGTCAGTGCTCAAAGGCAAGCCCGAAAATCAATACTGGATGCTGATGATCTTCCGGCCTTCAGGTGACACTGCACTAAAAACAGTCATCACTCTGTCATGCAAATCGCTGCATGGTCTCAGGAACACTGAGAAATGATTGCCTTTGAAGACAGTTCACTGCACCGTCCATAAATGCAGGATAAAACTCTACTGTGCAAAGAAGAAGCCATCTGTGAACATGATCCAGAAATGCCAAAGCCCATTTAAAATGGACTGAGGCAAAATGGAAAACTGTTCTGTGGTCAGATGAATTGAAATTTGAAATTCTGTGGAAAGCAATGACGCCGTGCCCTCCAGACAAAAAAGAAGAGGGGACCATCTGGCTTGGTATTAGCTTCAAAGGTTCAGTTTTAAGTCTGCATCTCTGGTTGTATGGGAGTGCATTAGTACTCCTGTGGCAGCTTGCACATGGAATGCCACCATCAGTGCTCAAAGATGTATACAGGTTTTAGATCAACACCCATCGTCTTGCTCAGGGAAGGGCTTGCATATTTCAGCAAGACAATGTTAAACTGCATGCTGCATCATTACAACAGCACGGCTTTGAAGTAGAATTCAGATGCTGAACTATCCTGCCTGCCCCAGATGTCCACAGACTGATATTACAGTAAACATGTTTTTGCCATCAAATTCTGAATGACTTATTTTTGAATGTCACATTTATACAATCTAAACATTTGATCTGTTTTCTGTGTTCTGTTGTAAATAAAATATGTCAATCAATCATTGCATTGTTCTTATTTAGATATTACACAATGACATCTTTTTCCGAACTGGGTTTTGTATTATTAGAATTTATAGTCTCATGTAGTAAGACCATAATCTACATGCTGTTACAAAAACCTGCTTTACTGTTTGCTTCTAGCACATATAATAGTGCTGCACAGTTTAATTTAAACCAAATTTCAAAAGATCAGAGAGCCATGCTTCATTCGCAAAATGAAATAGTACATGTTTTTTTAACTTCTTCTTATTTCATAATGAGTATAGTTGAACACAACCATGAGGAATCGCACAGACATTTATAATCTGAAAGAAAATCATCATAATATTCCACAACGGAGGACAATCTGTGGCTGCTGTCACCCATGCATAAAAGAACATCAACAGTATGAGGAACACCACATTCTTCTCTCTCTCTTTTTAAAGACTGGGGTTAAAAAACAACAACTTTGCACCTTGTTCATCAAAAAACAGAGCAGTGAGCAGATCTGCACAAACTCACAGCTTCCATCTGAGAACGCAGCAGAAAGGCCGAGTTTGATCCCAGCTGGAGATCATCTCTGATTCTATTTTATGGTGAAACTCAAAATAACAATATTCATCTGAAACATATTATGTGAAGGTACGCTGTGTGTATGTGTGTGGCCTTTTCATAATCCATTATGCATCACCAGTCAGAGAGAGAAGCTTCAAATGTGCAGTTTTGATGCTTTTCCTTCCTTGAACTTGAAGTTTTTGTGGTCATTTATGTTTAATTATTAAAATTTATAACTGTCTTTAAAAACACTTATTTAAACAGGGTGTAGTGGGAAGTACAAAGTACAAAGTAATGATCAGTTATTTGTCTTGCTCATTGTTCATATCCTGAGTTATTGCACTTGAATTAAAAATGTATATATCTCATTATTACATGAGGTCAAAAGAAGGCAAAAAAAAGCAAGTATAATTATATAATTGTCACTTTGTAGCTAAATAAATGACATAAGCAGTGGGTTTTACCTGGTGTTTCCTGCAGGGCAAACAACAAGCAACATTACACAAGCTTGAGTTTTAAAAAACACAAAGGCTGATCACCAAAATTCCCCTCACATTTTCATCCACCGCCCCACTAAAATTGAAAAGTCAGACCTCACTAGAGACAATCAAAAGTGATGTAACCATGGAAACAGCCAGCAGAGAATCGCCAGTAGGCGGGGTGGGAGGTCGGGTGTGGGTGTGTAGAAGGGCGTGAGATTCAAAGGAAATGCCCCATAAGAGAGATATTAGCCAGATAGCGAGAGGGGGATCAAAAGCCAGAAAGGGAGGCGCAGAAAAGAGTGGGAAAAAAAATCAATGGAGTGGATGACGACAGAGAGAGATGGTGAAAGATACAGACTGGCAAGCTGACGGACAGAAATGAAAGACTTAGAATATGTCCGCTCTTTATACGCATTAGCATTTTTGGATCAATATTATGAAAGATCCGGTTGTTGTCTGCAAACCACCAAAAATGTACAACAAGGTCAACATTTCTCCGATCAACACATTTGCAATATGAGGTCATGTTTTTAATTGGGTGTGTTCCATTATTTCAAACACAGTAATGTCTACACAACCCATGCATCGACACGCAGCAGCCCTGCAGCACTTAAAAATGTATTTTTAGAGACAATAACTCATGAAATGCCACACTGCCACCATTTGCAATCTGCCTGTAAACAGCGCGTGCAAATTTCCACATTATGAAACTGGTCCCAGATCTGCCTATTTGATACAACTAAGCCTATATACATATGTTTCAGTGACTTCAGTCAAATACTGCCATGTTGTTGAAAAAGCTGACATCTCACACACAAAGTGTCTTTGGCACAAGTTCTGTGATGCACTGGGTTCAGTTTAAAGGGGCACATTTTAATCCAGACCCTCATCCTTTCCTTAACCTAACCATACAGTTTCAGTGCCTAAACCTATCCAGTAAGCAAAGGTGAAAGTGACTTATAAAGCTCAAAGCCTGTACTGTGTAATCAGCTGGATCTAGATGGAGGGAGCCCAGTCTCATAGAAGTGATTGTAAAGTTTGTTCCCCTTTGCATGCAGACGATCCAGCAAAGTCCACATTAGCAGGTTGGAAAGAAATGTTATCCTTTGTTGATGGTCTGAGACCTGGCAGACTGGAGTTTGGCTAGTATGATATTTTAGAATTTTATTTTTATTTACTGACTTGTTAGAATTAGGTAACAAAACTACCCATATAGGAAAAGGCCACAGTTTGGGTTAAAATACACGCGTCCACAACAAAATATACTGTAAATATCCAATTTGCACGTAGGATAAGTGGAAGAAAATTGATGGACGGCTATTTTACATGATTTACTCCAGTAGTAGTATATAATAAAGTGGTTTATAAAACATGTATAATAAATTCAAGGTTATGTTTTGCTACTATAAGAATCTGATACCAGCACATATGATGAATGACTGGACAATCCCAAAAAAAACCAAACATAAGTTTTATTTATTGTTTATATAAGGACAAAGTATTAGACCCTAAGTCAGGAATCACCAGGCAACACAGAAAAAAGAAATAGACTAAAGCTAAGTGAGGGAGGAGAGACAGATACCGGGCAGGAGCAAGAGAGACAAAAGCGACCAAGAGAGGAAAAGGAAGCATGGCGAGAGAGGAGGGGAGACCGGAGGCAGTCAAGCAAACCATGAGCAAGCAAAAAGGGAAGAGGTCATCTCAGGTCACTGGGCACAGCGAGAACAGAGAAGGAGGAGTGAGCTGAAGAAGGAGAAAATAAGGGGAGGAGGAGAAGACCGGGAAAAAGAGAAGTAAAAGGGTGGGTTGGGGGGAGGGCCCATGAGGCCCCCTGGTTGTAGAGTCACAGTCTCCAATGATCACTTTTGTGACTATGCAACTGGGCTTATATTACTAGCTGCAACATCACAAAAATGACACTGGCAACCGCAAGTTAGCTGGTAAAACGGGGGAAGGACAGAGAGGAGTTGTAAGCAAGGCTTCGGGTCAGTCAGGCCGGTGTGATTAGTGAACAACATGCCTGCACAAGCGCAAATGATGGAGAGGTACTTCAGCCGGTATCCTCAAATCGCCGAGGTGAAAAAAGGCAACACCAAAAAATAAAGAAAAGGGCAGGTTGCTATTACGAAAGCACCATATCTGCTGTAATAAAAGTGAAAAATATCTCCCTCTGTGCCTTCTTCATTGTGTTCTGACCCAGCTGCCCTGTGAGTAAAGGCAATATTTCCTAACTGATGGTGTATGGTGACGCCCACCAGACCCTTTTATAATAGCAGTGACCACAAACTCTTACTCTTGATATCCCACCTAATTGATGTGCGCCAGCAGAATGGAGACACCAGGCCTATATATAAACCTGACTTGGGGTCTATCACTTGAGAAAATCCACAGTGAATCAGAGAAAAGGGGCCAGGGCGGCTAACACCTAATAGGCAATACAGTATATCAGTTTAAAAGAGGTCGAAGGGGAAAAGGAGGAGAGCAGTTATAAAGGCGCCAGAGATAAAGGATCACTTTGGAAGAGTATCCTCAATGCATTTTGAATTACACTGTTATCGAGTGGAAAGCGCCCAGGATGTTTAGAGGATATATAGATATTTTTCTGCCTGCACCTCAGGATCACAAGTCAAAACTCCTGGAGAAGTGCGAGGTTTGAAGCCATTATGCTGTAAGGAAATCACGAAAGCCTTTCAAAGCCTCTGTGGCTCAAGAAGGAGGAGGAGGGTGGAAAACAAACAACTTCAGGAGCTTCTATTAGACTCTTTCACTTTATCTTTGTTTTAAATAAAATGCCAGAGAAGAACCATCACGCATACTGGATTTTAATATATGGCACAGCCTGACCAGTTTCTGAACTGTAATAAAACTGCATATACAAAATTCAAGCCTTGGAAGCTAAAGCGATTTAGGTGCATTGGAAGATTTTCCTGCAAGGTTGGATTTCTGACTTTTTTGCTCTTCTGATGCCCTACTCGTGAATTCTGAGAACCTTCAGATAAGTTGCATGGGCTAACAAATACACCAAAACTTAAGGACAACGGAAGAGGCTGTTGAACCAAAGGCCGTGTGGCTCCTGAAAGTTAGCCTATTCATCACAGGATGAAAGAAAAGGATCAGTGAGAGTTCCAGTTAGTCAAGCACTGCAACATATCAAGCAGAACAAACAAAAAAGAAAAGCAAAGCACTGCAAAAACATTTATTTATGTAATATTTCTCCCATCCGTACCTTCTTGTTATATTTACATGTGGAGAAGACTGACAGCATGCACACAAAAGCAAATGTTCCGCTACCATTGCTCTGTAGTTTGGTTTTTCTTATGTACACTTACAAAATGAAAACGCAGGCTGCCTTTGTTCTACCGGAGCAAAAGTCGAGGGAAGAAACGGACTGTGGCGATTTTTCCTGAATGATATCATGCAAGGTGTTTCTCAGCTCTGCTGTGGAAATGAATGCTGTTATCAAAGTGGGTTTGCTCCAAAGGCGCCTTTGAAGAGAACTTCCAAAAAGTTTCTTTGATGGCTTCTGAAACCTCAGTGCTTTCTCTATCAACATTAAAAGCTGGCTTAAGTACTTTATGCATTTCAAATGAAAATCAGTTTCAAGTAACTCTTTAAGCAAATTGCAAAGAAGACTTTTATACTATACTATAGAAAAATAGGTTTAAAAAACATACAATGTGCAGGCCATGGTTAAAGAGTAGGAGTCAACTCAAAGGTAGGTAGTATCGCTGTGAGGGATAACAATGCTGCTTTTCACAGCTCCTTGTCTCATGGCTGTTTAGTTTTTCTCCATTTTGTCAAGAGATAACAGTGAAAAGGACCCCGGCACAGGGTCAATGGTCATTTATGATGCATAAGAGGAAACCTTCACCCTTAAAGCAGGACAGATGGTCTTGCTGTAAACACCACGGCACCTCGTAAGAAAGAAAACTGGATGGAGAGAGTTATTGGTCCATGTTTTTGACTCCCTTTGTGTTTTGCCCCAAGATGTTTTCAGTTTTTCTTTTACTGTTAGGTCTGTGCACTGAAAACTAAAAAAGGCCAAATGACTTTATACACATGTTTCTGATGCCTGAGGACTGGAAACAAACCCAGCAGCTTTAGATGACCCAGGAACGAGAGTGAGCTGTTTTGTTTTAAGCTTTCTGAAACTTTCTGAAGAAGCTCCCTACCTGCGGAAGTCAAGTAGTGTTCGGCTAGTCTCCGGCACGTTCTGGTTGAGCCAGGTCAGGAAATGGAACTGAGTGACGGTCCGCGTTTCGTTGGTCTGCATGTTCTTCAAGTAGAAGCTACGAACCAGGAAGTCATCGCACCAGATGTGTTCAGAGACCAGGTTCACCTGGAAGGATGCAGGAGACAGACATGTATTTCCCCATGCATGAAATTTATGGTAGTCGAGAAATGTTCTGATCGGCTTATGTACTTACTAATTCCAGAAGAGTAAATTACTTCTAAATTGAATTATGATGACAAAAACACAGACGTCACGTGATAACTGACTGATTACAAGTGGAAGACAACTTAATATCCCATGTTTTATTAAGACGATAATCCTTTGTGATAAATAATCTTTGATTTTTTATTTGGTCACAGTCAAGTTCATACGATAATTAGCCCTAAAAGTCACATAATATTTATAGTGGGGGGTGGGGCTGAGTTCCCTGAGTAGGAGATGGATCTAACATATGCTATACTGAGTCAGATGCTAATGGAATAAAACTGCTGTAGCCTAACGCCTAGCTGTGTAGCATCCTAAATAATCATGTTCAGCATACACTGGCATTGGTGCAGCCCTGAAACAGGCCAATTTTGCACCTTTCAATGTCTAATTGAAGACTTTCTTCTGATTGGCTGCCCTTCATAAACAGCAGATTTGAACAACATGTGAGAGGATTTTCGCCCTCATTCACAACAAAAATCAAGACAAGTTTCAGACATTTGTATTCAACATATATATGTGACAGAAAATAATAACAGATCTTCTTTGAGTTTGTTTTACCTCGTAGATGTGGTACAGGTTGGATCCTTCATCTGGCCAGTAATGGTAGCACTGCTTCACCCCGCTCTCAACAAGAGGTGTCAACATAACGATGACCACACAGCCATTCTCCCAAACCATCTGCAAACAAAATACACAGGCAGGTAAATGATTGTAGCTCTTTAAAAAGGCCTTATTCCTTTGAAATGAAGTAGATTTTTTCTTGATAGAGACAAGAATGAATGAATTTTTAGTTTTTAATTGTTCCGAATTCATGTATGTTATTCTTTCTTTGCAGCACTTAAGATAAACTTTCTCAAAAGTCTAAATATTCTGCGTTACTTAATGTTCTTTGAAAACTTCTAAGTTTAATCAAAAGTAAAGCGTTAAGAGTAGGAGTCATGTTCTTGAAGGAGCGGAGAGCTTGATTTGGAACAAGATCTCATATGAAGCTGTCAACACCTCCCAGAACCTGCCAACAGTAACACTGACATGTGTCCTCACTCACCCACTCTCTTGGATATCGGTCCATCATTAGTTCAAATTTTGTTCTAGCTATCATTTTGGAAAGGGAGGTGTTTGTTTCACGGGAGCGAGGGAAAAAAAAAAGAAAAATCTTGGTTTGAAACATGCTTGCTGTTTCCAACTTTTGTGAGCAACTACAAGGAAGTAAAGCTTTGTGACAAGTAATTGCTGTAGCAGTTCAGGCTGTTCTCTCCCCCAGCTGGGTCGTTCCACATCTGAGACCCGCCTGTGGTCGTATTTTTCCTTCTGGCAGTCATATTCTCACAGCCGGAGGGTGGGCTTGCTCAGGAGATCCATTCAACGCTGTTCAGAGGTAACAGTCAGCCGTTAATAGAAGCCATAAAACAATACCGCTCCCACATCATCGGGTTAGATTATAAAGATGGCCGCACCTGCCGCTCGGTCATGAGCGCTGCCACACCTTGCCGAAGATTTAGCAGATGTTAATTGCGGTGGGTTTTGAATTACTGCGCCTCTCTGCACTATTCCTCTCAGTCCTCCCTGCTTCAGTGATTAGTCTCATGGATCTAAAAATGTGACAGTGCACTTTTTGAGAAATTGTGTTAATTTGCTTCAGCTGACAGGGTGCAAACTCCGCTGCTGCTGCTGTCTGGAGGAAAAGCTCCCTCCTTTAAAACTCAAGGTTTGTTAAAAAGCTACATTTATTTAAACCCATATTTTTCCACAAAAAAAGTGAAGGGTGTGCCCTGCTCTTTTAGAACGTTTTGTGTACATAAACTTTCTGAAGATGTTGGACTTTTTTCCAGTGTAATAACCTTGGCCGGCTCTTGATTAAGCAATCTGATAAGACACAGTAATGCTAGTTAAATCAACTGGGCCTCAACACAACATGAAGGCTGAATAAAGCCTGAGTACAGAAGCCTGTAAAGCACGGAGAGGCTACTTAATGAACCTGAGATGAATCCATGATGAGCAGCAGGAATCGTCTGAGGCTTTTAGATAAAGTCTTTAAATGATCTTTTTAGCTACAGGCTAAGGCCTGCGGACTGATACGGAGATACTTAGACACCCATATTGGTTTTGTGGCTTCTCGTTCACATCTATTTAGAAAGTCTATTGCTTTTTTAAGGACTGGGACTCCTATGTGAACTACATTATGTGCACTTCTTTCAGGTCAAGGGCATCCATCCTAAAACCACTCTCGCAGATATAGAAGTTAACTGTCCTTTCTTTTTAAATTGGCCTTCTGTACCACTCAAAACTGTAGATATTTCTAGACAAAAACAAGATTTGGACTACAGAAATGGAACAGAAGGACGTTGCAGAAATGTTGGTGTAAAGTGTGAATAAAGAGGAACAGGACCAATATACCAACCAACACTTTTCCTTCCCTGAAAAAGAATTATTTAGAGCTGGACGGGGATTAGTGGAAAGGAAGAAGGAAGGAGGCGAGTAGTGGTGTAATAGGGCTCCCCCAGACAAGACCTCAACATCGCCACCGCTGTCACTACGGAAACCCAGCTTGAGTTGAATGGAAATTCAGCTTGTTAGGCGGAAGTCACACGCCTAACTTCTCACCTCTCCTGCCTCGTTTCAAGCATTTTGTTTGCTTGCTTACTTTGCTGGACTGTTAAACTAAAGTTATTTTAGTTCCACTTTTGTGTAATCATAAATGTGCCACTGTGCACACGCATCTTACCGCACTTCCCACTCGTCTTGACTGCTCACATGAAGCCAAATTTGACATTTTTATTTTATTCAGTCTCTATTTATAAAGAGTGGGTTGGCTAAGCACGCATGCTTTTTAACAGCAGTGGAATGACAGGAACCAAAACAGTTTCGCCGTGGTAATGGGCAGTTTAACAAATGACAGTGTACCTACAAAAATTTTTGTGTTAATCACAACTTTTTAAAGCCTTTTCCAAAAAATAATTGGCGAGCCTATTCGAGAGCACAGTATGCAACAAAACTAAGGTTTATTAAGAAAATAGAAAAGTGGTAATATGGGATTTATTTCCAAATTAACCAAGAAAATAATATTTGGATTCTGTGTTCTTGGTTTTTCTGGATACTTTTCACATCTCAACAAAAAATGAATATCACACAGCTCATTTCAAATGAACTGATTTTTATATTTCACTTTCCTGGATTAGTTGGAACTTCTGTAGTGTAGTGACTCTATGCAAGCCTGAGATTTCTTTTTCTTTGTGCCCCTCCTTGGTCTGCCCAAGTGAGAATCCAGCAGGGATATAACTTGTTTGACAAGGGGACCTTTCCTTCCAACCTCCCTGCTGCTCCACTCAACATACACCTAACACCAAGACTGGCCAGAATAACTTATTGATCTCCTGGTCTTAGATTCAAACCCAATCCAACATTTGGGACAGTGGGAAAAGAGTTTGCTACCCCCTGCATTAACAATGTGTCCCACTGAAGGCCAGTGTGTGTGTGTGTGTGTGTGTGTGTGTGTGTGTGTGTGTGTGTGTGTGTGTGTGTGTGTGTGTGTGTGTGTGTGTGTGTAAAAACAGTGGTGGTGAGGCTAGTGAGTGTTATGGTGAAGGAAAGATTAATAATGACATCCACAGAAATGGCTGGTCTCCTGTGTGACTTGCTGCACTAATAAAAATCGGCTAACTCTTGTTTAAGAGAGGAGATTGTATTGATTTTTGTTTCATGAGTGTGTGTGAATGCATTTGTATTTGTGTGTGTGTGTGTGTGTGTGTGTTTACCTGCCAGAAATCAGCCACAGTGGAGGGCAGGGGACCTTGAGTGGCAATGTAGGCTGGGTTCCTGGGATCGTGATCCATCTGTGGGGAGAGGAAAAAGGACAAGAGGGTGTAAATTTATCAAGGATGGCTCATTTTGAATGGTACAATTCATGTTTGTCCTGTCTCAAATGTTTAGATTTAAAGCCCATGATTATTTTGGATCATTTCTGGAAAACAAATGTTGCACAGTTCTCAGGAAGTTAACAGCACAGCAAGGTCAACTCAGATCTGAGAAGAAAGGATAAATTAGAGTCCAATCATTGGCTCTGACCTTGGTCATCTTATCCTGTAAGTCTACAGAATAACAGACATTTGCAAAGTTTATTCCGATCAGAGAGAATGACGGCTGTTCCAGTTGTTACATTAAGTGTATTTTTTCACTTAAGTGTGATAGTTTTGCATAGATTTAATAATCAAATCTTTGTGCATTCCTGGCTGTTTTTGGTCATTCCTGCTATACCATACTGATATTGTCCAACTTTCCTCATCCTAGTTTCTGTCATCATCATCCTGATCTAAGCAACAACTTCTGGGTCTAGAAAAATAAAGCCAATGGAGAAGTCCCAAAAACTGCAGATAGAGCAACTTGAGATTGGTTTAAAAAGATAACAGGCAGACTGTTAAAATGTACAGCTTTGCAGCAGAATAAACATTGCTGCACCACGCTTGTAGTTGTAGTCCCTTTAAGGTCATGGCCTTATGTTTTTATTTATCACTTGCTCTTCAGTTAACTGTTGTAAGTTTGTGCTCCAGTTTTGGTGTAATTAATTCATTCTAGTATTTTATGTCTATGTTATCAACTGGCAGATACACTATATGGCCAAAAGTACTGGGTCACATACACATTACACCTACAGGAGTTGCTTGGCCATAGAAATCAATGCCATGAAGTTCCCAGGATATAGTTTTTGTGCTGATGTTAATGCCTAAGGAGGTCGGGAACTCTAATTTAGCTGATAATTTAGCACTTCTGTGCTAAATAGGGTCAATCCAAATATGGTCAGTTCTCGAGCCAAACAACCAAGAATGTGATGGCTACAATGCTTATGTTGAGTCTTTAAAAGTAAATGACATAAATGAACCTCAGCAAACTCAGCAGTGGAGTTGCTTATTTAATTGTTCATTGTGATTCTTGGTTTATGTAATGTTTATATTAACTTCATGTAGTACTTAGTGTATTTAGTTTAGTTTAGATTCTTCAAAACCAGGACAAACAGATTCAAACAGCTTTCATCCAACAGCAAACACACTCATCAAAGCAATAACATGAGTGTGTTTGTTCAATTAGGGATGGGTGCAATAGATCCAGATAACAGGACATTATGTCTGTGTCTATTGTGTGTGCACGCATGTGTTTATGTTTGTGTTTTTCTAATGAGTGTGCACCTTTAATTTCATTTGTTACAATGACAATAAAGCTAGTCTATTCTCAGTTCCTCCCTTAGCGTTCTTTCCTCCTGTGTTAAAGTTTTTTGTATTAAGCTTCACTTCCTGTTTTATTTTGGTGAGCCCATGTTCCTTGTGCATTGTCTTGAATTTTGCTTCCTTTACTCGTCTGTTATGATTCTTTTCAGCCATGTCTCATTTTCTCCAGTTGTCTCCACTCCTCTAATCAACCTTTTGTATATGTGTAGTTGCTCTCTTTCCTTTTGCCTTTGTCGGGGTGGCAGCTCACTTTCCTCTCATGTCTCCCAGCGAGCCCTAGCCTTACGTCTCACAAATGTAGTTGAAAGTTTTCAGTTTCTTTCGTAATGTATTTTCCATGCTTAATAAATGGCTTGCTTTTAGTTCATCACAATCCACCTCTGCGTCTCCGGGTTTAGGCACTACACACATCTGACATGAACAAATAAGGAAAAGCAATTCTACAAAATTGATCTTTGTCCATACATGGAAAAAAAACACTATGCTCCAATGGGCCTCCAGGAATGTTCTACAGTGTGTCTTTTTCTTGGTGTAAAAAATAAATTGATATTGGACGCAATATAATATAATATAAAATGGCTAAATACCTCGTTCACAGACACTTTTAAGAACTAATGAGGGGACATGAATCATCACACCCATGCACAAGGAAAAATCCTCAGTGCTTTCGAAATGAGCAAATCTAAGTGCGTTAGTAAAGTGTTCCCCCTGTTTAAAGTACTGAAATTCATTGCTAGAAGCTTCTTAGAGAAGGAGCTTAGCGTTTGCAGAGTAGCTCAGACTTCTTCCTTAACTTAATGAAAATTCCAGAAGGGTGGCGGAGGCGTCGAGAGCAAAAGACAGGAGATGAACGTGAGCTGAATTCGCGAGCAAGTGAGTGACAACCCTGCCAATTACCATGCAAATTGTATAGTAAATGTAATAATTGGCTGACCAATTTAGCTGGAAGCAATTACAGAGGGAAGACAGATAATTTATGGGGTTTTTCCGCACACCAAATTGTCTTTAATGGCCCTCTGTTCCTTTTATGAATGCCAAACAAAAATGCACTTCTAATGAACTTAAAATAATTTTACCTAGAGAGAGAAAAGGCGACACGGTGGCAGCGAGTTTTGCTCATTAAAACGGCGAGAACTGCATCACGGACAAAAAATTGCTGGAGGCAGAAGTGCACTTTTCAAGGCCAAGAAAATATGTGGACAGTCATTTACATATATTTCTTTTAGTTTTTTTCTCGAGGTTATTATTTAACATCAGTGCTGGACTTGTAGCAAAATGACAGAAAACATTTAATTTGATTGTCCATGTACCTGAATATTTATGTCATGTCTGCGAGAGACATTTCTACCCAGTAAGCAGAACTAAGCGTTACACAATATGAGTGTCTTAGGAGCATCAGAAGCTAAAATCTATTGCCTTCCAGTCACATAAGAGGTTTTCAGAATTTCACTCAGATCCGCGACTGCAATGAAGCACTAATATTCCCCTTGCCTATACAGAGCCTGGTTTAGAAAAAACACAGAAGAAACTGGAAGATTCAGAGTGGTAAGATCTGGGAAATTATAAGAAAAGGGTCGGGTAAGGCAGAAAAGAGATTGTAAAGTTTGAAACCTTGTGATGGATGAAGATGAAAACGGTAGGGGAAGATACAGCAGGCTGGGAGAAAATGCAGAGTCACTATAAAGATGAAAAGATGAGCAGAGAAGGAAAGACGCACCAGGAGGGCTCTCTACTCTTGACATCTGTCGTTTTATTTCTTTCTCCACCCTCCCTTTCTTTGCGGAGACACAATGCTTCCTGACATCGCAAAGTGTATCCAGAATTAAACCCCACCATTAGTGACATTGCGAAAGGACAACCGTCTTTCTGTCTTTCACACACACTCCTGTTAATGAGGGAAAAAAAGTGTAGGATGTGACGTGTGTAATTATCCTTGTTATTGGGTTTTTGTCTTTTCTGTGGAAGGAAGGAGTCTGACTAGTCTGATGATGTTACTACAATCTGACACCTCTGTGTGTGTGTTGGTGTGTGTCTGTGTGTTGGGGTTAAAATGCTGGCTGCCAGCTATGTGAATTAGTTGTAATTGTGAGTCTATTTTAGGAAACGATAATCATAACGCTTCTATCACTGAGACAAAACTCATCATGCGCAGATCCTTTTTAAAACTTCTGTCATGACTTGTGTTCATAACAAGTCAAAATCTTTGATCCTGCTCTTTTTTTTTAACCACTTTTTCTCTTTACTTTACATTTTGAAGAATACCAACAAGCAAGCTGTCTTGTCAGTGAGTTTGGCTGGTAGTTGAGTATACTGCAGTCCAGTCCCATAACGCCTGACTTAGACTTCTGTTGAAGGGTTCAGAGGGGTCTGCGGCTACGTTGTAGGTCACGGTGTAGACTTCCCGCTGAACCATAAATTGAAAATATTTTATTTATCACAGGTGAAGCTAATCTACATTGGTGGTAAAGTGTGACCACACTTTAAGATAACAAGCAAACTTGCATTGGGAACTTGTGTTTCCTGTTGTAGTTTGTCATATAGTGTTAGATCCTTGGTTTTTCCTGGGTTATTTCTTTTAACTGAGGTCATTTGGACACGCAAAAGCTCTTTTCAGTGAAATTGGCAGCACTGTTTGCTGGGTAACGTTTCAGGACGGACAGCCTGTGCTACACCCTGATGCATTAACACACTGTGATGTCGAACGAGAGTGGAAACAAAATGCAATATTTGCTTTAATTTTCTTCAGTGCAACTCTTTTAAAACCTTAATCAAAAACTTCAACCGGACTGCCAATAAACACTGTGAGGCTGATTTAAAGTCAGTGTTATCTGCACACGACATGCACCAAAATAAGCGTGTGTGTGTGTGTCTGAGTAATACGTGAGTGATTGATTATGTCTTAGAAAGTGTGTGCGTTTGATTGAGTCTGCAAGGAAACTATTGAGTCTGTTTTAGACTAACGGTGTTTGTGTGTTAAAGGAGGAACTGAGTGATTGATCGTGTTTCTGAGTAACTTTGTGCAACTGAGTGACTGATTATGTGTGTGCGTTGGACTTTAGGCCACACAAAGCATTTGTAAAACTCTGATTAACAAATACAGGATAACCAATAAAAACGTTCCTAAGAAGTTTGTGATCCTCCTGCTTTTCTTTTAAAACATACGATGGCAATGATATAGTTCAAACTTGTAAAAAGACAGAATTAAATGTTCAGCTTTTGTTGCTTAATTAGTGAATTGCCATGTTAGCGTAACTTGTAGTTGTTCCAGACTCAAAGAGCTAAAAAAAAAAAAGTGAGTTTAGCGACCTTATATGTCTAAACTGCATCATGTAAAATGGTAATCCTTGATCCTCCACATTAAAGTTAAGGAAGAAAAGTCACAAGGCATTGAAACCAGGCTGACCAACGGCTGCATTATGCAATAAACTTGCTCATAGCAGAGCCAATTCAAACCCCATTACTACTCACCTAATTTAATCATGTAAATTCATGTAAATGATGTCGAATCAGAACACATGGATCAACCTTACATTCGACAGTTGGTAGAAAACAGCTACTCTAACATACAGATAATTGCTTTGGTGTGAATGTGCAGCATTTTATTTTTTCGGGACAACACCATACAATTGTGTCACGGTGCTTCAGTTACTCTCGATGGAAAGACAAGCACCTTGCATGGACACCATTGGAATGGATGTTTTTTAATGTTGCAGTGTGTGTGTGTGTAGGTACATTACATGTGCAGCTGTTCATGCATGCTTGTTAGTTTTTTAGGTTGTGTGTTCTTTTTGGTTTCAGCATGGTGCACTGCGTGTTTTTAGCGAGTATGTGGGTACGTGTGTTGCTTCGTTTGTGTGCCTGCAACATTAGACAAGGTTGCTCTTTTGTTCCTGTATAGTTTTGATTCCTTCTCTCACATGCTCTCGCCTGCGCACACACAATCGCACACACACGGAGCCACGTTCTGGTGTAACGCCCAGATTTGAAATGCATAGCGTTTCTGTTGCTTTTAATGGAATACCACTGTATCTGCCTCAAGGGAAACGTAAACCTACTACTCAACACTGGTTTCCAAATTGATACACTCACTTACTGAATTCATATGGCTCTTTCTTACCCCTTTCCTTCCTACAGGCTGTTTAAATCTGTACCGTGCCAAAAAGAAAAAGACCCCAGTAAGGCAGACACACTGTAATAGTAAACACAAAGTAGTGTCAAATTAGCATAACCCAAGGTCACAAACAATAGTTTCCCAGGACCCTCCGGATCAATTTTGTTTCCACAAATGAGAAGTGAATCGAGAGCCTCACGCATGTCCTTTCCCACACCTCCCCAGAGCAAATACTCACCTGGGGTGTTTGCTGTATAACAATCATTAATATTCATGGTGCAGAACATACATATTGTGAGAGGCTGCCACCGAAACTAAGCAAGCATTGCATCAAAATTTATATTGGACAACGGTAGGCTGCCTTTGTTTCTGTGAAGCCCCGTGGGGGCTGTGGCAGCCTAGCATAGCAGCGGCGTGAAGCACCGAGTTAGAATGCAGAGGAGGTACTTACGATCGCGCTGGCATTGATGTAATCAGAGTTGCCTTGGCTGCTCTCCACCTTCAAGGTGATTCTGGAGTGATCATCTGAAACAAAAATGGAAGAATTCAGCATATTTCGTCTTTGCAGTGTAAGTGTTCTTTGGTCATGCTATATGCATTATAATGAGGGCTCTCTCTGTATACGTGTTAAGAAAGCTGGATTATAAGTAACATGTCATGAAGCGTGGATTCCCTTCTGCTTTGACAAGGTTACTTTGAGCTCAGAAGGAAACTAGTTGACTTGTTTAAGAAAATCTCTTCTTTACTTTTCCTCAGAGATTTTATTAATTGATTATTAACTTTCTCTGTGTGTCTGTAGGGCACCTCTAACAAATTCACATAACACTTCACACTCATGAGACAAAAGTTTTGAAACTCTGCTGTGCACTGTTGCCTTTGTATTAAGAGCTGTGAGCAAAATAAACACATTAATATATTTGGCTGCTCTACCTCTTACGATTATACTCTCGCATGCTGTCGGCATGGCTGCCACTTTAGAAAATTCAGTCGATGTCTTGCTCACAGCTTTCAAACTCCAGTCCTCGAGGGCCGGTGTCCTGAAACTTTTACATGTGTCCCTGCAGCAACACACCTAAATAAAATTAGTAGGTCATTAGCAAGAGTCTATAGAACTTGACTGCATGCTGAGGTGGCAATTCAGCCATTTGATTTATGTTACAGCAGCTCAAGAGTGAATGAACATGTAGTTTTAGAAGTACTTTTTTAAATTAAACTTACACTTTTATTTAAATTTACTTGAGTAGAGTTGGGGGTTGCCACCATGCAGTGAAGTCTTGCTGATACCCTACAAATTTTATTCAGGTGTGTTGCAGCAGGGACACATGCAGAAGTTTCAGGACACCAGCTCTCGAGGACTGGAGTTCAACACCTCTGCTCTAGCTATGTTATATAGCTAGAGCAGAGGTGTTGAACTCCAGTCCCCACTGAACAGAGTCCAGAAGTGCACGAGAAGATGACCTTGAAGGGAAAATTAGGGTATTTTTTATTTTTTATAGGTAGAGACAGAACTTTTTGATCATATTTAACACAATGAGGCTGAAATTGTATCAAGAATTATGGAGCTATAAAAAATAAACAAAAAAGGTCTTTCCATTGAGGTAACTGGGCAAACACTGGTTAATTTGAGTTGCATAGGAAAATGTGTTTGTTGTGAGGTAGGCAGATCATCCATTTAGTGATTTCTAGAACTAAATTAAAACTGAGGAGCTTCGTTTAGCCTTGAGAGAATCTGCCATAATCATCTGGGATCCTGTGAATTTTTAAGAGGGACAAACTTTCCGAGTTTGTGCATTCTACTCTTGCGAGCACTCCTCCGAAGCCTCCGGTGATCGGCAAAACAGTTCAGAATTTTTTTTTTTCTTGAAGAAGCCAGTGGTGCTTCAAATAGGAAGCACAATTTATTCCTGACAAACTGCTTTCCCTGCTGACAACCTGGATTTCATTAAGCCTCGGCCTGGTGGAGAGAATGGGACAGCACTTTTTTAGATGGGCTATTTCCACAGAAGCTTAGAAATTTTAATCATTGATGAGGTCGGTGCAGGAGAGCTTTAATAGAAAACTAATTTACAACCCTTCTGCTAGCTGCATCTGCTCCAGGTTTCTGATAATACAGGCTGAGCTCAGAATATAAGGGGAGTGTTGTTGAGAGGTGCTGAGAGTAATGCCACCATGTTTGGACGACTGACATCAGGAGGTGTAACAGCCGAATTTTGGTTCCACTCAGAACTGATGGCTTTTGTGCTCCACCAGTAATGCAGTCTTTTCTTTTTGTGTCTCTGCCAACAGAACTGCAACACCTTTTAGGTTTTAAACATGTTAGAGAAACTAAAACACGGTATTATCCAATTTTGTTGATACTAAAGGCAATCGTTCACACTTTGTCAATAAATTAATTAAAGTCTCCTATAAAATCTACTTGTACATTGTACACTACTACTACCTTTAAGACACAGTGGCAAGAACGGAAAGAATAAGAGAAAGTCATTGTTTACATGCTACAACAGCAGCGGAGCGGTTCTTCTTCGCGTTGCCATCCTTGAGGCCGATGGTGCACGCGTTGGGTTCAGCTTGGTACGCACACAGTGCCTCCCACTCCTTCTCCAGGCGATCCTTATTCTTCAGGTGATCTTCCATGTAGGACTGGAGGAAAAGAGTCAATAGAGTAGGTGAGTCAGGCTTATACTTTCCCATCAGAGACAGATTTATATACATGAAACTTGCTGCGGTGTATTCATTATAGGGTTTCCCTTCTTTTAATAATCTTTGATTGCAATTGTTTTTATTGTGCTTTGGCTCAATATGGTCATGCCTTAAAATTCTGATTCTTTTAAAGGCAATCCTTAAAATTTCTGGTTCAGGATGACAACCATCTGAACTAAACCAATTACGATCCTCTATTTTAGAAGCTACATTTTTCTAATCTTTATTAAACGTTGTGAGTTTTTTCTCCAGGAACATTCAAATGAAAGCAAATAATTATCTAGTGGTGCCATTAAACCAAAGTATTAGTGCCAAAATGCATATTGCTATTTCACTTTATAAGACACACCTATCTTTAGCAGTGTATGCCATTACCTATTACCTATTAATTAATTCACTGACTTTGATCAACTGCCTACAAATTATTACCATAACACTTGGCAAAGCCATGGTAATGGTATCTGATGGTGAACAGTGATGCTTTGTTTTTTAAGCAGCTTTGAAAATGAGCAGCTCGGAAAATATGGACGGTAGGCTCGTTTTTTAATGGATGAGGCAACGGAATGAGCTGGTGTGGTTCTTTAAATGGTACCAGCGGTGATTTATGGTGGCAGTTACAAATGGGACTGATCTTAATCAGAATTAGCTTCCAAAAAAGGCCTAATGGCTTTCTGCTAAAATGAGAGGAGTTTGTTAAAAATGGAAGTCGACCTGAGCAGATGTCCGCGCGGCGGAAGAAAATGGAGAACTGTCCAGATGAAATGCACGTATATGATTTTTAACATACAAGCACATGCCTACTCCAATGGCTAACGTCTAAGTGTTGAGGCTTGTTAGTTTCATTAAGTGAGCTCAAAATACTCACTGTTGAACAGCAGGCTTTACACATGACACTGCATTCACACGCACATACACACAACCCTACTGAAACACACAGACTTTCCTTGTAGTATCAGCTCTCTATTAAATTTGTCTCAGAGCTGCTAAAAGCAGCAATGATGTAACAGGAGGTCACAAGCTGCGACCCTCCACCTGCACGCAGCCGCTTATCAACAGCGGGAGGCCCGATCCATCAAAAGGCACACAAAGAAAATGCACATACACACATCTGAAGTAGAAACCACACATAAAGGTTTTCGTAAGGTCACATGTACAAAAAATAGTTCACCCACATACTGCAAAGACACAAAAGAAACATACGCAGGCAACAAGATACACACACTAAGCAAACACTCAAATACACACACAAAATGACAGAATATACACATGCACATAGAAAGCACGTATATAACTTAGGGTGCAGAAAGACACACAGTCCTACAGAAGACACACACACAGAGTCCAAATCTGATGCCTCCCCCCAACTGCCCTCTACCCCCTGCCCCTCTCTCTCCTTCTCTAATGCCAGAGTAATAGGGTTTTGTGGCTGTGTAAAGGGATTATTGCAATCCAATCAGGAGGTGCTGAGATCACCATGTGTCGGCCAAAGACTGAATAATCCCCTTACTGCAGGGGGGGGGGGGGGGGGGGGGGCTTACAGCTGCCAAAGGTGCTCAATAAAACCCGCTACGCAATAAGACTCTGCTCGAGCCGCCATTGTGGCTCTGACGCGCCACCTAAGCACCTGTAGGAAATGGGAGCATGAAAGCTGGTCGCATAGGGAGGTTGACGTAATGCAGCAGCCATTTTGGATCGAAAGAGAGTGAAAAGAAAGGGGAAGTGGGTGGAAAGAAATCACTGTGGGATACTGTTACTCAGCAGGGAAGGGTATCCAGTTGTGGAAAACACATTTATCGAAGCCACTTCGAGTGCAATTTCAGGGGACCTGTGCTCTACTTCAGCATTTCTATTTTATGCTCCACTTCATGTTAGAGCAGAATACATATTACCTGACTATATTTATTTAACGGTAATAACAGTTTCTGTGCCGATGATGAATTATTTTTGACTGGAGGTTAGCTTCACACTGACCATCTGCAGAATCTGCACTTTTACTTTGAAAATGTAGCTGAACTCGTAAATTTAGCTGTTAAAACCAAGAATAAGAGACTTGTTACAGAGATTTTTTTTCTTGTGGAACAGCACCTTCTTCCTGCACTAATGGTGTCATACTGGAACAAACATCTTACATAAGGTGCTATCAGCGCCAGTGATGAGGCTTTTAAGAGCTAATCTAAATGTCTTAAAAGAGTCTTCTTTATATCTGATGCATTCTGCATCGGTGTAGGAAGTACAAAAAGGCTTCCAAAGCTTTCATGAGGACAAGAAAAGATGGATCGATGTTGCATTATATACATTTTAGAACAAGGTGCCACTTCAACAAGTAAGTAACTTTAAAACTTAAGTCTATTTGCAGATACAATTAATGCTGAGGGTCCAATTAAGAACTAATGAAATTTCATGCTCTAAGTATTTTGCAACAATTCAGGCAACAATCTTCCCATTTGTGAACTCAACACAAACACATAATGCATCATAACCAATCCATCGACATCCATCTTTTTTTTTTTTCATCCATCTTTTCACACAGAGGCAGCTATCTTATTTTTAGTTAAAAGCTGACATCATCCTAACTTCTCCGCAGCTGAATGCTTCTTCCTCCTCCTCGGCAGACCACATTAGAGTGATTTAACATCCATTTCCCGACGCACATTCATCCTCCAGCTATTGCCCTGTGACCTATCAACTCTACAGATCACATCCCAGCTGGCCTGATGGTGAGCTACGAAAACCACAACAGATTCCCAGCATGGCTAATCTCGACGGAGGCCTCCGCTGCAGCATAATCTATAACACTTACTTGGCCAGCAACAAACGACAAGATAATGTGCTTTATATATAGAGTCGCCTAATCCTCTTAAGACACAAGCAGAGAGGATGTGGGGGAGGTGTTGGGGGCAGGGGGGGGGGGATCTCGGTCCCAGTCACATGGGACCAAGTAATACATTAACGTAGATAAGATGGTGAAAGCTGTTTCGCCTCAAATTAAAATCAGTGGGTGGATGATGACATGGAATTTGCCAGGGGTTTACGAGAGGCAATTAATTTTTGTAGGGAGGTGGGAGGGCTGGTGGAGAGGAGGGGCACTGCAGCTCACGAGCAGTCACGTTATTCCTTTCTTTGAAGCTGGTGATTTTTATTAATCACTCAACAGTTGCCTCACTTGAGTGCATGGCTGGGCATTAGATATAAATATTTACTTTTTCAAAGCAGAGCCAAACTTGTCTTGCTTAGTAATGGATTTGATCTCCTGCTGTGACGGTTCACCGAACGACTCAACTTTTCCCGAAACATACCGACTGTAACCCAGGTTTGTTGCCATCAAATTTGCTACTCAGGTCCCACATCATGGTGTGAAATTCAAATGAGCTAACTGTGATTTGTTTTCTTTTGTTATTGTTTTTTTTTACAGTTGTCACTGCAAAACAAAAGTATGAGAAGTCACAAGTAGGCACTTTTCAAAATGGTGGACAAGAAAAAGGCAGAACAGAATTGGGAAAGCAGTGGAAAAGGATGAAGAGTAAACACAAAAAAAGGCAATAGGGTAAGAAGAATATGCAATAAAAAGCTGCGTGGATGAAAAAGCAGGAAAATTGGGTAAACGGTAAAAAAAACAAAGAAGAAGAATGAAAGATGGGAGGGGCATGAAGAAAAAAACGGTTAAGAAAATTGGTAAGTGGCTTTTTGCTTTTTGAACTTTTCTCCACCCGGAGAACTTGGGTTGAGAAAACAATCTGACCTTTCGGTTTCAAAGAGTAGCGGGCTGGTTTAAAACTATCATGTTCCTTCCTTGATTTCCTGACATTTTGAAAAAATAATTTTTTTCTACATGACACTGGTATTATTAGATGGAGTCAGCTTGGACAACTCAGAGCTTTGTTTCACTGAGACCGTGGAGCTGTCCAAGGTGCTGAAGCACACTTCCAGGCCAGTCTGTGTAATACGATACATCTGCTCTCTCTGTTTTCAATCTCTCTGCTCTTTTCTCTCTCAGGCCAAAACTGAAGTGGATTAAAAGGAAATGACATAACTGAAAAAGCTCACAGCCTGCTAACATTAACTAAAAACCAACATTATCACGGCCCGTGTTGATGAGCACGCTGTGACTTACAAACTACCAGAATCCTCAGTGTCCTATCGGTTTTATTTCCTCAGTGGAAACAACAACATGGACTTCAAGTTAAATGAGACATCAACTCCTCGTCTACACAGAAGGCTCCTAATAAACCCAGTCCACTGGGAAAGGTTTACTATTATTAAACAGCATAGATGCAATTAAAAGGAGTCCATTTGAGTTACATTTTATGTTTATACTCCAACGACTAAACAGCAACCATTATTAAATGGGCACAGTAAAAGCATATCTGACTGCATACATTTGTTAGATGAATAAAACATCGTGATCTTTGAAAATCCACCGTTCTGGATGTAGCAGAGGATGCTTCTATCATTATTCTGACAGTATTGCTGGTATCACAAAATACTGCAAAAACCCAGAGTTGTTCCTGTATGTGTACGTATACATATTAATTCAGCGGGTGTAAGTTTTATATCTTCATATATATTTATAAATATACAAAGCACCTTGAGGCGACTGCTGTTGTGATTCGGTAACATATAAATAAAACTGAAATGAATTGGTTATCAAAAATCTACGTCATAACTAATCGCTCAACTAAAGCAAGTGCAATTATTTCCTAATCCCAACTGCATCTGAGTAAAACCATTGCTTGTAATTAGAGGAATTAGAGTGTTTAGTCAGTATGGTCTGACTTAGCCCAATTCTCTTTGTCTGGAACATCCCTGGTGTTACTTTTAGAAGAAGAAAGAGCAACATCATGGTGTATTTTGGTAGCAGGAGCACCAAACCAGAAAATTCCCTCAAAACTTTGGACCTACTTAACCTAAGGCAGCTTCTAACTGACACTAGATCACAGATGCTGACCAAGGATTTTATTGGTATACATGTCCAAAAGTTAGAGTGTAAACTTTGCAAATCACAGTTCGACAACATGGCATTGGCATATCACCTAAAAACTGCAGTCTTACTTGTCTACATTCATCAGTTTAATGCTTCAGACTTTGAATGGGAAGATTTCTTTAACATATTTTTTTCCCACCATGTTTGGTCTAAAAATGATTTCATAACAGGCACCCCATAGTCTACTGTTGCTCATTTAAACCCACCAACCTATCACCTCTCCCTCAGGACACATTCATTTGTTGAAGAGTAGGTAATGATTTTTATCCAAGTCATCAAATATCCTCTGTTTTCCTTCCTGATTTTAAGATTGGGTTAAAAACAATAATACTTTTTGACTCCTTATAGACTTCTTTTGGAAAAGGAAAATTGTTATTAGTGAATTTAGAATTTAACAATTTAAAGGTTTAAATTAATTTTATGGGGATGAGGGTCTCTTGTTCTAAAAAGAAAAGGCACCATATTATATGTATGAAATGTTGTGATGAAAAAGTCCACTTACACTTTTTGAATTTGCTCTGAAGAGGCTTTTAAAATTTGCATTCATCTCCATCACCTACACAAAATTAATCATCATAGACACATTAGAGTCACTTAGTCTGTCTCCTTGGTTCCCTCTCATCGTTTTATACATTTGTTGCTATGATTTAACAATTTCAGCAATCATCCTGACCAGACTGTGGCCCACACACTGACTGAATGCTTGACAAACACTTTATTTCATGCCACTCTCCAGCGGTGACACCTCTGCAGATATGGATTCATCTCACGGAGATAAAGTAAACATACCTGCAGAAGTTCAGACCTTGTTGTCAAAACTCAAATCTATTTTCATCTGTATGTGACCTAAGCTTTTTATATGCATGCATTATATACTGTGGGTGCGTTTGCCAAACGTTTTAGCTTGGCTGTACGCTTGTGTAAAACAACAGAGACACTCTGCAGCAGCAAAGGGCTGCAGAGGGAGTCATCTCTCCTGAACACAACTCTGGTGCAACTCTCTGGGGTAATTAGTATCTTTGTGCCTATTGAACACATCAAAAAGGCCGCTCTTTCACATCTTGCCGGCAGCCTCATATTGCACGGAGAGAGAGGAGAGAGAGGTGGAGGCAGGGTGGGGGAGTTGGGATGAGGAGGTGGTGGTGCCGTGGGTGGTGGGTTGTTGAAGTGAGTAGGTATGTATCGCAATTATGATGGCGCTTGGCAGAAAGCGACCAAGGTTCAATAGAGATTTTCATCTGCTGTATTGAAGAGGGAAATAAGACTGCTTATAGAAACTGTGGGTGTAATGAGATGTGCAAAAACAAAAAAAAAGACAAGAAGAAAGATGAGAGAGAGAGAGATACAAGAGGATAAAAGTCTGTGTGTGTGTGTGTGTGTGTGTGTGTGTGTGTGTGTGTGTGTGTGTGTGTGTGTGTGTGTGTGTGTGTGCGTGTGTGTGACTGTGTGTGTGTGAGAGAGGGGAAATTATCAGTACGGAATATAAAATTAAGTAGTTTGTAGTAGTTTGAGTTTAAAAGACTGGTTAAAATGGTAAACCAAGTGGGAGGCAAGATGATAAAAATGGAAGATAAAAAACATCCTATTAATAGAATAATTAGAACAGAACAGAAATTTACTCTAAATATTATTTTGTAAACTCCTTCTCGGGGAAATTAACCTACTTTGATAATCCAACTGAATCCGACTGAAGTTTTCATTGTTTTCTCTGAACGATCAATATTAGACATCTTATTTGGGCCACTGACGTCATTTTCACTTGGCACAGGAGCTGCAGTGTTGGTTCCTAGAATTAATTTAATTGAACATTTTGACGATAGCCTAACATAAGGTTATTATTTTAAGAGCAACTTACAGAAATAAGTTGCAACAATCTCATTTTGTTCGTTATTTTGATGCATTTTTCATTCACATTCGTAGAAACACGAACACCAAAAAGCACAACACAGGCTCTGCTGGATGAAAAGCTAAACCACTCGAGATGTGGGCACATTTAGTTTAACCAAGGGATCCATTGCCTAGTGTTATTCTTCTCTATTTTCTTTTCTTTTTAAAATAAACTGATTTCATCAGCTCTGGGTGTGTAATATAGGGTGCACGTGTGTTGGTGTTATAAAGAAAGGTACTCTATTTAAAATAAAGATAAATTATGAACTTTACAGAAAACAAAACAAAAAAATCAGTTACACTAATGTATTTTTTTTCTTTACTAATAAGGATTAGGAATACTATAACAAATTGAGGTAACTACAATTTCTATTTCTAAAAATGATAGCTCTATTACCCAGCAGTGCCAATTAGTTAAAAACTGTAGTGGACTAAAGTTTGTTCGTCATTTGACAATTTCATTCAGATCCAGTATTTTTATTTTCACATGAAATATGTTTGCAGGGCTGTTAGTGGTGAAAAAGTGAGCTGCTTTCGACATATTTCACATTGTATTGTGTGATGATTACATCAAAACTGCTCAGCTGGAAACTCACCAGGATCATGTGACCGGTTGAGATGTCCATATTTGAGTGGGCGGGCTCTTCGCTCCAGGAGGAAATGCTGCTCCGTGCCGAGGGGCTGACGGCTTGACCGCCATCGCTGAACTGAGAAGAGACGCTGTTGATCCTGGAGGAGATGGGCTCCGGACGCTCGGCTGGGGGCTTGACTGCCATGCGCTGCCGACACAGCTCCTATGGGAAGGAAGGCGCTACAGATTAGTCACTGCCGTCACGTAGGTGGGGCCTAGTAGTATTTTACTCATGCATGACTTACGACACTTGGCTGACAAATTTGTTTGAAATATCTTAACACTACTGATATAATTAGAACTAACAGCAGATAATGTTGCCTTGCTGTAGCATGCTACCTTCAAAGGGAAGTGAATAAATACACCTGACAGTTTGTAAACGGTAAAATAAAAACCCCACTAAAACATGGAGACAGACTGAGAGCTTGCTTTTGCTGCAGTTGCATCTGATGAGGTTGTTTCTCTTTGATGAACAGTAATGGTGGTAGCTGAGTTTAATGTTTTCGTATGCTGCTGTGTTGCAGTTGTGGTCACTATTATTATCAGAATCTTAGCAAGCTTTTGAACCGACCTTTATTTGACACATGTCAAATAAAGTTGTGGCTGGTTAACACTCATTGGTTTCTTCATAATTGCTGCCCAGGGACTAATTATTAGAGCAACAGCTAATAGTACAGTACACACCATGGTTGGTTTTTAAAATAACTGAACAGTAAAATCAACTAAGCAAGTGAAGAATTAATCACTCTGATCTTATTTCAAAGAGGTTTATTTATTATGTGACAGAGACAGCTACTGATTAATCTCTGGCTCCTGTCTCCCTCCCTTCACCCTCAACCGGCCAGGGCAGATGGCCCCGCCCCTCCCTGAGCCTGGTTCTGCTGGAGATTTCTTCCTGTTAAAGGTTTTTTTTTCCTTCTCACTGTTGCCATAGTGCTTGCTCATAGAGGCTTGTCTGATTGTTGGGGTTTCCCTGTATTATGTTAGGGTCTTTCCCATACAATATTAAGCATCTTGAGGTGACCATTGTTGTCATTTGGTGTTATAAAAATAACACTGGAATGAACTGAATTTAGCATGTTAACAAGTTAGCACTGGCTGGTACCCTTTTGTACCATGTCTGTCTTCCTCATTTCAGAGGAAAAATTAACCCTGGCGAAATAGTGTATCACTTCTTCTGTAAAGTGATTGATTGTGATGGAAAAAACAGACAGCTGAAGAATAACACAGTACATCCCAGAAAGGCTGAAGCTCTTGGCAAGCAACAACTGTAGCACAAAATGGATATGATGGAGAAATGGACTAACGTCAGCACTGCCTAAAACTAGAGTAGCTGCAAAACACCAGCTACCCCATATACATATGTAATTCACATTTAAAAAGCAGTGTTTTAGGTCACATGGCCATCACTTGAAGTCAGTCATAAGTTCTCAGAATCAAAGTTGACAGTCCAAACTTTTGCCAGCGGAACAATGAAGCTTATTTAATGACTTGAGGGTTCTGTACATATGAGTGTAACATTCCTGAGCTCATTAAGAACCGTTAGTTTCATCGTGTTAATTAGCATTTCCTTCCAAAAAAATCCTGCCTTCTTTATAATGTGTATTTGTGAGTGTTCTTATTATTTCTCTTTTTGTCCTCTAAAATCTAAAAGGCTTAAAATCATAAAAATGAAAAAGGGCCACTGTGGGCATAATGAGTGAATGTGAGTAAAGAGTGGATTCAAGCAACAGAAAATGGGATTTGCTATTAAAATTGGGCTTAGTGTATTCTGACCTTCATAAACAACTTTCAGTGACAACTTGTGTAGTCATGCTCCTGTAAATCACAAGTTAGTAAAAAACCAAACAAAACACACGAAAAAACAGCAAACTCACAACAAAAAGAATAAAACTAAAAGACATTTTGAGCAAAACTGAAATCCTTCCGACTGGCTGTAAACACCTGGGCAGGAATGGTGAAAGAACCAGACACTGCTGAATGCTGGCCAGCTTCCAGGATGTTGGTGGAAAAACAGCATGCATGCTCAGCAAGCTTCCCCTGAATACATAAAAAAAAAAACTTTATAAAAAGGTTTTGGCAAACTATGCCGCTCAGTTTCTTAGCAGCAAGTACAATATCTTCATACGCCTGAGCAAACTGTCATTTTCTGGATACGTGACCACAATGAAATATTGACACCACATCGAACTTTCAGTCTGCGTCTTCTCTACACAACTCCCAGCAGGACCTTTAGTGAGCTGTAAGGAATGACTGTGCCACTTGATACAAGAGGAAGGAAAAACACACAGTTTTTGATAATCCAGAACAAAGATGTGCAGAACTAAAACCCTCATGTTACAGTTAAAACTATCTGTGACCTTATCTGACATGTTTAAATGCTACTGATTATTTTGTGGCATATAATGTTTCGATCTAATTTCCTCAGTTTTGTTTTGAACATACATCAAAAAACTATCAACGCAGCACTTCATGTGTGGATGTAAAGAAACTCAAAGACAAAAGTTTAAGACTGTGAAGCTAAAGATTTAAAGATGTTGCTATACGGTAAAATAGCATTGTGGTATTCTGCGATAACCATCATGTGTAACACAATTGGCTGTTTTTTGAAATATCTTTAAAGGTGAACTTTTTCATTTTTTCAAATGGCATTTAAGTTAGCAATATTGAGAATGATGAAGGTGGTTGCCTTTTCTACTCTTTCAATAAATTTTATAAAATAAGATTATATTTTGATTTCTCAGAATGGGCAACATTTTTAAAAAAAATCGTAGTGTTTTTGGAGGGCATATTCCTTTAAAAAAGAGAAAGATACATGTGCTAATTTAGTGTTCAACCCTTTATTTGACTGGGTTTTTAGGCCAAGCAGAGGGGTATACTCGACATTAAAATAGCGTGCACTGTTTTAATGCGTTTACAGTGTTGGATGACTTGTTTTACTGAAAAATGATGAGAAACAGTCTTTAGAGTACATTTTCCTTGGTTTTAGCGTTGTGTCAGAAGTGTTTTCCAATCAGCAACATGCTTAAACTCTGCTGTGCTTTTTCTCATTTTCTGTAACATGTATCCTGTTTCAGAGATGGACTCTACCAAAGATTGAAATAAGGTCAACATGTGTGGAAGTACACCCTGTTATTAAAAGCTCACCCTTCAGAAAGCTCTTCTCTGATTTCTAAGGATATATCCTTAATAAAGTTATTTCAGGAACACAACTCTGTCTGGTCTGCCCACCTGCTCATTCTTTGGGAGGGGCGGCCAATCAGAAGAAAATTGGCTAAAAAAGACAGTAATCTCTTGATTTAAATAGTGGGCTTCAGAGAAATAAGGATTGTATAAGATAGTCTCAGTATTGAGAAATTTAGACCCAGCCATGCAAAAAAGGCTGTGTAGCTCACCTGCCACAGGTGTAACATTTGCCTGGCTCATGAGATGGTTCAACACACAACAGGTTATATTCAAATAAATCTCTTTCAAATTGAATGCAGCTTGGAGACGGGCCTTGGGGGAATCTTTGTTTCTGTTTGCCCAATTGGCTGATTTGGTTGTGGGTGTATAATTGCTTTGTTTTTATTGTCTTCCTGTCTCATACCCAACCTCTTTGAATGCTGTAACTAGAATCTTTCCTTAAGTCAGACAACCTGTTAGTCTAACAATAGCTGAAGTTTTGCTGTCATTTTGAACCTGCCGAGGTTTATAGGTAGTACAGAAATAAGCCTTCTGCATTGGAAATTAAGCAGGCTTTCAAATAAACCCGGTTAATAAAATCTAAATAATAAATAAATAAAATCATCTAATAATTGAGTAAATTTGTAAAGGAACAGTTACCTGGCACATCCTTTGCTTTGTACTATTTTAAGCCATACATCACCTGCACGAGCCTACAAGGACAGTGACTACAACAGGAGACCTGGACCAAAACTCTGTGGGTATCTGTGTTTCTTAATGAGAGAGACGCAGATGATTAACTGACCCCGTGTTTGATTGACGGTGGAGGTAATGTGAGCAGGCCTTCATTAGTCCGTATCTGATCTGTCTGATGTTCTCGTAGGTCGGCACGCTGACAATGATCTATGGGCTCGGACACAGTCTCATAAATGTGTGCAGATTATTAAAGTGCTTCGATGCCTGGCCCGGGGATTCTGACGGCGCTGCGGGCGGTGGTGGGGAAACATAAACACGCTTGGATTTAAAAGAAGTGCGTACTAGAAGCTGTTAGAGGAAGCACTGACCTACAGTTAAGTAAAGTCTCAAGTGCTGCTTTTATTTTTAGACTTGCAGTGTCAGTGCTTTGCAGCAGCCTTGTTTTTAGCACGTTTTAAGTTTAGTATGTAAGTATTTAGCATCTAAGTTTGTGGTTTTTAAGTTGAAGGCAGCTTTTGGGTTAGGGTTTAAAACTATTTTGAGTGGTCCTGATGACATTTTATATATTAAATAATTAAATTGTCAATAAAAAAAGATCAACAGCCCTTTCACATGTCATTATTAAAACTAGTCACAATAAGGGCATCCCAGCGTCAGTTATCATTACTTATCATTACATAAGCATAACTGACGTTGGCATCCATTCCCATGTGGATTTTTACTTTCCAGTGTATGTAGAAATATTTCTCAGGGTTCCTGAGTCAATGGAGAACACTGAGAAGTAATTCTGGAGAGTTTTACAGTATTACTCTTATTTATTCAAATGTTTGATTTATGGATGGAGGCTAAGTGGATTTATCAGATTTAGCCGTGTGTCTCTGGTTACAGATCTGCAGTGCTGTTAGTTCAGGGTTGTAAATCATCTTATCTCGTAATAACACCACTTTAATCGATATTCTGTATCAAATGATTAATGTATTAAATAGTTAGCTGTGTGATAACTGCATTATTGTATGATGAGGTGTCCCATTACGACCTTGACTGACCCTGTTGGAGATGTTTTTGGCATGACTAACTTTCCTGATGTGTTCTGAGTAGTTGGAGGTATAGACCACACTAAAGGCTGCACGTCCCTTTATGAATGATGCTCACTAGTGTTAAGGACAGGATATATTTTATTGTTTTAACATTTAAATGCGAAAAAGTAAAATGGCCTGTATTTGTATGGCACTTTACTAGTCCCTAAGGACCCCAAAGCGCTTTACACAACCAGTCACCCACACATTCACACACTGGTGATGGCAAGCTACATTGTAGCCACAGCCACCCTGGGGCAAGGCTGCCAAACACTGGCGCCACCGGGCCATCTGACCACCACCAGTAGGCAACGGGTGAAGTGTCTTGCCCAAGGACACAACGACTGTCCAAGCCGGGGCTCGAACCGGCAACCTTCCGATTAAGGCGAACTCCCAACTCTTGAGCCACGATCGCCCCGCGAAGTATTGAGAAAGACACACAGACTGTTGTCACAGCTCACACAGGGGGTTTTATGGCACCACACAAACTACCCAATGTCAAATCTTTAATAAAAGACCAAAATAGGCCCCATAAATATCCTTCTGGCTGCTAACTACACCAGTTTGCCCGATTTCCTGTTTTTGCTACATCCTCTGAGCTCCATTTTTTGTGTTCAATCCGCTCAATCACACCGAATTGTGGGCGTTTTGTCACACATGATCAACAGCATTCATACCAGAACAACTGCACACGGTGAACTTTGCAGCTGCAGCAAATTTTTTTATGATGTAATTAAAACTGCCTCAAAATGGCTTCCCTCCGAGAGCCAATTAGAGCTTAAAAAAAAAAATAAAATAAAATAATGTGAAGGAAGAATATAACTCGGGACAGGTTTAGAGTGTGAACAGTGCAGATTTACAGTGCCAACACCTCCCCCATCCCGGAGCAGTGTCCATACAAACACGAGTATCTTTTTCTTTCTTTCTTTCTTTCTTTCTTTCTTTCTTTCTTTCTTTCTTTCTGTCTTTCTTTTCTTTTTTCTTTTTCTATTGATTTTAACTATACACACTTCATCACTTTAATGACTTTGGTTTATCATCAGCATGCCAGTCTGATGCGTATTTTCCAGCTTTGACTAAACTGACAGAAACACCAAACAACACATGCTAATGCCTTTGGCACTAATATCACTCAAAGCCTACTAAAGAGTGGTTGGCGTTCCCTCTCTTTCTTCTTTGATTCAAAATCGTGACCACTCACGAGTGAACAGCCTTCCACCTTCAACTTTTTGCTTGTTTATGAGCATGTACGCTAAGTGCACTGAATGCAAAGCAGCCATGCTGTACGGTCGTGCATTACTTGGGACTCTGTAACAGTTGGGTTCCACTGAGTCTTTTACTAAAGACATTACATCTTGTTTCTGCTCAGTGGCACTGAATCCATGCAGTCTATTAGATGCTTTTAAGCGAAACCCCTATTGTTAGTGTATTCAAGGTCATCCAAAAGCCCAGTGCTGTGCCAAACAGCAGATATTGTAATGCAGCAAATGAAAAAATTATCTTTCCAGGAAATCCATACTGGCTTTTGCTGCCTTCTCGATTAATTTATAATGAAAGTATAACTCATGAATGAAATGCTTTTTGGCAAATCTAAGGTTTGGAGTCATCTAGATCAACTACTGCATTAGATCTGACAATAAATAAGGGTGGATATACAGTATATGTTCAGCATGATGGAGTACCAATCTCTAAAGAGCTTTAAGTCTTTTTAAATTGATTTTAAGACACAATCCATTCGATCAAAACAAAGGTCTGTCTGGGAGGGAAGGAATCATTATTAAAATTGATGTCAGCATTTAAAAGCAATCTGAAAAAGTTTTTTTTTAAATCTTTTTTAATTATTAGAATGTTAGCATAGCATAGTTGCTATATGAAACTAAGAAACTCGCAGGTAAAAAGACACAGATTCACAAGAAGTCAAAAATAGAGTGCATACTAAATTTGCTCCTGACACAGGCCTTTTTTATCCAAGCCACTAAATAAGAAAGAAGAAAATCAAAGAGCATGATGTGGAAAAGATGCACATGTGCCACATCAACTCTTCCCATATGAATAAAGGTTAAAGAAAAACCCCAACAACCCCCTCTCATGGGCGTCATGCCAGGGAATCCACTTGGTGCCACATGACCATCTCGAATCATACATCAGCCCCGGGGCAGCACAGGGCGTGTAAGTGCTGGGAGGCACGTGCCACCCGAAGCACCCCCTTTTCAGAAAAGCTTGCTAATAGGGACGAAGGTTGGCTTTTGGGGTGTGCCAGCAGAGCCTGTCAGGCTCACAGGGGTACCTCTGTTTACATGCCCCTCTGACCAAATCAAATTCAGGGGCCTTCACCCAAGTGCCCTTCCTCTGTGCTTAAGCAAACTAGCAAATAAAAGGGGCAACCTAACCGAATCTGTGTTAAGGAAAAGGGATTTAAGGAGTAAAGTAAATTATAATTAAAATATACATAGAACGGATACTTTAAAAAAAAAGCTTCAGGAACAGAGCAAATAAGAAAAGAACAGAAGGGATACAGAGAAAACAGAGGTGTAGGACAGAACGAGAGTTATTGTTTGCTTGTTTAATCTAAACTGAGATGAACTGGAAGTGCATTTTGCACATATTCATTAGCGATGTTAAGATCTTATGATGTTAATGAAAGTCCTTGAAATTGAATTGAGAAAGAGAGAGATTGTGAAAGTGGAGTAAGGCAGGCTGAGGGACGCCAAAAAAGAAAAGCTAAAAAAAACCCCTCATCAGTAACAAGTCTATATTTTTTTCTTTCTTAAAAAACATGCAAATATGTTCATTAGTTATCAAAGCATTTCTCGTGTTTCAAGAAAATTCCTGGTGTGGGTGATGATATCTTTAAAAATGATAATGCTTCAAGATGATATCTCTTGATTTGTGAAAAAAACATCCATGCAAAAAGTTGAGCCTCGCCGCAATCTAGTGCAATGATCTCACGCTGCGGAGCGGATAGTTTCCTCTCTGCTTTGAGGGGGGAAAAAAGACTTTTAGTAGCAGATAAAAGTTCGAATCAGATGTAAAGATAAACTGACAACGACGTTGCAGACTCCCATGTTGGCAACAGAGTAATCCAGGGACTGACTGACTGACAAGCATCATCCACCATCTCCCCGCCCAGTGCTCTGACACGCTGCACACAGTCCTCTGTCGACGCTTGTCAATCAACATCTCCTTTGTTGGTGTCGGCCAATCCCACGTTGCCGTTACACCGTAACTGCTTGACTGACGCGCTGGGAGCCGGGGAGCTGAGAGCCAAAGGTGGAGGGGATTCAGAGGGAGGTGGTGGTGTGGTGACGTGATTGGAAGGCGGTGTGTGTGTGCGTGTGTAAGGATGTGAAGCGAGGCCTCAAACAAACGCGCCCAGGGCAAGAGTCATTAATATGCAGCGGTTGGTTAGAGTGTGCATGCATACACACAGCACGCATGTGTTTGTGCATATTTGTGTCTATTTGACAGCCAGCATGAAGGAGCTGCAGTAGTAAGGCCGTCAGGCAGCCTGCCGCTTCCTGTCTGCTTTAATTGCATGTAGCCCTGGAGACTGTGCGCGCACACACACACACACACACACACACAGACAGACTCCAGCCCAGGGAAGCCCTCTACACAGCAGCGCTGACAAAGAGACGAGGTTTACACGGCTAAGATGGGAGCTGAACACTGAGGTCTTTCACTGAGGATGACGGCGGCTCACTGTCGAGACTCGATAAAGACGACAGAGGAAAGAGAATCAACTAGAAGAGCTTTGGGAGTGCGAGCAAAGCAAGACTGAAACCTCCCAAGAATGAGCAACAAAGGTTTTTGTAAGCGCTTAATCAGATAAATAAAGCGGAAACACAGCCTTACGTGTGAATTTTAATTAGCATTTTTCAATTAGAAGCTTAAAGTGACTCTCGGAGTTAAGTAACCGAGAAGATAAGTTTTTCACTCTGAGGAAAAACAAATATTTTATGTAGACTGAGATCAACCTATCACTGGCCAGGGCACTCGTGCAAAACAGATTTTTAATTTTAATGAAATTTTTAGCGGCATGAATGTTGAATCGTCTTTTAGAAACCTCTCTCGCTAACCAGTAAGGGATGCTTCTCTCTTACTGGTAAGCAATATCTCTATTTGCAAAAAGCAACATTGTGAATCTGTAAGTCAGCAGTGATGAGGTAAACCTTTGACGCAGTCCCACAGTCTATTTCAGGAGGTAAAAATCCCTGAAGAGGAGCATAAAATGTAAGCACTTAGGGGCCAAGCTGGGCTCATTATAAAATCAATGCTCACAGGACTACTCTCATTTAAAAACATGGTGGGGAAAAGGTCAGAGAGAGCGAGAAAGAGAGACGGAAAAATCTCAATCTAATTCTTTGCTCAAAAAGCCACTTAATATTGGATTCTGTAAATTAAATTTCACACTTGGCTATTCCGGCCAAAGGATAATTACCGCAAGCAGAGGAGGGAATGGAAATAACTCGAGGTGGAAAACCTGTTGGATTGGTGATATTACTTCATGTCTCAGACAACAAATTATAGCAGGAGACAATCAGCAATCACCACACACCATTAACGTAGTTAAAACATGTCGACACGAGAGTGAAGGCGTCGCTGAAAGAAGAGAATCACAGAGTCTGTCTCCTTTAAATCACAAAATCAGCCCCGGAGACTAAAGCAGGGATTTTCAAGCCATTTAAAAAAAATTTCAATTTTTAATTACATAGGGAAAAATAATAGTGCATTTTGGCGTGTTTTTTAAATAATCTAAAAAAGATGAGTCCTAAAAAAATATATAATTTGTGACCAAATCTTACTGTGGATTATTTATGTCGTGTGAGATTTACTGTAAACAGTACAGGTAATACAAAACTGTAAAAACAAAACAGTGCACCTCAATAATAAACACGTATCGCGTTGTTCTGTTTTGCTTTAATAGAAAACTGCTGCCATCAGTTGCAAGATGACGATTACAAGAAGCAAAAATATGGTTGTAATAAAAGGCTCTCTCATTATGAAGGTCCACAAAACTTCCACTTCTTAATGTTATGCACACACAGGAGAACTCCTGTTTATGCATCTTTCACGTGTTATAAACACAACACATTTTTCTAATATAAATATATATGTATAATGTGAATGTGTGCACAGATGGCACAGTAACAACTCCTACCTGGTAGGTGGCGGTAGCATCGCTGCTTGTATCTGTTCCCAAATTGGTGAGCTTTTCTTTGATCTTGTGGTGGGAACGGTGCCGGAGGCAGTAGACCACGGTGGAGGCCAGCAGGACTCCAACGATACACAGGATTGACACGACGGTGAGAATGAGGAACTTGGTTGACTCTGTCTGGCTGTACTTGGTGGGGATCTGGTTGATCTGGCTTCCCTGTGGGCCACAAAAGAACAGATGAATTGGTTAATAAATTGCGTCTATTACTATTTTTATCTGCGGTGAGTGGTTCTCTTTGCAGCTCAATGGGTAGAGCGTGGTGCTGCCAATGTCAAGATAAGGGTTTTGATTCATCCACCCTGCTAAAAATGACTGCGGTCGTGATGGAAGCAGGTGCTTTTGGGAAGAAAAAAAACCCGCAGGGGTGCGAAGCTGTGTACCTAAGAGTGTGCATGCTTTCAGGTGATTTTACTGATCAGTCAGACAAGAGGAACTAATCTGCAAAATCATCTGGCAGAGTGTTTGATTGGAACAACCCTGCAGGCTCTCAGAGCTTCATGGCACATGGTCTGATACTCCTGGATTAAAGCAGCCACCAAAGAGGCCAAAACCCCCCCAAAACAAGTCACACTGGAATCCTTCGATTGACAAGATAATATAAGCGCGAATTATTTTTGCTACTAATCAGGGTTCCAAAATAATGCTTGTCTTTGCATGGGTAGATGAAAGTGTAAATCACACGGTTCTTTTCTTTCCTTTTTTGGAAACGCATAAACATGCATATCACTGCGCTCGATGAAAAGTATAATCACAAGCGTTTGTTCCACCATCTGTGCCCAGGAGTGCATAGAATGCATAAACTCCTGTTTAGTAAAGCATTCTGGATGTCTCTAGACAGCTCAACACCCCGCTTGCTATATTGGAGGAATTTTCTACCACCATGCTCAGAGGCAACAGACGTTCTGCTGTCTTGAGCAAGTGCCTCGCCAATTCCGACCTCAGCTGCAATTTAATCCAGCGTGAGAGAACCAGATCCTTCAGCAAACAACTAGAGATTAAAGATTTCTTTTCAACCAGTCAGCTGCTTAAGATAACACAATGGACACATACTGTATGATAAAAGTCTCTGTCTGAACTGCTTCACGAATGTGCAATCATTTGAGAGCGGAGAAGTAAGTCTTATTGAGCTGTTCATTATGAGCTGCAGCTCCGACTGCTGCTTGCTGTTCATTTTCAGACACCAGCGAGCTCCAGATAATGGGCCTGTTGCATTTTACCTGACTACTACTAGTTAACAATAGGCAACATAATTCCCCGTTATTACGCACAGCATAATGATCTTGCCAACAAAGAGCGAGGCAAGAACCAAAAGAGTAGAGCTACAAATTGCATAGCCAATGACAGGCCTGTAATTCCTCTTGACAAAGAATTATCAAAAGAAATCAATCGCAAAAACAGCTTTTCTTGACTTGTTCCTTATTTGGAACCATTTTTTTCCCCATATCTTTGTCGCACAAAAGAGATTACCACTCATTTACAGGTACAAAAAATTCAAACGCTTGATGGTCCCAAGCACATAACTATGCTTATCGCTGCACTCATCATTAGTTTGTCCTAGCTGTAATTTTATGTTGCATATTAAGCTTGTTTAAAATTACTTTTGTATTCTGACAGAGAAAAATAATGATTTCAAAAAGAAAAAAAACAAAGGTTTTCTCAACCCTGGAGAAAGGCAGCTTGAGGGTGAAAAAAAAGGGAGGGGGCGAAAAAAAAAATCCCTGTCCCTCAGTGGTAGAGGTCACGGAGATTAGGCGAGGTGTGGCGTGGTGAGTTAATGGAAAGGAGGCTTTGAAAGCAGCAGGGAGAAAAGGGGCAGTCCTGCCGGATCCCTCCTGCCTGCCTGTCAGCACAGAGAAGCCCTGAAACCCTGGGAGGTGGGAAAAGGACCGCTCTACCCTGTTAAAGATTGTTCTGGAATTCTTGTGAGGTTTCGGGGAGTGACCCCCACCCCACCGCCATCATCACTCGATAATGCACCCTCCCTTCATCGTTCCCCCCCACCCCGTGATTTCATTCATTGCTGCTGCTGCATTCAGCACCTAATAAAGAGTGCCCGCAAAAACACACACAATGGGGGACAACAGTTGTCCGATGCTTTGTGGGGTGTCCAATTTGCTTGGGGAGTTCTGAGCCATACTGTAAAAGCTGGTCGCATAGTAATGTGACGGCCCTGAAAAAAAAAACAAAAAAAACAGCGGCTGTCTCCGAGTAAGGCTCTGAATTAAAGAAGAAAATATATATATATGTATGAGAAGTAAAAATTGTGATTCAGCTTTGAAGTACAGGGCACATTAAAGATTTATCTGCAAACTCAACTTACTATAGAGCCTGTTCATGAATCAGTAATGTAGGGAGTCTGTTTATATTACATTTATATGGCTGCTTGTCCTAATGTTGCATTACACATCTGCACGAGCAGATGCAATTGATTGTGGTTGGCTTGTGTATTTTTAATGTTTCTCCTCATTAATGCGCTTTTAATGTAAAAGATCGCGGCAAAAAATATCAGCCGTTAAGAAAGCATCATAAACAAAAGTAGCTGAGCAGTAGCCTGTATGCGTTGTGGGCTCGGCAAGCCCATTAATAATGCATTATTGCTGATTCCACATGCTTCCACTGCAATCATCTTTTGCAAAATGTATTTTTTTTTAAACCCGCGGATCAAATAACTTCATTTGTCATTTTACTCCCCGAGTCATCTCATTGTTTTGTCAAATTAAGTTTCATGGAGAGGGATTGCATCTTGCTTGGCTAGTAATGGCCCATAATTCAAGGCCCTAACTGTAACAGCTCAGTCATCTTTCACGGGACAGATGCCGGCGTTTCCAAAGCACACTCCCCACTCCGTACACACACACAGGCAGAGACGCACGCACTGATCCCACCTCCTCCCTCGGCCTCTTTATCATGGCTGCCTAGCATGTCTGTCTATTGATTCAAACAAATGTAGCCTGACCCCACCTGCTTAATCAAGTTTGGTTGCAGTTGTTAGTAACAGTAAAAGGGGGGTGGAAGAGTGTGTGTTGAGCGTAAGAGGGGGAGAGAGCGAGAGAGCGACTTGAGGGCGTATGACTTGTTAGTTCACAGCTATGAAAAACGAGCAGCCATTCTAGCCGAGCTGCAGCGGCAGATGTAGCAGAAATTTGCAATGAGTGAAAATCAAATGTTTGCTCAGGATGGGAGGTGGAACATTCACACATGAGCCAACGCATGCAGCCATTACTGTGAAAATGACTGTACAGCCTTTTCGGTAATATGCATTATGAAACTAAACACTTGCATTCGAAAGCTTGTACTCGATGTAAGTGTGTTACCTATATTGTACTGTATGTTTCCAGTAATAAGCGGCAATCTGCTCGTCTCTGCGGTTCTAAGGCCTTCATCGTTTCTCACTCCCGAGACTTAACCCTTTCAATCTAAGGTGAATTACAACCCAGCACATAGAAATGAAAGGAAATGTAAATTGGTTCACGTTGCTGGTGTGATTGTAGGTGAAAAAGGAATATCACTACGACTGTTGGGTTGAATCGCTGGACGGATTAAAACAGAAATTCAGGCTTTAATCTAAATCATTCCTGGCTCGGAAGTATTTTTCTCATGGTTCAGACAGACAAAGAAAAAAGCTACAGAAATCCTGTTTGTTTCTGGAAGTAAATCGGCCGTTCTGATCAAGACTTTTTGAGCGAGCGTCTGAACATGAAAGAAGAATGTTCTCTCCCCAAAGGCAGAGGGGAGATGGGAGTTCCTTTCATGCTTCCACTTCCATTGTCCATCTGCTCCCACAAAAATCAATTGTACTTGCAAATTCTTCATTTCACATAAGCAAATGTGGTTTGACATACAGTGTGCAGTGCCTCCTGACTATTTCTGAAAAGCATTAATGTAGCCCGTCAAGGATGCCGGCTGTCTGTCTGGCTGTAGACGCTGCTAGGTTCATCTCTTTTCAGCAAATATCAGACACACTCCCTGCAGACAGATAGGCGCCTTTACACAGGAGGGAAAAGAACAAAAAGAATAGCAGAACACCTTTGTTTTTTGTTTTTTTAATCACATGGTGAATTTCTTTAAGCAGTTTAGTGTTAAAATCTTACTTATGTGGGCAGCAGCCTAAATTCCATAGACTTACAATAATCTTCTTTGCAGCTGTTACTACTAAAACCTTACTTAAATCAATTAAGAAAATAGATTTAGGTTAACTCTCCTCAAAAATGTGAGTAAATCATTCATCGGAAAAACGAATGATTCTGGTCTTTGGTTTTGCGTGGACGTTTGGTGGTGGAGCGGTTAAGTCTCCTGGTCGGTATGAGTGTGACGGGGTGTATATGTGTGTGCGTGAATGGGGGTGTGGATTAGCCAGGCTTCCATAGACAAAAGGCAGATGGATTTGCACGGCTCCGGCTTATTCAGAATGGGTAAAAAAGGTCAGAGGGAGAGCGCCGGCCAGCTTTTGTTTTCCTGGACGACGACCGCTGTAGAAAAGATTTATCCCTCACCTCTGATTCATTCCGGGCCTTTGAAAAAGTTCAACCAGGGTTTCAAGAAAACCTTTCAGCAAACAAGCACAGAGAAACACATCATTCATGCACATGTATGCACGCACGCACACACACACACATATAGCGGGATGTATGAATAAGTACATTTTTACTATGCGTGCATTGCAAGAAATATGACTACATTACATTTCATGTACTTACATCTGCTGGTGCACAGTTGCATGTATGTATGTCTTTTAACAACACACCCACACACTCTCAAACGCCGTGCACTGATGTCTGCACACTGCACGCACCCAAATTCAAATGCACCTGAGTCAAACTTTGCACAAAACAGAAAAAAATGATCCTTTGCTCGTATAAGCACCCACTTAAAAACCAAGCAACAACTCTATTCATTTCACCTCACCTTCACCGGATTAAACCGATTCTTCTGCGATATCACAAATTGCACACAAATTAGGGCAATCCTCGAAGATGAATATCACAGCATTAAAAAACAAAAAGAAAACAAACCACAAGGTTATTTAAAGTTCGCACTCCAGCAGTGCGAGGCGGCAGCTGAGCAAAATGAAAACAGCAGCAAATCCCATTAAACTGAATGTTATTACAATGTTACGGTGAGATGCAGCTGCATGAAGCCCCCTCGACCACGGTGCGCCGTCACTCACTGTCTAAACTCCACGGATACTCCCACTGCGCGTTCACCTTTAAAATATTCGACTTTCCGGGACAAATTTTAGGCAATTTTTAATCAAGCGAAGGAATTTCTATCGACACACTAGGTTCTAAATTAAACTGATGCAATATTGTATTTGAAAAACAATGTGTTTAAAACCAGGGCACACTCCTTCGTCTCTTTTAGAGAAATGACTGAAAAGAGCGACACCAGAACAGACCCATCATCTTTAATATTTCGCAAAGATTTGTGGGACAATTCGACAGCTGTGGGTACTGATTAAAATTAGCCCACATTAGCATGCAAAACAATTAAAACCTACCAAAAATCCATGGTGAGGTAATGCAACAGACACCTCCTCTTGCGTCTATTTCCCATTCCACTCCGGCTGCACGGACTCCACAGACTCAGAGACAGCATCATACCAAAGGAGGAGGAGGAGAGAGTCAGTGAGTTGGAGAGAGAGGGAGTTTCATCTCCTCCCATCATCTCCTTTCTCTCCTTTGGAAAAAAAGAAAAGAAAAGAAAGTTCCCAGCTTTCTTTCCTCCCCCTCTTCTTTTTTATGCCATTAACCTCATCCCTTGTAAACAACAAAAAAGAAAAGAAAAAAAAAGGAGAAATGCACCAAAAGATTTCTCTCCTGTCTTCTTCCTGATGCAATTCAAGATACGTTTGGAGAGGAGATGACAGGAAAAGAGAGGAGAGGACGAGCAGCCTCCACTTCCAGAGGGAGGAATGATGCTATTTTTTTTAAGGAGAGAGAGACTACAAATGTGCTGTGGGGCTCCTCCTTATATTCTTCCCATCCCTCCCTCCATTCCCTGCCTGTCTACAGCACATGTCACCTCCCTTGTTGCCATGGCTACGGCTCCACATGTTGCCGACAGGAGGAGGAAGAGGAGAGGAAGAGGAGTTGAGGACAAGAGAGTAAAAAGGGAATGAAAAGAAAAGGGGGGAAAATGAAGAGAGGATTGAAAAAAAAACCCCGAACAGGACAGGAAGGATGAGGGAAGGAGGCAAAGGAAAGGGACGAGGCTGTAAGGAAAGGAGGAGAGGGAATAAAGGGGAAAAAAGCAGGACATTCCTTTTTACAAGTCATTCCGACTCGTGCTGCTTCTTAAAATCTTGTTTTCCTTCAATCAAATTAAAGTTATTCTGTAGATGTGGTGACATCGGTTTGCTTTCTGGGAACAAATGGAAATATCTTCAGGCACATCAGTCCTCTGCTGCCAAGAAACTGCTGCTCGATTCAAGACAATTCAGGCGACTAAAGATTTCTCTTTAAGCAGAATTATCTCCATGGGCAATGCAGTGTTTTCTTTCCCAATCTGACTTTAATAGGATTTTAGGACTATTGGAACTTGTTACTCGTAGAAGGGATTTAGGGCATAGTTAAAGGTAAAAAATGTGTAGATTTCCTTCCACTGAACTAAAAGATTTTTCTCTCACTCGTAAAAAAAAAAAAAAAAAAGTATTGATGTGTATGACTATTGACAGAAAGTGAGCTGTTTGTGCGGTATAACAAATAGAAACTGACAGCTTACTTGCAGTTTTGATTTAAATTGAAGGACCTGACTGTGACCTAACTGTTTGCATGTGAAAAATATTAGTTTTATTTAATACATTACCAAATATTTGCTCATAGCTTTGAAAAAACAATCACATACAGATTGATTTATGTCTTTCAGTTTACTGTATCCAGCTATTCTTCTTTCGTAATCATTGTTGGCGAGAGTGAAAAGGACTAACAGCTGCAGCAAACGTGGACCGTTACAGAATTAAGTTGGGAAGCTGTGTTTGTCAGCGTACTTGCATGTGTGTTTGTGCATTTGAGTCAGAATTTTTTTTTTCCTGATGTCAGATGTTTGTTGGGGTTTTTTGTCTGTGTGTGCGTGGATGGAAAAACAACAAACTTAACAGTGTTTGCAGCTTGAAAAAAAAATTAAAAAGAGAGGGCAAAGAGAGGAGATGCTGCCTAATGCAGTTGACAAGGTCCTTCCTGGGGAGCGTGTGTGTGTGTGTGTGTGTGTGTGTGTGTGTGTGTGTGTGTGTGTGTGTGTGTGTGTGTGTGTGTGTTTGAGTGTGTGTGTGGGGCTCTTCAGTTCATCTTTCTTTTCAGTCCCCCGCATCTCCTTCACATACACCCCCACACAATCTTTTGTCCTCCTTGGTGGCAGCTGGAGGTGGCAGGCAGCGGAGACCCTGCTCTCCTCTGTGTGCCGAGAGGGCTAGGAGGGTGGGGGCAGGGAGTTGCTTGGTGGAGTTTAGGGGGGGCTGACCGGTACCTCCCACCTCCCATCGGTCCAACTCTCGATGCTTTGAACGCAAGCAAAAAGAACTGGAAGTGACAAAGTTGGGGAGCTTTGGTGGCCTGTATTTGATTTCCTCTTCCTTTTTAGCAACATGAAAATCGCTTGCTGTTTTTCTGTTTTTGTTACACACACACACACACACACACACACACACACACACACACACACACACACACACACACACACACACACACAATGCAATACTACCTGTTCCTGCATTTTATGTGTCTGCATCACAGTTTTAACATCAGGCCATAAGCAGAAGTGTTAATGTGTTAACTCTGAACTCTCAATCAAGCAGTTCCAACCTAGAGAACTTTGGTTAGTTTGGTCCACCTATTATGGGAAATACTTTCCCATAGCACCAAACAGCTGATACACTAACAGTGGGAGAGACAGACGCTTTTACTCAGGAGCGCGTGGAGGCCAAACATTTGCTCAAAGGAAGATAAATACATCCACTCAGATTATTCATGTGGCAACGTACTTGCTGGATATGTACATAGACATCTGTTTGCCAATATATTAACTCAGATGTGCACATATACTGTCATTATTTTTTCCACTTCCAGCTTAATACTGTAAATATTGATAATATTAATGTTATAAAATGTACTCAGAGCAAGCTACATTGTTATGGTACAATACAGTATATTTTTCTTGGTGAGTGGAGCGTCTCATGGTACATAAATACAAATAATACAGAAAGTGCTTTGAGATTTATTTAAATTGATAAATTATTTTATCTTTCGACTTAGATTGTTATGGATGTGTGATATGATTTTTTGTTACTTATGTGACTAAGAGCAGTATTAAGGTTTGGTTAAAAATGGGCGACCAAGAAGGAGACTCCTCCATCCAACCGGAAATAAATCTCAAGGTGTTGAAATGTTATGTTCCCACAGCTGAGAGTAAAGAAATTACAACAAAGCTGATATCTTGTCATAGTTGAAGAAAGATGCACTTTTTTCCATATTGACAAGACAGCTTCATGCTGTCTTGTCAATATGGATTTGTTGAATGTTGATTTGTTGATTTGTTGAATGCACATCCATAATGCAAATCTGCTTTTTGAACACATCCCAAAGGCGCTATATTAGACTGAGATCAGGCCTTTTGAGTACTGTGAACTCGCTGCCGTATTCAAGAAACCACTATCAGATGATCTGTGGTTCATAACATGAACTGTTGTCCTGCTGAAAGCAGATGGGTACACTGTGGTCATGAAGGGATGTACATAAATGAGTAACAATGCTCGGGTAGGCTGTGGTCTTTAAGCAATGCTCAATTGATACTAAAGGACAGGCCCGGCCCTAACCAATCTGGCGCCCTAGGCAAGATTTTAGGTGGCGCCCCCCTACATCGGCAGTGTAGTGTATGTACTCACAAGAAACCGAATAGCTTTGTCTTTGACCTTCTTTTTTTTTTTACTTAAAGAAAGCTAATTCACAATCAGAATAATTAACAAGATAAAAAAAGATATGAATAAATAAATGAATACAAAAAATAAAAAATGAATATATGAAATACAATAAATTTTACATACATAAACACAATAAAACGTGTCAACAAGTTGGATAAAATAAATTAAAAATACAATATAAATAAGGCAACAGGAAGACCGCTTGATGCTGCTGCATCATGGCTGGGTTGTGCTGCTGATGCTGCATCACTGGTGGGTTGTGCTGGTGAAGTGGAGGCAGCAGCGGTAGATGTGGTAGATGGCCCAGGGGTGGGATTTAGAAACTTCAACAGTGCATCTGAAGAGAGGAGTATGTGACACCACTGAGTATTAAAGTCTAATAATAAAAACATGATTCCAGGAATAAAATGAAATGATATAATATAAATGAAAAACCAAAGAGATATATATATGATGTTAACTGATATGCAGATTAGATTAGATTCAATTTATTGTCATCATTACAGTGAAATGCTGAATAGCAGAATGCAAAGTAACAGTATAATATCATATGAGAATGTTATGTTATGATTATCTTTGACCGAATCACAGCAGTGCTCATATTAAAAAACAGCATTCCCTCTCATGTGATATTGCTTAATTAACATTAATGATGTGCACTTTAACAACTAGGCTTACAACTATAATATATACAGGGGTGGAAAAGTGACTATTACCTGCAGGGTAAACGTTAGCTAACCAGAAGGCAATAACAATGTAAACAAAAAACACCTGCTTAAAAGATGAATACAAATGAGGAATGGTGGGAAAGGTGGGAGTACTGTAATTACCTAACGTTACATTATTATTTTCCATAACAATTTAGCCCCCTCCACAATATTAACTGACGTTAAAACAGTTAACTAGCTATTTATTGATTAGCAATGAGCGAATCATGTAACATTAGCTTAATGCTAAAAATTTAGGTTACTATCACATTCAGACAAATAATTTCATGTAGGCTAACGTTACCTACCTCTGTCTTTTTCTCGTTTCTCCTCCTCTTCTTTTCTCTTTTTCTTCCCTGGCCACCTGACAGTTTTGGCCGTTTTGACATCTTGTGTTGATTTTTTGATGTGGTGACGTCCAAAAGGAACCATGATACCGGGAGGGAGGGGGCGCACCGTGCGGGGGGGGGGGGGGGGGGGGGGGTAATGTTGTAACAAATAATGTTTCTATTAAATAAGCTTTACTTTGCATTTTAATTAACGTGGGATTATTTTTTGTATTTAGAATTAATAGTACCAACTTTTTTTTTTTTTTTTCAACATTTATGGCACTGGCGTGGCGCCCCCTGATGGACGGCGCCCTTAGCATTTGCCTATACGGCCTATGCCACAGGCCGGCCCTGCTAAAGGATTCAAAGTGCACCAAGAAAATATCCCCCACACCATTACAGCGCCACTAGTTGAACAAAGCAGCGATCTGCGCTTTCATTTCATTTATCCCGAATTCGGAGCCTACCATTTGAATGTCACAGCAGAATCTCTTCAGACCAGGCAACGTTTTTCCAGCCCTCTGTTGTCCAAGTCAGAAAATTATAGCCTCAGCTTCCTGTTCTTAGCCGACAGGAGGAGTACCTCTGCTGCTGTAGCCCATCTTTCGACCAAGATTTAATGAGTTCTTCTTTTAGAGATCCTCTTTTGCATACCTTGGTTGTAATGAGCGGTGGTTTGAGTTACTGTTGCATTCCTATCAACTCAAAGCTGTCTGGCACATCTCCTCCGACCTCTGACATCCACAAAGCACTTTCGCCCAGAGAGCTGCCACTCACTGGATATTTTTTCTCTTCCCATTTTAGGACTGTTCTCTGGAAAATTTAGCTTCCAGTACTAATGGTGAAGACAGTTAGCAGGAGCAGCAGAATTTACATCTGCTACCAAGTTAACTGTTTAGCAGAGGCGTAATTTTACCTCAGAGTTCTTTGCAATATCGCTTTCTTTTTTTCAGACTTGGACAACTCCCTGTGTTTAATTGCTTTTTGAAGATTGAATCTTTCTATTTCAAGGACTATGTTACTCTAACATTTGTTCACTGTTAACATTTTCACAAACTGAATGAAGGTGATTTTTTATTAAACCTGAAGTCTGTGTGTACATTTTATAAAGCAGCCTGAAAACAGGTAGCTGTGATTATCATGAAGACTTGTAAATGAGGTTATGAACACTCACTCAGCTGGATTTTATTTAGTTAGCAGTTATTCAGCAGCACCTTACAAGGCCACAGTTGCATGCACATTAGTGTAAAGGGAGGTGCTGTGGGTGCTCTTCTTTACAAGGATCAGATTTATCTGAAAGGAGCACTGTACTCATACTGAATGGACTTCCTGGATCCTAGTTGCCATGCTGTTCTTTGCTGACGGAACATGCTATCCTAGATTTCCATGGATGACATAAGTAGAGGAAACATGCTGTTAAAAGGGGGAAATGGTGCTAGCTGGGTAGAAAAATTCAAACCATTTGGTAAAATTAGCAATTTTGTGTCCCAGATTCAAGCACAGAAATTCTCACAAGTGGGAATTTTTCCAAATTCAACAAGGAGGAAATGTCTTCTTAACATAACACTTGGCAATCCTGTAGTGTCAAACCTGATGGTTGCAGACGCTTTTTGGCCACTTCTGCATCCTTTGAAGCTGGTTCATATTCTCTGCACCCCAGGTAAAATATAATGATAAAACAGCACATCAGATATGTTGTATATATTAAGATAAAGGAATTAAACTTTCAACCCAATTAAAGCCATTATCAAATTATCTATTTAATACCAGTCAGGAAGGTATTAAATGAATTTTTCAAAATAAACGGAATCACGTGAAATAGTATGCAGAGTGTTTACGGATGAGAGGTGAGGTGCAAAAAAAAGTAAACCTTAGAACAGGCTTTTCCCCGCAGCACATCATGTAATAAATACAAAGAAATTGCAGCCGTTTACACTTACCGTATGTCTAAAAATGTATAGTTTCATGCATCGGTCATATGACTCGACTCCAGGTACACAACATCCAGCTGAAAACACTTCACACAAGTCGAGTTGCCCAAGATTCACAGAATTTACAGAAAATGTAAAAATTGTGTGATATATATCGTTGTCGGGACGATAAATGTCGGGATATGAGATTTTGGTCATATTGCACAGCCCTACATCACGTTACCTGTTAAAACAAGTGATCCTCGCAAGCATTTTAGATTTAAAGTGCCTGTTGGGCGCTGGCTTAGCTAAGTGCATTGAGCGGCCGACCACATGCTATATAGCCGGGTTTGAGTTCAACCTGCATCTACTCAGCTGAATGAGGCCTTGCAATGTTAATACTGGTAGCTAACTGCAGATATGTCTGAGACCAAATACTTACCCTGTGTTTGTAGTCCAACTGTTATTTTTAAAACTTCTCCCAGGATCCTTCACTGTGAACTTCACACCTGACCTTGCCCCGGTAGTTTTTAGTCAGAACTAACTATTTCGTTTTCTCCACTGCTCCTTTTGTTGGCTATAAATCGTAATTCGAGATTGCGAATTTGTTTGCACCACACTTCCACGGTGCTTTGCTGAGGTTTTAAGTTTTTTTTGTTTCTTTTTGTTGACATGTAAAATGAGAAGATTGATGGCGACCATTAAGATCTCTTCTCCGCATGAGACTACTTGACTTTATTCTCTCTGCTATCACTTGAAGCCTCACAGAACCCAGAGTGAGAAGTCCCCACTGTCATTAACTATGGATGAACAGAGGATTTTAGACCAACAATCTCCACATAATGAGCTCGGAAAACATCACTCAACTTGCAACCTTAAAAAACAGTCATGTCTCCCTCTTTGTGTGACGGCTTCAGAACGACACGGCCATCAACTCCGCCGTCAGCTCTGTCAGATGGTAACGACATCAGAGGCCATCATCGCCTGGATACTCACAAACAGCTTGTGTGATATTCAAACGGTCACCGATGGATACGAAATGAAAGGCTGTCTCTCATGTTGTTCAACAAAATGACAGCTCATTCAGCCCAGGACCACCAAACCATTGTCCTTTGTGTGGTGCAAGTATTTTGGATTCCTGTGACCCACCATTCTGCCCCCACATGCCTTGTCTTCAAGGATGGCACCCAAGACAAAAGAGCCATCATCTGCATGATATGGTAGCCCCTCAGCCCCGATGCCCCCTGGGACATAAATCTTCAGCATACAGTAAGCAAGCATAACATCTGGTCTGACTGACAAATAGACAGTGACAAAGTATTTCATACAGTTTGTGTTAAAGCAGCGATTGAAAACCTGCTAGTTGCACCAAAGAAAATGAGGATGTACCTTTCCAGTTCTGGGCAGAAAGGAGACCCAAACACACTCAATACTCTGAGGACTTTCCATCTTTACAATGAGCACAAAAACAAAACAAGAGTGCAAGAAGCTCTGTTAAAATTTAAGGTAAATGCAGAGCAAAAAGTAACGGATGTAGCGCTTTGTAGCAAAACCATTAAAAAATAGTGACCCTATAGGCTTCATATGATGAAGTGCTTCATGCTTAACTCATTCACTGCCATTGACGTCTATAGCCGTCAATGGCAGTGAATGAGTCAATGGGTTTAACTCATTCACTGCCAATGGCTGGCAGTGAATGAGTTAACAGCAAACAACAGTGGCCACAATTTTTTTTTCCAAAGAGTGCATGAACCCAGACTTGACTGGGCTTTCTGTCCCCTTCATTTTTTATTTATTTATCCCCTTCCTCAGGATTTCACACACACACACACACACACACTGCTCTGTCTTGTACCTTTGGCTAAGCTCACTTCACATGCTGGAAAATGGCTTGACAGCGGAGGCCGATGTAACTGTCTTCCTTCTGCAGTCAGAGGGGCGAGCATGAAACAATTCTCCTGACAGTCTTGACTGGAGCAGCATCACCATCAGGCGGTCTAAGTCTGCGAGCTCCGCTTCACCAGTCCAATCACACCACGAGAGTTTAAAGGCGCCATGTCCTGTATGCTGTTCCCTGCCGTTAAACAAGCGGAGACTGTCCTTGGCCATAAAACCGTCTGCTCATTTGTTAAAATATGTTTTCCTGGTAACTTGAACATGCTGGGACACCTGTGGCTAAAGCACAAATATATCTTTTTCCTTTGAAAACAGTAGCACTGGCATTTTATTGAAACATATGTTAACCTCCTAAGACCTGAACTCTTCCACAGCAACATTTTTAATTTCTCTTTGATATTTGGGCAAATTGGGATCCGATGAATGTAAAAACAAAGATATACCAGATATTTTTTTTACCTGATTTTTGTTTCTAAGAAAAATGAGTGCCACATATATGATATTCGTTTAAAATTTCGATAGACCAGTAGCAGTATAATGTCCTCGTAAGTGGATATCAGGACCTTGTAGAGCAAAATTGAGTATTTTGCTCTAGATAACCCAAAATGTGATGTCCACATATGCGGACGCCAGGTCCTAGGAGGTTAAACTTTCACCAACAGGCCAATGATACCCACTCAGTTATTGTTGTAATTGACTTAAACTAACTCCCTGGCAGAGCCCTTCGACTGCTGTCCCTGAATAACACTGCATCCGAAAGCAAGTCCAGTCCACTGAAGATATGACATAGTGCAAAGTGCTTACTGAAGGGACATTAAATGTGAATGTCACACAGGTTTGTGTATACATTGGTTTGCTTGTTTTATGTGTCCAAAATAAAAGGCTGTAAAGGTTGTAAATTAACTTCATGACTCACACACCAGACTAGAATTTGTTTCTACTGATTACAGTCAATGTTTTTTTTTGGAAACTTAACATTTAAACAACACAAAGACTATATGTGAAAAATAATTTTTGCTCCTGGGTTGAAAAGAGAAGAGAAGCTATGGTACATTAAACCTGCATTCTTTCTAATTCTGAGGAGGTGGAAACGCTGCTGATTTTAAAAAGAAGTCAGACTGTATGGATGTCTGTGAGACATCTCTTTCTTTCAACTATTTTACTCTTATTTAATACAGTTTATTTTGCAAACGATGGTCCTATTTAAAAGATATGTGCAAACATATCACAGAATGAGACCAAAGAAACATTTCTCTTTAGGTTCAGTTTTTCCGCCATTATGCATCCGTGTATACTCTCTGACTGGACACATCACAAACATGTTTGATGTTTCCATTTTTCTTGTCTGGCCCTAAATTCGATGCTAGATTCCTAAACTGACACATCAAAACTTTGAGAACACCTGCTTTAAGGTTTGCCCACCAAATGAATGATGAGTTCCTGCAGTATAAGAACGCACTGACTGATGACAATAATGCTAAATGATGTCTGGGTGCACTCGATGGACCGGAGAAACGACCACCGTTCTCCCTAACTAACCTAAATTCAAATATAAAGACTCTTTTTAATTTTAACTGTTTTTGTTTTTTTTACCTAAAACAAAAACATAACTTGCAGCCGATCTGCCTGAAGTCTAGAACCCATGGACATCACCAAATGTTGTGCTCCTCCCTTGAGTTGCTTTGCCTTCAGTTGGTGAGTTTTCCGAAATAAAAAGCATGCTCTATTATTACTGAGGTCAGTTGAATAACTTTGCAACTGAGGAAAATCTTAAGAAACTCTTAGGCTGCTTTTGTAGCATTTGGCTAAATCTCAGCAGAGCATGTAGCCCTGCACACTTCTATCAGCAGTCAGATCATCGACAAACTGTGGCCCTGTTCCACTGGCAGCCATACATGCCCATAGCACTGCCTCCACCATGTTAGACAGATAATGTGGTATTCTTTGGATCATGAGCCGTTTCTCTCCTCCTCCATACCTTCCTCTTCTCATCTGTTTTTCTCTCATCCTCTCATTTCATCTGTGATATTTTTTGTGGATTATTTTAGATGTTTTTAGGCAAAGTCTAATCTGAACGTCTTGGTGTTGAGCATAATTCTTGTAGATGCTCTGTACTTCCATTCATGAAGGCGTCTTTTGATTGTAGACTTTTCTTGACTAGGTTAGATGCTGTGAAGTAGTTTTTCTTAACTATGGAAATAATTCTGTCATCATCCTCTTTAGCCATCCTCTGGGGTCTTCCAGGCTTCTTGGTGTAGCTGAGTGTTTTTTTTTTTAATGCACAGTATTGTTTATTCTAAACTTGAAAACTTTGTGTCTGTCTGATAGGTTTATTGGGGTTTTTGAGCCTAATAATAGCCTCCTTCACTTGCGCTAACATCTTTGGGTCTCATATTAAAATTATACTGAAACTACAGTGGACAGTTACAAAATACTAACTCAACACTTAAAAAAAACTTCAGATATTACGTCTACTTCCTTTGTGATGAAGCAGTAAGAGAACAAGCCTCACCTGGCCATAAAACTGCTTGATAGTCGATCGCCACATTCATTTTTAACTTTGAAGACAGAGGAATGTATAAAAATGCCTGTAAAACTTGAACAGTTTTTTGTAAAACCCCATCAATTAAAATTGTCTGTTTGCACTGCAACCACATATTGATTGATTTCCAGTCATACTGGTGATGTAGCACAGAGGCAAAACTACAAGATCTATGTCTTTGTTTCAAACATTAAAAAGGGCGATGTACAAGTCTTCATCTACAGTAAAATGCAGCTCAGCACTGAATAATTTGGTTGTCTGTTTGCTGTTTGTCACTTCTGGTGCAAATGAGCTGCACAAAAAGCAGTGAGGCATCCCACCGGCACAGTCCACTATCTATACTGCGGTTCTGCATAAAGAAAACAATTCAGTTTTGTGGTTGTAATGTATTCCACCAGATTTTGTTGCAGAGATGGCAAATAAAATCACTGATACACCATGCCCTCTCACAGATATCTTTTATCTTCAGAGGTTGTGACCGCAGCAGAGCTCCAGACTACTTTCACCAACTCGATCTGACCAGTTTAGTGCTGAGTGCGTCTGCCACCTGGCTGAAGAAGCAGTGGCATTTTGAAAAAAGCCTGCTTTTGTCTGAAAGCCCAGAGAAATGTTTTCTGTTTCCCTGCCTCCTCAAAAATCAAATGGATTTTCTTTTTGCAGCAGAGGAATGAAGGGAGGGAGCGAGGAATGAAGGAAGGGGGGGGAAAGAGGGAAAAGGATGGATGGATTCCTTTCAACCATCACCTTTATCAGCCATCTTCTCCTCTGTGAAGGAGGATGCCTCAGAGCTCTGCAAAATAAATTGAGGGTTATTTTCTTATGAGATGCAGACTGAGGGGAAGGTGATAACAATGACTTTTCGCACGTCATTAAAGTCGTTTTTACATCTGCTTGTGGGCCCCAGCGGATTGTTTTCTTCCATCAGTGTGACAAATAAATATCTGATAGATGTTCAGCACTGCCTGATGTGCTGTACAGCACTAGGCCTGCAGCCAACATGGAAGGTTACTGTCACTGTTGTAAAATTAAAGGTGCTTTCACAAAAGTACATTTAGGACGTTCTTCAAAGGCCTCTGATCTGCACTTTCTCAGCATTGTCTTGATTTGCATCCAGCTGCATTTTATAGGACTTCTCCTGCCAGCGGTCAGTGTTTTTTTGACTCCTCCCTCAGTATGATGAAATATTTGACTGCAATTCAGAACGTTTCTGATCTCAGTGCCCTTTCTCAGTTCAGTGGATGGTGCTAATGCAACTAAAACGAAAAGTGTAAATTAATTAATGTAACTTTGGACAGCTAACAACTATATAAATAGATGACACAAAGGGAAAGACAACAACTAAGACGATTGTGCTTTCCCCCCAACACACTGCCTGGGATGACTAATGTTAAATAGCTTAAACAACATGTGACTTTCTTTGTGACAGTTTTAGACATATTTCACCTGAGTTCATCAGTGAGACCCTGATAGTAATTTTCTCCACCAGATTTCTTCCTAATATAAATAAATCTCGCGTGAATAAGTGTTCTCAGATGAGTAATTACATTATAGTTACAATTGTTGTAATTGTTGTTACTTGTGTTACAATAGTTCTTAAATTATCTGCACGCTGGGCTCACAGAAAGAAAAAAAACATCAAACAAATGTTTTTTTCTTCTCTTCCTGCAGACTTATGGTACAATCAGCTTCAGTTTATGTGCAGTAGGAGGCAATAGTGGAGCGGTACAGAGATGCAGCTTGTGGGGAGTGGAGACAGGACATTATTTTTTACTGTATTGCAAAAAAGGACAAGGGCATAAATGGGAAAGTGGAAATTGCATCCAGGACAGAAACCACCATGTTGCTAACAAAACATCAGCTCTTTACAAGAATCTGACAGACAGCATGCTAATGCTAAGCTAGCCAAGAATCCAGCGTGACTTTATAGCTGAGAGAATGCCGACCCCAGCCCAGCAGCCAGACCCTGAACTTCAACAGGTAACAGAAGGAGTGAAGAGCAGTCAGGCTGCAGACTTCGTTTCTACCTACTCATGTTTCTAAAGAAGAATCGCTGTGGCGATCGCTTCGAAGTCACTTTGTGCTGGTTTTCATTTTTGCTTTGTGCTGTCGGCTTTGTTTTCATATCTAAATATGAAGACAAAGATCATAAGTGTGTCCTCATTAGGATAGGGACTTGTGCTGCTGTGTGCATTGTTAACTGGTAATTATGAGACAATGAATTCCAGGTCAATTTACAGAGCAAGAAAGTAATGTACATACATGCCAAACCTCCCGATTTTTCCTGGAGAATCCCAAATTTCAGTGCCCCTCCCAAAAATCTCCCGGAGCCACCATTCTCCCCAATTTCTCCCAATTTTCCACCCAGACAACAAAATTGAAAAACCATATCCCAGATTGGCCCAGCCAATTCCAGCTTCCAACAATGGCTACTACTACTGCAGCTACTTAGTTTTAATATTACTCTTATTACTCTTTCTGGGTCACAAAATAAACTTTTAACATATTTTCAGGCGAGAATGTAGCTGTGTAAACTTCAAATATCTGAGCCGTGGAGAACAGCAAACTCCCGGCACATCGTTTTCAAACCCCCGCGGCCTTTCGCTACTCAGGCTAAACATGATATATAAGTCACTTAAATAACTTAAACATGTTATTGTTTGGCCTTTTTCAGTGTTTTATTTGTTTGTGAGTAAATCAGTTTGGCTGAGATTAAAATTATTAGATTAAAACTTTTTTTTTTATTAGTTTTTTCTGTTTTCACAAATAGTACATAATTAGATAACATAATAAAGTGTACAATTCAGAACCAAAAATAAATAAATAAATAATAAACAAAACCAAAACAAACAGACTGATAACTAGGCACAGAACACCAGCTCAGTTCCATCTAAAAAATAAATAAATAAATAAAGAGAGAATACAATACAGTACAATACCTGTGGTCCCAGTATTACGCTGCAGTTTGAACACTCAAGAGAATCCTTGTAACATAATATTAGAAACATCAGGTTCCACATAGTTCAAGTATGGTTCTCACACCTTAAAGAATTGATCTGTTTTTGAGTGCAGTATACATGTAAGATATTCCAATGGCACTTGATCCAACACTACTCTTTGCCAACCTTTAACAGTTGGTGCTTTTTCATAAATCCATTGGAGTAGTATATTCTTCCTTGCCGCATAGGTGAGAACACAGTACAATCTCCTATTATTCTTGGATATTAATCGCCGGCTGGGGAGACCCAGTATGAGAGACCATCTCCAATTCACAACCGAAAATCTTCTCCATTTCAGATAACACATTAGACCAATATTCTTGCAATTTCAAACATGACCAGAAGCTGTGAGTTAGGGTACCAATTTCTGTCTTACATTTGAGGCACATGGGTGAAAGGGTAGGATTATATTGATGTCTGCAAAATATGGATATATGCATTCTGTGTATGATTTTTAACTGCATTGCTTTAAATAAAACTTTATTAATCCCTCAGGAGGGTTCCTCCTTGGTTTTCACACAGCTGAATAGACGTCAAACAGAAAACTGATTAAACAGAAGTGTGGGATGGTCGAGAATTTACACCAGCGCCCAGTTATATTTTTAAACAGCAAGGAGCAGACGGCTGAGTTTCACTCCACCGAGAGAGATTGTGACATAATTCTGAAGGTTAGACCGTCCAATTTCACAGTCTCTCATTTCCGGTCTACTCAGCTTTCGGAGGACCCGGCCCACTTAGACCGCAAAGGCCGAGTCCTCAGGTAGATGCAGCCTCTGAATTTGGGCACCTCCGCTGTTTCTGGCCAGACAATAATAACTGTGACATTCAACTTATTTTATCCGATAAATAAACATAGTAAAATTCAAGTTTTTTGTATATATATATATATATATATATATATATATTAGGGGTGCAACGATATTCGTATCGATATTGAACCGTTCGATACAGTGCTTTCGGTTCGGTACGCATATGTATCGAACAATACAACATTTGTAATTTATTTTATCAATTTTCCTTCTGACGATGCTGTCTGTGTGGAGCGCTCAGTGAATCTGTGTTCGACTACTCCGCCTAGGCTGCACTGTCGAGCGCAGATCCACTGAGCGCTCCACACAGACAGCATCGTCAGAAGGAAGAGCACAGGGCAAGCTAGCGAGACAGAAGTTAAGCTCTCCTTGCAACAGGCAAATTGACCCTCATTCAGATCTGGCGTTTGGAATTATTTTGGTTTTCATGTGACGTATGACCCTGAAGGTAAGCGAGTCATGGACTAAAGTAAAACAGTATGTTGGATGTGCCATGCAATGCTCAATTACATTGGTGTGAACTAGTGTGTTAGCGCAGTTAGCTTGTTAACGTGTTGGCCGTCTAGCCCCATGCACGGAGCGATCGGCGGTAGCTCGTTAACTGAGATTTGCCGTGTTGTGGCGTTAAGGTCATTTCAACGAGATTAACCTGAAAGCACTAGTGGGAACATAACGAATATGACTGCACATTTACACCGACATCATCCTAGTGCAAAGACAAAAACAACAAGCATGCTACTAACTTTAGCCGAGTCATTTAGACAGCCGTTAGCACATGATTCTCCTTATGCTGCTGAGAATATAGCCCAGAAGAAGCGGATAGTATAGCTTTTATTTTGGAAAGAGCCATTTCTCTGTAATAAACTCTCTTTTCCAAAGATGAGTGATTCCTCAATCAGATACAGGGCTTGCAATATCGCTAGCCCGACGTCCCGGAGCTAGCGATTTTTTCAGTCGGGCTACCAAAATCTATCTCTTCCCTGCCCGTCGGGCTATTGTAGGAAAAATATATGTCAATGCTTTTGCATTCTTTCAGAAATGTAGCTGGGTAATTATGTCATTGGCATCGGTGAGCCACTGTCAATATGTGACATATTGAAGTCGCGTTTGAATTTGCGCTTGTTTTTTTGCTTTCACTTTGCAATCGTGCAAACTGTGTATAGAGAGCGACAGCACTGATCTGTGAGTGATGATAATTTGTGCACCAATTCCTCTGACATCGTCTTATTAATCGTTAGCTTACTATGCAAACATGACGCAGCAAGCTTAAACATGTGAGAGGTTGATCGCGCAGAGAATCGCTGAGCTTATGTGAGTGAGCGTGTAAAAGCATTTCAGTTCTGCTGAGCCAAATAAGACAGGTCAGGGTGAAGAAGTGACAGCCAAATAAAAGCTTACCACAAAACGGAGAAGTTATGACAAATCAGACTATGAGGCAAAAAGAAAGTGCAGCTTTATGGTTTCATGGACAAAATAATTTCTGTGGCTGCAATATGACGAGCTATATAACCAGGGCTGCACATAAGTGGTCCGCAGGTGCGCATTCGCTGTCAAAATAAAAAACACGCACAAGAGTTAGGGTTAAATTTAAAAACTGTACTTTTGAGTTAAAATATATATTTATAATTGTAATAAATGACAAATTAAAAATGCATGAACATTTTTTTTGTATCGAAAAATATCGAACCGTGACACCAAAGTATCGAACCGAACCGAACCGTGAATTTTGTGTATCGTTGCACCCCTAATATATATATATATATATATATATATATATATATATATATATATATATATATATATATATATATATATATATATATATATATATATATATATACACACACCACTCTCCCCCCCAACAGCCCTTTTGAATGTCTCCCTAATTCTAAGGTCTAACACTAACAAGACTAACAAGTAATGTCTAATACATTACCTTTATGAAGAATAGCCCCAGTTATTGTGGCTGCCTCTGAGTAATAATTCAAATAAAACTAATATAAACACATCTGTCGGCTGGTTACTTTATTAGCACTCAATTTGGGTCTAACACATCTGTAAATCTAAATCACTGAATTGAATATATAAACACACAAGGCTGCAAACACCCACATAGACATAAGGCTTCATACTATTGCACCATTGTGTGCATGTGTATGTGTGTAATACCTGTGTGCTGCCGTTGGGCCCAGATTAGCTTGTTAAAATAGAGCAGCACCGTTAGCGTGCACGTCGCTTCAAAGCCGAGAAAAGGCTGTTGATCAAGGTGAATGCTACGCTTGTCGCCTTGCCTCTCCCTCACATTCAATCACCCACACGACCTCCTGCTGCCTGCCTGTGTGTGCGTGCGTGCTGCTGCGTGTGCGAGGAGCTGATAGCATGTGTAACCAGTATGTCTTGAACAAGTTTGCCAGTTTGTGTATCCATGTGAGGAAGGGTGAGGAGTTGATTAGGAAGTGTGTGGTAGGGGTGAATTTGTATTTCCAATGCTGTGTGCTGGAGTGTGTGACTTTTGTGTTCATAGAGATATTATGACTGCACGTGTGTCTATGTGCATTTTTTCCAGCACTTATTTCCCTTTTCAACAGTCAGCTCAGTGGCCCTGAAATATCCTCGCAAAAACCACAAGACTTATAGTGAAAAGGGGCTGATTCTGAAGTTCTTTCAGAGACTGTTTGAGGGATTTGTCAGCAAATAAGATGAAAGGAAGCAAAACCTTGAAGCTAAATGAGCAGCAACCAAAAAGGACGACTGATTATAACTTCACACCATTGGTGGGATAGAGAGATGGAGCAAAAAAGTGTGTTAATCCATTTAAAACTCATGTTGGACCACACACACACACACACACACACACACACACACACACACACACACACACACACACACACACACACACACACAAAGACCAAACAATAAAGCCATGCATGTATTTTTGTTTCACTGCAGTTGCAATGGACAGCATGTTGGGCAAGGCTTAGCACTGTTGCTTCCCAGGCAGAATCCAGACCAGCTGGGGCATTTCTGGGTGGAGTTTTTGGAGTGGAGTTCTCCCTGTGCTTGGATGGGTTCTCTCCAGGTAGTGTACTCCAGCTTCCTCCCATAGAGATTGGTTACCAGGTGTGAATGGTCGTCTGTCTCTGTGCTAGCTCTGTGACACACTGGTGATCTGTCCAGGGCGTAACCCACCTTTTGCCTCACGACAGCTGGGACAGGCTCTGCCTATCTCTGGAATGAGCTTGTTTTGGTCAGAGGGGAATTTGGGGGCTTTGAGGTCGGTTTATTGTTTTGGGTTCTTTTTTGCCTTCCAGCAATTTTAGGTGAGTGTCACATGTCAAAGTCTAAGCTTCATGAATATGAGCACCAGTGTTTCCCAGTACTACACTGCAAGGCAATGAGATGATCAGCTGTGTTCTGTTCCCTCCCTGTGTTAATGTTCTGGCTGGTAGTTCAAATAAAACAGGCGCAGTGCTCGTTTTATGTGACACTTCTGCTCTTGTCTTGATGTTCTCTTATGTAATTTTAAAAACAAACAGCTTGGCCTTCGGGGTTATGATCACCTTCATTTGCTACCTACCAAACATCTGAAAATGGGCTTTCTGTCTGGCCTAATATTTATTTACTACAAGCTTTCCTGTAATGCATACTTATATTCCTCAGCTGAGCCCAGCACAGGCAATAATGCACCACGCAAAAGCTAGCATGGTGCCATTAGCTGCACTTGGAATATTAAATACATGTGACCCAGAGAGCACATATTACAGAATAGCAGTGGCCAAGCCTGAGGGGATCGTTGTTTCTACGGTGAACTGGATTCTCGGCAACAGCACTTAGTCTCCATTCATCAAGTCATTTCTTGTTTTCCCAAGCAACCAAAAAACAGGGGCAAGGTCACAATTTTCACAACAGGAGTAGGGAAAATAAGAACAATATATTTAACAAAACAACCTTGCATAATTATTCATCATTAGCTGCCCCCCATCAGTCTAGCCCTTGTCATTGTCATGACAACAATCTCCTGTGCCTGAATCCTCCCTTGCACCTCCCACTGCATCCCACTCGCCCTCAACTGTGAAACATCAGTGGGACAGCCTTCTGACTAAACATCGCCATCAGGCATTTCTCTGGCATGCAGGAGAGCTGCTCGAAACTCACACGTCCTGCTCATCGCTGAAGGCCATGTTCCTTACATTCTTACACTGTGACCCAGCATGCCACTATGAAAGTAATGTGAATTCAGACCAAAGGGCATCCATCAACTTTTCTCCATTCTTTAAATAAACAATACCAGCTAGAAGCTACAGTGCATCTGAGCCAGCAGCAATCGTGTCCACGAGGCCGGTGGATAAAAAATAGCTAGAATGGAAGTGAATGAAGCCCTTCCATGTAAAGTCTCCATGCTTATCTCAGTGCAAGGCAGCCTTTTAAAAGATACTCTTAATCTCAAGAGCGTCACTTCCTTCTTAAATATTGGTTTTAAAATAGCATGTTTATTGTGAGTGTCGCATGCATGACAAAAAAATCTGTAGCTGATGTGTGGACCGCTGTTGGTTGACATGTACTCAACCATGAAAGAGGGCAGGATCTGCGAATACATGCATGCAGTAATAGGTCATATATTGATTAATAATTATATATTTGTAATACAGTGGTCCCTTGTTTATCGCGGGAGTTACGTTCTAAAAATAACCCGCGATAGGTGAACTCGGCAAAGTAGCCAGCTTTATTTTTTACAATTATTATAGATGTTTTAAGGCTAAAACCCCTCACTACACACTTTATACACTTTTCTCAGACAGGCATTGACATTTTCACACTTTTCTCTCTTGTTTAAACACTCAAGTTCAAACCTTCGTAGAAAAATAAGTCCAGTATAGAATGAAACCAAAGGCACCCGCAGGTCCCTTTGACGGTGCAAAACGTTTCGTCGACATTGTTGTGTTTGTTGGAGAAAACTTACAAAGATACAGTACAGCTCTTAAGAGTCAGTCTGCTAGCGATCGAAGATTTATGTAGACTTGACAAGCTGAACGCATTCCGTACTGTACAGGAGACACGGCACAGGGGAGATTGATTGACAATGTTCTACAGCCAATCAGGACGCAGAACACAACGCGCTGTAAAAAAGAAAAAAAAAACATGCAAAATTGCACAAAAAAAATCCACGAAACAGCGAGGCCACGAAAGATGAACCACGTTATAGCGAGGGACCACTGTATACAACATGTCATCAGAATGTAATTGTTATTTTCTATTTACCAAATTTCAGTTATGTGTAAATTTTCAGTTTATTTCCAGTGGTTATCATAGAGTGTTATGATAAATGTCATGAGATAATTACAACTGAAGACAGTAATTATAAAAATATATTCCTATATTAATTATGGTATGTAAGGCTTTAGTGTGCGATCCAGTGTATCTGACATGAATATTACATCCAGCTTAGATGTCTGCTTAAAAGTAATAGATCATAACAGAAGTTATAATCTTTGTGTCCCACATGGTTCAGTAAAGCTCCTTCATGGTTATCAACAGAGAAAAATGGTTTCATTTGGATGTGAAAGCGAAGCAGGAAGAAGATTCCAAATCATCTAGTTTACTGTATATGTGAGCTAACTATCAATAAACTGTCATTTGTTAAGATTAGACTATTCAAAACTCTGTTCTCTACACTATATCCTTAAATAGCTTTACTTTTACATACATCCTGTACACATTTTCCCAAAAAATAACCTACACTAAGAAGTAAGAGAATAAGCAAAGCTGTAGGTGAGATCAAAACTTGAGCAGGAGGAGGCCAGTGCAGAAGCAACAAAACACATCAAAAACCAAGTATGGAAGTTGAAAATAGGCAAAAGTATTTGTGTGTTCAAAGAGAATACACCTGAGAATACTATTAAAAAAACCTCATGTGGGAGAAAAAGGTAGTTTCTGCAACACAGAAATATTCTAGATGTTGAAACATGTTTGTTACACAGAAATTACATCATGAAGCAATGATGTCACCTGTAACCCCAAATGTGCCGGATGAATGAGAAGCGTGGCAACGAAATGAAATGAATCAATCCACTAATTGCAATACTAATGCCCCTGAATCCTCCCCTTAATTAAACCAACAATTTGTTTCTCTGATAACAACAGTGAGGACCATCGATTCAGAGAAGCCAGTGAAAAATTGGCTGCACTTCAGTTGAACTACTTAATGTATGAAAGATTCAGGATTTTTAAACAAAGACTACATATGTGGTCCTCTGAGATCTTCTAAGGTCAGTCGGGCCCAGAAAAGGCCCCGTGGCCAAAAGTACCGCACAGTTTGGATGTGTATAGCTGTATGGATGGCAAATAAATCTGCAGTTAAAATGTTAAAAATTGACAGACTTGCAACAACAATGCTGAAACCTCATCTTTGACCTGGCTATGCACTGGGAATCCCTTTTTCATGAACTGGCCTTCTGTTCCTTTGAAAGCAGAGGGAAGGAGCTGTGGCAGAGAGCCAGACTGCCAGGCTTGCCCTTCTCCTCCCCCCCGCCCCAGCGTCCTGCCCAGCACTGTCACCAAGCTCATGGTGTCCTCGCTGTGTCCTGACTTAAGGTAACGGCTCCAATTTCACAGTTTAATTATGGCTAATCTGAGGAAACCGAGCCAACGCTAATGAGACAGCACGTGCTGGAGGCCAGCACTCGCTGGGAGAAAAGTGTCTGGACAAGGTGCTGCGGATTTACAGCCCGACTCTGTGGTGTGATCCCAGCCAGAAAAGGGTGAGGTTTGGGAAAGGAAGTGTAAATCTGTTGTAGAAAAAAATTAAAACAACAGAGAGTGCACTATTTGGATTTTAATGCTCATAAACCCACATTTTAGCATAAAAATCGAGTTCCCTTAGTGTTAATATTTACTTGTCCCTTCAATTTAGTGTCCTAATGATTGGTATAAAACTATGAGCACCCTTCACTTTGATATAACTTGTTTTTGGCAGGTGCAGCAATTTGAGGAGAGGCCAAGATTGAAAGCACATTTGTTATATAAGAATACATTATTGCAATTTCATCCAATGAACTGCCTTGTCTCTCAAGTGAAATCTCCTTTCCTATGGCAAACATTTTTGTTCAATCATTCATTACCCTCACACTCAAAGAAGAAAAAAAACATCACACTCTCAGACACGTCTTCATCAAGTTTTGGATGACTCATGTTGACAGACAGCAGTGGTGCACAGGAATTAGACTGCTGATTTCGTAGCCTAAACCTGCGGTCCCCAACCTTTTTTGCACCACAGACCGGTTTAATGTCAGACAATATTTTCAGGGACCAGCCTTTAAAGTGTCGCAGATAAATACAACAAAATAAAATGATACGACCAAGACAAAAACTGTGGTATTTTGAAAATATAATAATAAATGCAAATTCACTGTGTAATTGTGCTACTTTATTAGAGAGAGTAACATCCTCCTATCTGCCCCTTAATGCTCTCTGATCGCTATGGTAACATGTAAATATTTCTTTCAAAATAAGACACACAACACGGGAAAAAGACCCAGGGAAACCGAGTTAACGATAAAAACCCTGAAAACCACAAATTTCACACCCGAGCCTGAACTCTAGCGGCCCGGTACCAAACGACTCACGGATCAGTACCGGTCCGTGGGCCGGGGGTTGGGGACCGCTGGCCTAAATTATAACAGATAAATTATGAACTATTAAGGATTTATCAATGTGGTAAATTCACCAGCACCAATGATGGCTCTCAGAAAGGCACAAAAACAGTTTGCTCCCATAGTTACTAAACAGAGAACAAAAATACAGAGTGAGGTTAAATTAAAATAAAAATGATTATTTTTATGCGTGTGTGTGTTGTCCAGCTATTACTCATCATAAAACTTATACTGTGGAAACTGAATCTGTTTACATTGTCACACTGTAGTGACGTAGCTTCCTTGCAGGGGCAAAAAGCAAGTAAATGGACTGATTCTACTTCTACTCTCCCTGAGTACTCAAAATGCTCTATATAACATACTAACTACCATTCATACTCTGATGGATGCATCGGCGAGGAACTTAATATCTTGCCCAAGGATATTTGGCATGCAGACTAGGGGGAAACAGGTATCGAACCACCAACCTTCCGATCAGTAGATATCCTGCTTCTGCCTCCTGAACTACAGCCACCCTGTACATATATGTTAAACCACTGAATGTTAAATTGAAGACACGTTATGAGTTTAGGGTTAAATTCAGGTTAAAGTTCAACAGGTTGCAGGTTGAAGGGAATCTGTAGCAAATTTAAGTTTTTTCTCTGACCTTCAGTCACCTTATGAATGGATTCTGAGAAGTACATCAACTCATTACTTTTTGCTATATTATTAATAGTCAACGTGACTGGTCCCTTGACCCTGCACTCACAGTCACATTGTGACGACAGACTTTACTAGTTTTAATATTAATATTATTGATATTAAGTTAGAGCCAAAAATGACAAAACAGGAATTTAAACATGTTATTGGTGCTTCAAATAACAGACATTCATGTTTTATTTTATGTATATTTAACATAACTTATGGCCTTAATGTGGAATATGACCTTGGGCGACTTCTTTGCAGGTTTTTTGCAGCCTGTGTATGTTTCATATATAAAAGACTTCAGAGTTTAATGGCAAAGCTTTACAAAAATAAATAACCTTTTCTGTTATTTTCTTTAAAACTACTTTTTTACCGTCTCCACTAAGAAACACTGTCTCTAGTAAGTGCTGAAAGCAATGCAATGACCTTGACTGTTTTCAGTAAGTTGCTGAGTGGATGACACATTTCACTATATTTGCATAGATTTACCAATGTATTAGGAAATAGGAAAAGATTGCTTCTGTTTTTTATGAATCAAAGTTTCAGGAAATCAACACATTTTCCATCTCTTGCAGCCCGTGCACACAAGTCCCTCCCTCCATCTTCTCCATATGTGCATCCACTTGCATCTTTGCCTTGACTTTGTATGCAGCGACTGAACCTCTCCAATTAATTGTGCATTAAGTCCAAACTATACTTTAAAACATAGATACACTGCACTGCAAGGAATTTCTCTATCAGCGTACTAGCAGCTAGATTTACCAGTTGTGACTTTACATTCTGCCTATAGTGAACTAGAAGAACAGTCTCCTTCTGTACAAACTGTACAGTAGAGCAAACACTATAATACTCAGTTGTTTGTTTGGTGCTATCACATCATTTATTCATTCATTGTTGATGTATAGACCAGCTGGGATCTTTCTGTGTGGAGTTTGTAGTTTTTTCCTATGCATGTGTGGGTTCTCACTGGGTACTCTGCCACCCACTCGCAGTCCAAAAAAATACATGTTAGGTGTGATTCTAAATTGGCTGTAAGTGTGAATGTGAATAGTTGTCTGTCTCTATGTTGGCCTTATGAGGGACTGGCGACGTGACCAGGGTAAATCCTGCCCAGTGACAGCTGGGAAAGGCTCCAGCGCTGGAGCCTGAACTGTATAAGCAGTTAACTAGCTGAAAAGATGGTTGGCTGCAGAATTATACTAAGCAAAAACAGTGCTTCTTAACACCACATGGCATCACGGAATACTGTAAACACTGCAATTGCAGTAAACAAGCTACATATACAAATGTTAAATGTTATTTATTAGAATTTTATTGTGCTATTATCTGAAATAAAAAGCAAACATCTTCAACCTGAGAATTTTCAGTTGAACAACAATCAGCAACCCATCACAGACACCTTGAAGACAGGTATCTATTACACAGAGTATTGTTCTCATTTCATGGTGGGTGCATGTTAGACTTTAGGCTATTTAAGTTTCATCAAAACACAGACAATCTAATTCTTTCCTCAGAAATATCCGTGCATCTACAAAGGGACAGCAAACTCAGTCAGGGCCCGCGATTTCAAAGGGGGAAGTCCCTCAGATGTCCTTTGTAAGATAACAGATAAAATTCCATCAACATTCATATCTTTTCCCCCCTAAACCTGGAAGAAATTATCAATTTGCTGAAATCTGCAATCATGAAATATCATTATTTTTTATTTCGTTTTGCTTTGAGGTAGAGGCGATTGCAGTGTTCGGGGGCTGGCTAAAAAGCAGTGGTATTGGTCTGAAAAACAATGCAATCTTTTGAAAGTATTCATCACCTGATAAAAGCTGCCAAGGTCAGACCTATGGGAGATTGCGCGATCGAAAACATTATTTGTGAACTAGGTTGTTTGCCTGGAGAGCACTTTTAAAGGAGCAAAACTGCTTGGGAACAGCAGCCGAGGTAGTTGAAGTGCAACTAGTGCAGGTACATCAAACTTTCTTTTTAAAAACTCCACCATTATGAGCTTGCATGATGGCTGAGTGGGTCAAAAATACTATGTAAACAAAATCTTTGATGCTTTTCTGCTTCTGCGCTTTGAACTCTCTAATAAAGAAAAGTAATATTACACAGATGATAAAGAATACCTTTCTTTTCTTTTTTTTTCAGCTGAAATTTTCACCCACTTTAGCTCAGGTTATGACTCACACTGGGCTCTCTGAAAACGAAAGCATAAAGACATGGACTTTAAAACTGCAGTTTTAATGCTTTGCATGCTTTGATGTCTTCACTTGTAGGCTGACTAGGAGCAACTGTTTACAACCACCACAAACTGAACTATGTAGTTGGGCCAAAGAACACAGGTGTGTCCAAAATATAGACTGTATATAGACTGTATAATGGGCAGAGCCACTATGAAAATCAGCTTTAGTGTTATCACTGTCATCAACATTTTTTTAAGCAGGAGTGAACATATTTCGATGAGAAGAACGGTCTGTACCAAGGTGTTGTAAGATAATAAATGTTTTTCCTTTAAACTTGGTTGCTTCTGCTTTTAGATAAACTCACCTTTGGAGAAACCATAAGGTGGCATCTGAGGAACTGCCACAGGCTTCAAGTTTGGACTGTACTGACTACACAGATGTTAGCAGAGTGTTCACTTTATGTGAACGAAGGATGCTGGCTTAAATTTATGACACATCTTATAGTACTCTTTAAAACATTGTAAGATGTGTAAGATGTAAGATTTAAGACACAGAAGACAGTCAGGGGTAAAGTGCCATTAAAATGAAACATTTCCAAGCCACAGAAACGTATTTGACAATGTTTTCTAAAACTGAAGTGAAGTGATAACGGTCACAGCACTTAATTGGATGCAATTACCTCTCAAATAATTTTTGCATGTTATGAAAACATCATTGTATGTATCACATGTATGTTAATTATAATATGACTGACCTTATTCCATGTTAGTCATTTTGGAGGAGCATATAATTTCATCTGTTAGTTAATGCACATTACTGAAAAGTTTAAATGCCACAGCTTACCTGACTATTGTTGCTGACCAATTTTCATCCCTTTATTACACAGTGTACCTTCACACCTCCACAGTGCATCTTTGATGGGTGCTTACAGCAGGATAAAGATTGTCTCAGTCTAGTTCCTTGAAAAGGACATTGAGTTTGCAGCAAATCTGCAGCAAGTACATGATGTCAAATGACCAAAAACTAAGGAATGATTCTGGTGCTCTGTTAAATTTCCACCCAGTCCTAACAAGTTGTACCTAATAAAGTTGTCTGTGACTGTACTGTATATTGGATTCAAAGTATATACTGAAGTTAACTGTGTGGCTGCTTAGTTTGCTAACTGTGAGAATTAGAAAGTACATCTTTTCCTACTTTTCAACTATCACTGTCCCACTCAATCTTTAGTTAACTTGCTCTTTTTTCTGTAGGACCTTTGGAGTCATTTCATGCATTCCTTACATGCACAAAAACATAAGGAAGACAAATATCACCGATGCCAATACACAGTTTGCATGCATTGTTGTTGGCCGTGTAGCTTTGTCCTTCTATTATGGCTTAACCTGTTTTACTTTATAATACTTTTAATAGTGGCTGAAATTAGACGCAGCAGGATGCATTATACTCAGTCATCATCAGCATAGAAATTCATTTCCTACTGTTTGTGATCAGCACAGACAAACAAGAGCCAACAGTGATATGATAAACTGAGAATTAATTTGTGCTAATTGCTCACCACACTGCTCATGCTGTGACTGAGAACAGCTACATTAGCCAACTGGAATACGACAAACAACAGTAATATGAATTAAGTAGCCCATTATATGCAGACAGAACAACCAACTGGTGAGAAGTCAGGTTTGCTGCTGCGACTGTGAATGTGAGCCAACAAAAACATGAGGGGAAATTGATTAGAAATCTGCACAGTTATCCTATCAATCAATGTGGCATTGCTGATCACTAATCAAAACTAAAATACACACACAAGCATATCAGAAGCACTTTTCATACAGGAAAGCAGGATGAGGAGCATGTTCGTTTCAGTAGCAGTTTAAATGTGCCATGCATCAAAGAGTTCACATTCAACTTTCAAATTACAAACACCATCCATCCATCCATCTTCCTCCGCTTTATCCGGGGCCGGGTCGCGAGGGCAGCAGCCTAAGCAGAGAAGCCCAGACCTCCCTCTCCCCAGCCACCTCCTCTAGCTTATTCGGGGGAACACCAAGGCGTTCCCAGGCCAGCCAAAAGATATAATCTCTCCAGTGCGTCCTGGGTCTTCCCCGGGGCCTCCTCCAGGTGGAACATGCCCAGAACACCTCACCTAGGAAGCACCCAGGAGGTGTATGCCCGAACCACCTCAGCTGGCTCCTTTCGATGTGGAGGAGCAGCGGCTCTACCCTGAGTCCCTCCCGGATGGCTGAAGGGAGAGGCCAGCCACCTTTCGGAGGAAGGGTGGCTGGGTAGGGACGTAGATCGACCGGTAAATTGAGAGCTTCGCTTTTACGCTCAGCTCTCTCTTCAACAAGACGGACCGTTGCAGGGTGCGCATCACTGCGGCCACAGCACCAATCCGTCTGTCGATCTCCGGCTCCCTTCTCCCATCACTCACGAACAAGACCCAGAGATACTTAAACTCCTCCACTTGGGGCAGGAAATTACAAATACATTTAAGCTTATTTTTGAACTTACAAATTATATTATGAACTTAAATACAGTTTCTCCAGTAGTAAGCTTTGGTTTTAAAAAAAAGTTAACCTTGAATTGGGAAGACGTAACTTATTACTTCTATGTATTGATGACATTAGAAAAAGCCATGGAGAGTTTATGAATCAACTGATCGATAAAAAAAAAAGACCTAAATCCTTTTGATACTATTCAAAGGAACAGTGAGAACAGTGGCTTGAGTTTGGATAATGTTGTCGATTCTTGTCATTGATATTTTTCATTTTCCACCTTAATACATGTTTTTTAAATTTTATTGTAGATTTTAATGGACTGCACTATGACAATTATATTACAATGCTAAGAAAACAGAAATTACCAATTTTACAGCCACACTTCAATTTCAACTGCTCCTCAAAATGTTTCCATAGATACAGTACGACTAGTTTTATGTTTCTGTGAAACACTAAACTGCTTGTATACCTGCTGCTGACAACAAAAGCTTCACCATCATTCACTGACGAATGGCAAAGCAGACAAGGCAAACAGTATGATATCGTCAGTGACCTTTGCATCCAGGTGGATCCCAGCAGGCTTTGCTTAAGTTTAAATCACTTCCAGTACTGCAGGCATGTGACCCATGATGACATATAGATTTCTTTTCTACTGCTGCTTTCAATTTGATTGGAGCATCAGCTTAACTGTTAAAACATAAATGTAATAAAAAAATAAAAAAAACAGTCACATCTCACTTGGCTGCATTTTGTTTGATTTCAGCCCATGCCACGTGTGCCAGCTGCTAAATACCTAAAATCTACGTGTAAAATTGTATTAAATATTAACTCATCCAGCACGTCTGTCTAAATAAGGGATTTGTGAAAACTTTTGGAGGAGTAGCAAGGTCCATGAAGTTTGATTGAAGGATGACAGTAAGGAAAAATAAAATGTGTGTATTTATAAGGTGCCACAAAGACTTGAATAGAATGTCAATGATATATTATTTTCCATGAAAAAATTGGATTTTCAATTTAGCAGCCGGCACAGTTTGAATGAACCATTGTAAAAGGTGAAGGAATGTCTCCCACTGTCTGACGTTCACCTTCACCTGTTCCACCTCAACAAAGACGGTGCCTCTCAATGAGAATATGCACCTTTGTGAGTGTTCAGTAAACTTGCCTGACAAGCATGTACGCACATATGAGTAGCATCTATAGGCACAGATGGTCAGCCTCGAAGGACAAAGCCTTACAACTGAAATACATTATATATGTACACAATAGTTCATCCCTTTAGTTGAACTTTTGCACAGGCTTGATAACGTAAGGAGCTAAAATAAGTTCATTTTCCCCTTCAATCACTAATCAAGGAATTGATGTCAAATTGTGTCTCATGGGTAGGAAGAATGAGCTGATATTTTAATGTAATTTTGTAATCGCTTAATTTGTGTTTACTAAATTGAAAAAGACTGCAACACAAAAAAGTTAGAACATAGAGATTAAACAGTGATTGGCTCTTTCCAAGCATTTAGCTGCCAGTTTTAAGTATGACATAGCTGACTGATGGCATCCTGGTTAATTATATTATAAACTGGAGAGGTGAGAAATACAATTAACTTAACAAACATTATTCCAGTGACAATCAACTAAGCTGAATGAGCAAATAAAATTGTTCAGGTTAGTTTAGCCTCACACAGATATTTGGCTTCCACAACTGACTATGATGCAGAAACATAATTATTTTAATTAATTTAAAAACATTTTAAATTTTCTGTTTTTGTTTTTTGACATCACATTTCTGGTAACGGTGTGGCAGCTTGTGATGCTACAATGACACTTTGTTCACATTATTTCCTGTGGACTAGTGGATTACTGGATGATGCTGCAGATGCTATGTCACAAACACATCCACAAACCAAAGAGGATACTCTCCTGTCCTTAATGCCAAATAATCAAAGACTTAAAAATATATAATCATGTTATTTACTGATTTTAGAATGTATGATTTTAATATCCTTTTGTTTTGGTAATTAATGTGGAACAAAATGTTTAAAAAATGGCTATCACAAGCTTAACAAGCACTGATTGATGCTCCTTAAATTGCATGATTGTTTTTAAACAGTCGAGTGTCTGAAATACAGAATCATGAATACGGAAAGGGAGCAAGTCTTCACATTTTAGTGTCTGGAAACACCTAATGACACTGAGCTCTCTTTGCAAACAGAGATTGTATATTCTTCTGCAGGTTTGCATTGTGATTTGCATGCAATTATGTACATATAGATTCACTCTGCATTCCCAGAGCCAGCACTGTGCACACCGCCTGCACACACACCCACTCCACAGCTGTATAAACAGATCAGTCCACCATCACACATTAGCTCTGTCAGCTGTAGGACTGCAGCATACATCAGACAGGCCTCTGATGCATTCTGCTAACCCCATGGAGGGAGGAAGATATTCAAGGGAGCTTGTAATGGTTGTTGTGGTGGGTGGGGGTAATTACGGTTGAGCCTCCGGGTCCTGACAGACCTCTCTGTGCCCACCTGGGGAGCACTGTGCCTGCTGTCTGTGAGCCTGCCTGTCAGTGTCCGGTACACTCTGCAGACGAGCAACCACCCTCCCAGCTAACAGAAACCTTTAGCAGCAGATGCTACACAGTGTGTGGTGCCGCTGTTGCTACCGGCAGAACAAGGGATTTGGGGAAGGCAGATGTTCAGAGGAAGAAGAGCACCACGTCAACACATAAACAACCAACAAGATTACAGAGACACTTCTGTAGCATTGCATATGTGCATTTTCTATCTTCTTCTGCAGTTCTTTCTTTGCTAGTAAACACATGCATGTTATTATTTTGTTAGCAGTAATTGTTTATTTTGTTGTTTTTTTTTACTTCAATCCAAATCCAATTCCCTCCTTTAATTTCCCCACCAGTAGCTCCGGGGTTGGATAAGTGAAGGTATATGATGTTTGCCCATGTCTCCATGAGCTTACAAGAGCTTCGGCAAACAGCTGCAGCTAGACTTAACAACTCTCTGCTGCTAAACTATTTCATTTGAAGTCAAGACTCAGTGTCTAAAAGAACAACCATAGTTCTCGTCTTTTTTATGCATTCCAAGGTTTGCATGTTGTAAACTGCCTTACATCCAACAACGTTATGTTGTCTGCGTTGTTTGTCATTAGAACCGCACTAAAAAGAGGCTGGTGGAGAGGTGGAGCATGGATAAAATAAGTTTGATCTTCCACCACTGCAGAATCACCAGTGCACCTTTAACATTTGAATCCATATCATTAGTTTTGAGAAAATCATATTCTTCTAAATCAAGTTGGGTTAGAGAGCCCCTAATGTCATCCAGTTCCACGTCATGTGAATTTCTGCCATGCTGGATCTAATTAAAAGTGCTATGACTGCGAAGCAGGGTGAGAGATTGAAAGCTGATTGACCAAAACCAAACCTGATGTCAGGACCACATTTGTAGAATGCAAAGTATAGGACAGGCTCATAGGTTACCATACATTTTCAATAATAATGTGTTTATCTCTGAAAAACGTTTTTATGGGATCTCATTGGCCTGAACTCTCTGACTGTCCATCGTTATGATATTTAGATGGTGAATTTAGAGTGACATCACTCAGATAAGGCATCTTTGGATCTGCACTTAAATTAAAAAATACAGTTAGTCTCAACTGAATTTGGCTTTGCAGCATGAAGTACACTGGGTGTGTATATGGGGATGAAAAGTTTCAGGCTGGGAGACTGAACACAAGTTGAACAGTTAAACTTTCTTTGCTTTAATCCTTTCCAACCAGAGACGGGGTTTTGCCTTGTTTGGTCAGCATCTGTGTGAACTCTGTGACTTCAAGTTAAACGTGGAGCATCTCATTTTCAATTCCTTTGTGTGTAAAACATAGTTGATATTACACATGGGAGAAGATGCTTTGGAGTTCAATATTAGAGATACTTGTGTTAATATAAAGTGGTTAGTAAGTAAATGACTACATATTTCATGCCAACACTGAAAGTATTTCTGTTGAATTGAGGCTTTGCAGATTACATTTGTTAAAAATTACTTTCTTACTACTACAACTAGAACAATCTGTTAGCAACCAAAGTAATCTGTTTGAAGTAATTGAAGTAATCTGTTATATTGACTATACTGTATATTCCAAATACTGTATTACTTTTATGTTATCACTCCTTTAAAATTAGCTTCTGCATGTTTGCTGTTATGTCCAGGGGATGTAAAGCATGCAGGACTAAGAGCCACATGTTGGTGTTTTGTAGCATGAGCTCCATTCTCCTTGTTCGGCCCTCTCTAGATTCACGATACTGTAATTGTGTCTACTTGGTTTGGCTACGTAAAAAGAAAATAATGGGTATGCAATCTATGTACAGAAGGAGTGGAGCTCAACATGGAAGATGCTGTGAGTGGGTCGAATGCTGATTGGTTGAAAATAGGATCAGAACAGGGAGGGAGTGACAGCGAAGTTCCCCGTGTAGAGGGAGAACATCTTTGGTTTCTTTGGTTGATTGAAAGAGTAACAACACTAAAGGAAGAGTAGGCTGCGCACTGGTTGTTTGTGACAACTGGTGACATTGAACGGCTACAGCATGTAGACATTCTGCAAAGCTGTGCAAAGGCCCTGCGAAGGACTGACGCACAATCATGTTGGCTCATTTTTAGAGCTGTGCTTAGCACGCAGGCTCATCTTTCAAGTATATTGTAGAATTTCTTAGCAGCTGTCAGGCATCAGCTTACTTATCAGCCACTATCAGCTTGTGAGAATTGCACAAACAATGTGTTATGTTACTCATTCCAACAAAAAAGTACTCTAGCACAATACTTTTTGATGCACCATACACAACATTGCATTTAAGCTAATGAACTGTTTATATGATTGTTGTTAAAGTTTGATTGTTGTATATAGTTGCATTAAAAATAAGCACAGAGACATTCTGATCTTCCTCTGCATTTGCAGACACTGAATTGTTTATGTTAACGAGTGACTCGACAACAACACCAGTTACCAACAATCATGCCTAGATACTGCTGGCTAATCGGGCAGGAGACGTAGTTAATGAGAAGGGCCATTTCACAGTATCAGATCATTTGCTCAATGATGTGTATAGACAACAGTGATGCAGTGTGTCCAGTCCAAATTACAGCCCACTATTAAGGACATTAGACTGAGCCCACAGGTGCATAATACCATGCTTGATGCTAGTGTCATTACCCGCCTTGTTTGCTTGAGCGCAGCCTCTTGGGCATGCATTTTTGCCCAAGAGAAAGATCCAGACCGTCGAGGTGCATTGAAATTCTGGGCTTTTATTTTCATATACCACTTTTTGTGGATGACCTCAGCTGTACCTAACAGCCCATTTAGCACCTGGGGAAAATAGGAAGGGGGGCGTGAACATTGTATGCCAGCTGTCTGTTGTGCCATGCTGTTTGCCAGAAAGCCCAGCGGGTGTCCGCCAGCGACCTGTAAGCAGACTGCCGGTCTGCTGAAGTGTAGCTCGCAGTCTGAACGACGCACGCAGTACGTGCAGAGCAGAATCCAGACGAGGTGTGAGACGGGGCTGGCTAAACATGGAAATGCTAAGCTGCAGCGACACGCTCGGGCAGTGAAGAAAACACAGAATGCTTAAAAGGAGAATGCTCAACTTTTTCTGCATCAAAATTATACATGATATTGATGTCAAATAAAACCAGTAGGGCCACAGCTGTAGAGAGTTTACAAAGGAATCTACTAAGATTTGGAAGAAAATAAAAAAAAACCCCAAAAAACATAATGTAGAAACTCATATCATATCATATGCACACTAATGAAGCAACAGGTTATCAAAGTAATGCTTTTTTTTTTAAATTAGATTTCACTTTCCTACAAGTGCTATGAGGTTATATCTTCTGGGACTATTGGTCTAGACTAGTTTAATAATAGATGGAGTTATATAGTTATATAGAATTGATCACTGTATTTTGGCAGCTTATTTCTATTTCAGTTGTGTCTAATTTGAATGATACAATTAGCCATTACCAAAATTAGCAAAAAGAAAAGGCTGAGGCTGTCCAAAGAGGGAAAAAGCAGCTTTTTTGACCTTTTCAGTTACACCTCCCACATTTCACATGCAGCAGGAAACACATGATTTTAACATCGTGGAGTCAGTCTGATAAACTTTAGCTTGTAAATGCCGTGCGTGTCAGACAGTGTTTTCTGACTATATGCGTAATTCCAGTAACAGCTAGCTTCAACTGTGTGCATATCAGACAAATTAATGTGCAACTTCAAGCCGTCTAAATAGCTGTTTCCGTCGTGTTGTAAATGTCCATTCAAGCTCACTACAGCAGTGCCACAATACTTAATAAGAGACTGGAAAGATGTGATATTCAAGAAGAGAAGTTTTTGTGTAGCTGCAATCACAGTGGGACCTTGTACAATATCTTTTTCTGGTGCAGAATCTTGGCAATTACAGCCACAGCTTAAACCAGAAAACACTCAGAAAGCTCACACCGTTAACAAGGTGACAAAAATTCTCTAAATTAAATTAATTAAAGAATAAGCATAAATATGTGTTCTATATTATTTAATGCGAGCAGGAGTAGTTTACGACAAAATATTCCAGAAATATATTCTTTTATAAAAAAGAAAGAATAAATCTTGAAAAATCTTTAAAATATTACTTTTCTGTAGTCGAAGCAACAAATCTGCCCTTTTCTTTAGTAAGCAAACTGTCTCCTGTAACCAGGTAGGCCACACAATCTGACAGACACCTGGGTTACATCTCAGCATGCATCTGGCCCTCAGGGCTCGTGTGGCGAGCTGTCATTACCATATCAAAGACGCGCCGCGTCACGGCCGCAGAGAAAAAGAAGAGCCAGCACTTCAACAGCCTCTTGATTCAATTTTTCACATGGAGCTATTTGAATATCTATGGCAGGCGATGCAGATGGATGCATGAGTGCATGCCCAAAACACACACACACAGATAGAAATATAAGAACTCCGGTGTATTTTCATACACATGCAGGTCCATCCTGGGTGCATATATGTACACAGCTCACATGCATGGCAGTGGTTTGATTTTTAATCATTTATTTTCTACCTTGTGATAAAAATTGCAGGTGCAATGGGATGCATCGGCCAACAGACAACCTTGATCCAATATGTGAGTCTCTTTGCTTCATGAATATTCTCATTCAAATCCAGCTCTCTATTCAGGCACCTGGGCAGGCTGCAGACAACAATACTGTGTCATTACGAGTGATGCTATCACTCTGCTCACCGAGACCGCAGACAGGAATGTATTCTCAGTGAAATCATTATGAAAGCTGCTTGTTGTGACTCACTGGTATAGAGCAAGACAACAAACAACACTTCAGGATCAGAAATTCTTTTCATCACCATCTCAGGGATGAGAACGAATCCCAAAATCCAGATATTCTGTTGTGAACGTGGATTATAAGGAAATTACATTCCACCTCTATGTAATTATAATAATGCATAGTGCAAACTGGACTAAGCCTTTTTACAAATGTTACATCAAAAGGTTGACTAACACTTGTATTTAATGAAGAGCTTTGAGCCTAGATGTCAAATTTTGTTTTATTCTGCCACTGTAATAAAATATTTCAAACCTGATTTGTCTAACTGATATATATGTGAAAACGAGAGCTTGCTCTTCTTTGCTTGCCTTGTTTAAATAAAGGTAATACACAAATGTCTGTAAAAAGGAAGGTGGCATCCATTCAACACTATTAGGCAATTAATTTTTATCTAACTCTTTCCTGCCTCATACTAGTACACTTCATGTAAGGTTATCAAATAGGCAGTTCAGTTGACAAAAAGTCGTTATGTGTTTTCGAAAAACAGCTGGAATAAGCATTTGTTCCCAGTCTGTCACCTCTATTGTTGAAATTTGATTAAGCTCAGTCAACTAAACAACTACTTTCGTGAGGCTGTTAAAGGGTGTGTAGGGGTCAAGTGACAAAGAGAGAAATCCACAGACTGCTTCTTTCTAGCATTGCTAAGTATGCTATTTTTAAAAAAGCAATTAGCCATACCGCAGAAGCTCAGAAGCGCTGGCGCTACCTTGGCAACCAGTGTCTGTCACATGACCCTTGTCTTGCACATTCAAGTGCTCACTCAAGAGTCTCCCAGAGCAATGCTGTTCAAAAACTCTGACTTAGGTAATGATTACATTCCTTAATAAGGATCCAGACAGGGTTTCCAGAAACATAATGCAATGTGACAATTATATGTCGTGTTAACCGCAAGTGTTTAAGTTTATGTATCACTGTGGAAGGGAAAACAGAAATGAGCTAACATGTTTTCACTTTTAATCATCAATGCAGCTCAAAATTTAAATACTGGGATCATAAAATGCCTGATTCTTGCAAAAAACAACTAAAAACTGCAAAAGATCTCATTCCTCAAAGTTGTATTAAATCAGCCGTTTTGTGGCAAATGGCCTTTTGGCATTCTGGTAAAAGGGAGTGTTTGCTCCTGCCCTGTATTTTAAATAGCAATTACATTGAATTGTGATGGAAAAAGCGATCCACTCCCATTGTTTCTTATTTTTTAATTTTTTTGTGTCATTAGATTTCCCTCCTCTATTTGTGAAAAAGCTCTTTCAAACAGATTGGAAGTGCCTTTATTTGCAGTGAAAAAGTGAGCTGGATGGGGTAGCGTGCGAATATTGCCACTACAGGACAATGGTTGCTGCCGCAGCAACCTTATCTTCCACCTTCTTCCCTCCCAACAAACATGCATTCACTTAATTGGACACAAGTCTCAGTGTGGAGAAATCTGTGCCATGTTCTCCGTGGCCTTGGTGATTGAATGATTTCCAATCCTGAAGCTACGTAAATTAACGGCAGTCAGAGTGAGAGATAATGAAGGGTACTGCAGGGGCAAAGTATAATTTAATGTCATTGGAAGATGCACTCTCTATTAGGTTAGAGTCTATTATTTTGCTTCCTCATGCGTGCACACCTACCACTCCAGCGACAATAATCAGCATAAAGAAGAATTATCACCTTTCTGATAGTGCCAAAAATAACAAAACCTGAGATTTTGTTAAAGCTGAGAACCTCTAAGATTTACACACGGATAAGATAAAATAATCTTAATGCCATTCATTTATGGTGTGGGACAAGATTTAATTCTGAAATGGCCAAAGGGGGCACTTTAAGAAACCACACTGGCCCAGTGTCATATTATAACCTGCAGGGTTTGCATTGTGGGCATTTTTTGTGCCTAAATTAAACCGAGCTGCAAATAAAAGGGTAACAGATTAGCGAATGAAAACAAAGCAAAAGACAAAGCTCTCAAACAGGACGCAAACCACGGCCTAGCTCACAAACATGTGACTTAGTCCAACATTATCCCTCCGATCTCCAATGCAGACTTCACTGGTCTTCAAAAGAAGACCATTATGTCTCGAGGCTCAACGTTGCTGTGGCCAGTGAATCACCGCAACAATGCCAAGGGGCACTTGTGCGTATTCCGGAGCCGCCAGCGTCTATGAGAGAACGGCAGTATTTGACTCCCTGGGATGAGAACACGGCGGTTATTTAATGAATCTCTCAAAATTAAAAGCGTCCTTGTAGCCCCAACACCCTCGTCCCTTCTGATTTAGGATGAGCATTACTCGGGACTACAACCATTAAGATGACTTATGTTATGTCTCTTGACAAGAATCCACCATTTGCAGTCGTGAGTGTTATCTCACCTTTATACACAGAAGTCATGTATTTTCTTAATACCGCTACAAAAGGTCTGAAAGAGCAAGTCAGGGTTCAAAGCAGGTGTAAAATGTCCAACTTTAAAACAGGACATCCACAAATAAGACATTTTTGCATCTCCGAATACCATTGCCACAAGATTTCTGCAACCCTAACAAACAGATACCAAAGTTTATCCGGACCTTGAATACAGAAGAGTGACAGATTTTTAAAAATCCTCAAAATGTTTTCTTTTTACTTTCAAGAACTTACTCACATTCCTCCAACAGTGTTTCGCAGGATAAGTTTTAAATGAGAATTTTATGACGCTTCAGATGTCGTTCAGTTCATCCAAACAGCTTCAAGGCTTTAGAGCTCTTAATGGCAAACATAAAGCTGCTCGCCACAATGATGCGGACAAAGAAAGAGCAGGACTTAGGTCACAGTCCACAAATCAAAGGTATTGAGCTTGCAAATTAGTGCTTTGATGGAATGATTTGTAATTTAAGTGAGCAAACGGCGAGATGGACGAAGGTCAAACAGAGATGAAGACAATCTCTTGCATTTTTTACTGTTAAAAAAAATGCAAGAGATTGTGCCCTCGAGTAAGGGTCAAATAAGTTGCTAAAAATCAGAACACATTGAGCTCACAGGATAGTTTTTGTTTTCTATGATGTTTTCTTTCTAAATTGTACTAAAGCAGATGTTTCAAGAAGTCCTCAATTAGAATCTCATATGGGCTTTTAATTCCTCTGTTTAAGCAATCCCAAAATGAGCTGTAGGACTCTGTCCACTTTAAAAGACAGATGAGACAGGCACACATGGCAGTCAATTAACTGGAGTCTCGTTTAAGGCTTTTTTTTCCTATTTACTCGAGTATACTTTTTGCTGTGTTTTTACTTGCTGTTCAAAACTGTTTCCTATGGGTTAAAATTTCAAGCTTGCAAGTCGGTTTTCTTGGTTATCAATGTGCTGTCTTCCACATCATCTAAAGGATACCAATGCATTTTTTATGTACTTGTCCCCACAGCCACTAGTAGTTTTAAATGGTAACTACAGCGCATAATAACAGCTTTCATTCGGGGATATGTCAAACAAATACATAAGACGCTTACTGAAGCTTCAATGGTGTCATGAATTAGAAAGACAACACATTTCAGAACTACTGTTGCAGTTCCTCTGAAACGTAGTAGCTCAGTGTAGTCGCAAATCATGAACGAGCCACAACGAACAGCAGGAGATGTGCTGATTCACTGTGAGACGGTTGAACTAGATGTAAATGCTGCAGAACAGCAATGTGATGATTTTAAAGCACAGATATTTGGAGCACTGTTTTAGCTCAAGCAAAACCGTGTTTAAGTTGGATTAAACAAGGTGTCCAAGAAAATCTCAAAGTAAAGGGATTTTTTGTGTGTAACAACAGAAGTTTGGATTTTAGATATTGTGGAGCTGATTCATTCAAATACCAGTTGTATACTCAGTTTTCTTCCAGTTATGGGATGTCCTTCCAACATCTTCCATCTTCTAAATCCAGGCACAGCCTAAAATACACTTTTTTTTATCTTGTAACTTAATGAGAGCATTTTAAAATCCTTATATTTCCGTCAAAGTTGACATACCGTTCCCGTGTAGTTCTCACTCATTTGCCACCTTAATACGCTAGAAATTCAGGTGCGTAAAGTTATACAACCCCACAATAATTTATGATCTATTTTAATGCTGGACTGTTTTGTCTTTATTGGTTTTATTGCATGCAATTTCTCCCATTACCTCTTCTGCTGCAACAATAAATTTTCATGTTATCTCCATTCCAAATATACACAGGCATCAATGTGAAAATGAGAATTCATCTCTCAAACCTGCAGGCCTGTTCAAGTCAAGTTTTCATGTCTGTGAGAAAACAAATAATCTCCTCTGCACTGTTGAGAGACTAACTTTTCTATTTTTTATTTTTAACCTGTCATCTGTGATGTAGTATGCTAATATTCTTATTTTACAGAGTATGATAAAACTATAATAAACACTGTATGGGGTGATGATGGATGCTGTGTTGCAGGTTGCGACTCGCCAGTTTTTGCTTTGCCTCTGTGTGGCAGGCTGAGCTAAAGGGGTTTTCTTTGCTTCTCTCCCTCTCTTTCTCTTACAACTGAGGTTCGATTGGCCATAATTGGCTGCTGTTTGCAGCTAGGTATCGATCACCTTGAAAGACTCTCCATGCCATCCCTCCCTTCTTCCAACCTCCCAACTCTTTCTGTCTTTCTCTCCCTCAGTCACTTACTATGCCCCCTTTTCCAACCATTTCTCCCTCAGACCTGCCACTTTGATAAGCATGGTGAATGGCGCGCCATCATCGGTACAGCCTAAGCCTTGAATCAATAGGGGAGTGCAGATGCTCAGCAGTCTATTTACTACAGAGATGGTGGAGAATAGCAATGCTAGGAGATGAAAGCCATGTAGGCGAGAGATGGAGACAGGTGGAAGAGATGAAGCAGCCATCACGCGCCAAGACCCCTCTTAGACCTTACTGTTGGTGCTGCATAGCTTTTTTGTTTGTTTGTTTGTGTGGGTTGTTTTTAATTGATTTACTCAAGTGGAGTTATAAAGAATGCAGTGCATCATTAGTGACAGTCAGTGAGGAAAGAGATGGAAAGTAAAGGAAGATTAATGAAATTCTGTTTTTCATGAAGTCGTTTCTGCGATGACTCAGCTGCTCTGAGAAGTGTCTACAGTTACTATCAAACACAAATATGAGGAATGTGAGTTACCAATTAGAATAAATGAGTTTCATATTTTCATACACTTTATGCATTTTTTTGCACTAATGCACAAGGTTTTGTGGCGAAAAGTGTTTGCATGCTACAGCCTGGAAAGACATTTTGAGAAATTTGAAGTTCAAACTTAGCAGCAGTAGGTAATGAGTGCACCTTCATACATTTCATTTGGGTTTGAGACTCCTGTCACATTTTGCTTCACTAATCACGTGGACGTTTGATTAGCCTCAAATCAAAAACTAAAAGTAAAGTGTGTACTCACATCGGCAATCCCAGCCTCCAGGATGCTGACCTTGGCTTCCTTCTCTAAAGACACCTTCTTCTGGACTATGGTAAGGAAAGAACAGAGAGAAAAACCCCACAATGATTAATGAACTGAAAAATGTCCAACAGTATGTTTTTACAGAAAATAATAATGAATACTTTTCTAGCCCCCGGCAAAAACATCGTATATGAAAAAGTTTATAATGCTAAATCAGCAAAGCAATGTTCATTTTTTAAACATTTTTGTGACAATGGCAACGGAACAAAACTGCAATAACTTTCAAACCTAACAACAATGTCTATTGCATATTGTTCCTCCAAACAGGTAGTGTAGATTAACTTTAACATGTGATTAATCCTCAGTGTCCACAATAATGCATAATAGGCATCCATGTGTGTACAGTCATGACTATTAATCAATGCTACAAATTCTGCCAAACAAGCTATTAAACTCTGTGCTCAACTGGCTCACAAAAAATCAATGCTTCCTCCTTCCTCCTCCTTAACACATGACGTATAAGCAAAACCAGAACATGATTTATAGAAATGCCTTGAAAATGCAGCTTGGTTAATTTACACATGATTGATAAAGATCCTTTGTAGAAACTATGGAAGCATCGTTGCATTATGAAGCACAAAGACATCAGAGAGATATAGAGAGTTTGTAAGAACAGCGTTCGCAAACAATCCTTCTGGTGTAGAGAAGAACAAAAGTCAGGTAGCCCTCCATCTACCACACTCCCCCTCTCTGAAACTTTACTAGCTCTATCCTCTTCAAAACCAAGTCTTTTTTGGACTTTTGGACTTCATATAATACCTACACTACTTTACCTGATCTAGTCTGACAAGGCCTGTAATTGGCTTAATGCTACTGTCACGAGCTACATTTTCTAAAGTCTAAAAAGAGAGGCCAGAGGAGGCACAGGAGTCTAGTGCCCACTCAGACCACTTGAACTGCAATATGCCAAAAAGTTTCAATTGGATTTTATGTCCAGTAACAACAAAGGGTCCTTGGTGGAGACACTGAAACCCTACTGACCCCCTAATGTTTGCCAAGTAAAAAGCATTTAAAAAGAATAGAATAAAGTAGGCATAGAGTAAAGTTATGTATCAGTGGGTGGTTGTGGCTTGTGATGCCAAATATAAGTAAAAAAGTGCTATATGCATACCAGTGAAACACGGCTAGCTGAACAGCTGGAACTGTTCTCCAGTGTTTTTTGTATTCAGATTGATGTCGTCAAGCACTGCCTCTTCAGTCTTTTAAGTGTTTTAATTATCAGACACAAAAAGGGAATATTTATTCAGCCATACCCATGACTGCTCTTTAAGGTTCACTGATTGCACACCATGAAATCTGACAACAGGACTGGTGTAAGAAGGGCCTCTTATGAGATCACAAAAACAATCCATGTCATCATTCACATTCTCAAATATAACAAGCTTATGCAGTAGCAAGCAGCCACCATAGGTGTTGTAAATTACAACGCGCACTTGGCGAGTGGTCGTGGCTGTTTAGTGGAATATATCCTATTATAAAGATTTGGTTAAAGTCCAATAGGAAGATCGTATCGCTCACATTCGCCTGTAACGGTAATTTTCTGCAGTTTCTTCTCATTGCAATATTTCTGAATTTACTTTATTGCAACTATCCCATAAATTAAAGCAAGAGCATGGTCTACAACGAAATGTGGATTTTACCAGACAGGTCGTCATGGCGTTGGTGGTGAAATCACTGAGGTTATCGTGCAGGCTCTTCGCAGACACATTCATTTACCAAATTAACCCCGCCCCCACCCCCCCAAAAACAAAAAAAAAACAAAAAAAACAAAAAAAGAAAACCTTCCGCAGGGCTCAAGAATAAATTCTACCATTGCAGGTCCAAATGAGCTATTACTGTAGCATATCTTCACTTTATGAAATATGAATTTTTAACCCGACCTGCCGCCAGGCAAATATTAAAACAAATTTCCACACAAATAGAATTAAACCCTGCGCACAGCTCTCTTTTTTCATGAGCTTAAAGGGAAACAAATGGAGGTCTACAATTAAAATTCAGCAGAGCACATATTAAAGCCAGAACAGAAACGATATGAAAAAAAAGAAAGGATACGTGATTGCATTCACTTCGCTTTGCATCTGAATACACCGGTGAGGTGAAAGAAAGCGAGTCTTCTTTGTTGACACACCAGGCAGATGAAGGATATGCAAATAGAGCCCCAGCTCTGCCACAGTCCAAATTCACCAGTGGCTTTAATAATTAGTCTTTCAATTCGTCATTCACTGGTCAATTTATGCCAGATGTTATGCAACCATAGATGCTGACCTTAAACACCACAGTCCAAACGAGCAGCTCTTTTGAATGTATAAAGCCAAAATCAATCACAGGTGGACACTTCCTTCTGTTTAATGTGAATGCCTTGGTTTCCATGTGGTATATGGAGGGGACTCGTTTAGCTCTGTCACGCTGTAATAAAAAGACGCTGAAGGGTTAATGTTGTGGCTGACTGGTACTTGTCCAGGCCCCAGACAAAGACGTATGAACACCTTGTCTGCGATAGCCAAGTGGGCCGACATGTCTTAATAGTGCTGTCAGCAGGGAGCAGCAGCAGCTGAGAGAAATAGAAGCTGAAGTGGCTGAATTGGTTTGTCAGTGGCACCTGCTCTTATGCTCACTGAGGAGCATCTGAACAGACTTCTAGTTCAGCGTTAAAAACCGATGTCTCCATCAGACGTCGGTTGCAACTTGTTAGGATTCTTCAAACTCATCAACACCAACTCAGGTGTTTTCCATCACTTGTCAAAAAGGTAAGACGCCTGTTGTGACATCCCACAACGGGCAGAATTCTTGAATGGCTCAGCCTTCAGAGAGCAGTGTAGCAGTTGCACGAGATAATCTGTTAGTTTGCTCTTGGAAGCCACATGAATCGCATGAATTATTGATCTTCCCCTCGCAGGAAACATGACTTTTCAGTCTTTAAAGCTGTAGCCACATGGTACTTTTCCAAGGCTGAATTTTAAGTGAACCTCTTGAACTGTCTAAAATACTTTAAAAGGACTGTTTGCATGTTTACTGAGAAAGAAGGTGTATTTCTCATTGCTGCAGAAAGTACCACCGTAAAACAGTTTGGCATTGGTGTTGCTTGTGCAAATGATTTTCAGAGAAAAGTAAATGTCTATTTGTGTTACTTTGCATGGAACAGGAGGGAAAACATGTAAAAAAAATGCATTATTCACTACATTTCACAGATAAAATCGGTTTTATTTGATTCCATTAAATGCCTTCAATCGTTCTGTTGATTTCATTTCTTTCTGAGGCTGCTGCTACTTTCTATGAACGCAAGTTGTAGTGCTGCCAATGCACTGATTTGAACAAAATCTTTTAAAGGATTAATTAAGTTCAAATGAAACACAAGCAGAGACGGTAAACAGCAGGCAACTTTGGGACCAGACTCAGTGAAATAACTAAAGATGTTGTTGTCTAAAGTGCCTTTGGTAATTGGTGAGGCACAACCTATTTGAGTTGCATCTGCAGGAAAGCGTCGGTGATGGGTTCTCTCACACACACACACACACACACACACACAAAGGCAGACACATCTAAGACACACACATACAAACACTCATATTTAATTCCTCATACAGAATCAGAGTAAAAGGCCTGATATACACAAACAAACATGAAAGCACCCAACGTGATTTTGTTGGGACAGAATCAGAAATCTCTGCACCAACATGGCCACCCGTCTGGTTCCCTAGAGTGACTTGCCTTGCGGCCAGCAAGCGTGACAACATGACAGGCGGCGAGCTTCTTCTAATTAGTCGACAAGTCTTTGGACCTCCCAACACCGCGGCACCGCGGCCTCTCCGAAATGTAGCCAACAGCTATCCGGACCATCCACTCCTCTTCTCTCCTGCAGACTACAAATGACTCCAAGTCGAATGAGAGCACTGCTCGTGAACAAGCGACCTGAGGTGCCTCATTTGTACCCCAGCGAGCGTTCTCTCCAAAACCCAAATTGGATCCATTTTTAAGAAGCTGCAATGGGCAAGGTGTCGTGATCAGAGCGACTGGCAACTTTTCTTTCAGCCAGACAGGCAGCACAGTGTGAAAATAAGATGTAATGCGACAAAATGGGACTGAAGCAGCGATGGACTGCAGACTGAGAGCAAGCTGAAGGGAAATGATCTATACTCAAATTATTCACTTTTTTCCATTTCGAGAATATTCCATCTTCCATTGTACCTCTCAGATACATTTGGACTGCAGGGAAAAATTGGGCCTGAAGGAAGTAACATGGACCAAATCTCATTTCTACAACTGAGGCCCCTTTATTTTCCCTCCAAAACACACAGAGGCGCTTCATTTGTCACCGGTGCCACCCCCGTCCTGAATTTTGCTTTATGTTAACTCAATGTATCTGAGGCGCCTAAAGGGAAACACAGCGAGTGCTGGGGATTCAGAAATGCTTCATTTTTCACTGTTGACAAAAGAGAAAGGCCCAGGCTGGCTCCACAAGTCCTGGACCAACAGAATAGATGCTTTTGCAGCACTGAGGGTTCCTTATTCCAACCACTAACCACCACCCCAAAGAAGCAAACCTCTATACCTCTCACTCACCCTCCTGGGTACATTTCAGAAGCTGTATAATGAGAAGAAAACAACAGCCATCCTTCAAAGGCACAGAAACCAGTGAAACGCCATCACTGCAGTGACACACTACATTGGTGTAATCACATTAGTTCATCACGAGAGCAACAATCCCTGAGCAAATTAAAATATATTGCAGGCTGTTTGCTTTTTTTCCCTGTGTCCCTACAAGATCTGGTCCAAGGAGCACAACCATCAATTAATGTTGTGCAGGTAATAAAAAAGCCAGCCGGGATTAAGAATGCTGTGGTTAATGAGGATAGGACAGGACATAGCGCAGACAGATAGATATTTTACTGTAACAAATTGTTTATTTTGCATGTGTAAACTCCTTGGAGTTCTTCCTTATAATGTTTCTCTATTTTAAACTGCATTTTAACTTTTAACTTACAATAATGAAAAGTTTGTCAAAAAAATGTTTTGATCAAAAATGTCAAACTTGGTTTATGGGAAAGTAATTTTCACGAGATGGGGATTCTTCAAGTATAAAAGAAAGAAAGACTTTCTAAGAGCACAAAAAAGAATAAGATCTTTTAAGAGAACATAAGATTTTAGCTATTATCCCCTGGGTTTGAGATCTGGCAATTGTGAGGGCTGCAGCATTTTTAGAGGCTACTTGTCAAACTATTAAGAGCCACTCTTGTGGCACATGAATCGGGGTGCTGTCATCTCAGAAGAGACCACTCTTATAAAGATAGAAATTCTTCATCACAGGATGATAAAGGTGATTGCCCATAAGATCTTTGAAATGATTTCCTTCTAAAACGAAGGAAGGCTGACTGCACAGCAAAATCCCTTCCATGGCATCAGACAGCCTCTCATCCTGGGGAGGGTCAAGGGTTCATGTTTTTGTTACCAGACCATATTTGGCATGTCTTTGTCAAATGTAATAAATTGATGATTGTTGGGTTTTTCTCTGTATGTATTATTGTAGTAGAGTCTACCTTACAATATAAAGCTCGACTATTGTTGTGATTTGGCGGTGTATAAATAAAATGAATTGAAATTAAAACATAATTTCATAATAAAAGCAACAAATTATTAATACATAATTTCATGCACAACCCGTTCGTCCAACAAATAACTTGACCCACTGTGTATATTTTTTCCTTGCAGTTTAGTGTTTTAAAGCAAATTTCTTCAGTTATGAAATGGTTACTGTTTCCTGTCTCCCTTCAGAATCTAATTTCATTTATTACGTGATAAACGCAGAGCAATTCAAATATTTTGGATCTGAACGCTTCATCTCATAATCGACCCTACAAGTCACCAGTAATTGTGTCAAAACAGATTTGCCTGTCGTTTTTTCAAAAGCATCTTAATTAGATATTGTTTCCCTCTCACTTGCATTAATTTGATTTCTGATATCAACTTTTCAGCCTTCAATCTGTTCCTTGTTGATCACCACCCCCAACTCCCCTAATTCTTGGTGTTATTGCCTGCAGTAATCTGGGATGCAGCATGGACCGGTGTGCTGTGTGAATGTGTGTTTGTGGGAACGTGAGTGTCAGATGAGGAGGGAGGGCTGCGTGAAAACAATGCCATTTGTAATTAAATTCAAAAGCAGGGGGCCGAAATGGCATCTCGGGCCACCTGGGGGATGAGAGACCATCGAGGGAGGATAGAAAGAATGATGTGTAGACTGAGAGAAATGTGATAGACAGAAAAAAGAGAGATAAAGAGCGGGTGAGGGAGGGGAAGGCCGAGAAGAAATAAGAGCTTACTGAAGAAGGCTCTGTCTTTATTCGCCCCGTCCTTCAAACTAAGAAAGAAGAAAGCAGGAATCATGCCAATAAATGAAGTCATATAAATAAAGTCATCTAGTCACAATAAAGGTGAACCTACTGAAGTTCAAATTTAGCATCCAAGTGGAGAAAGAAGGTGATTTTTGAATGTGGCATGGTTGTTTGTGTCCGATGGTTTGAGCTGAGTATTTCAGAAATTGATGATTTAATTTCTCACATGACTTTTGGATGGTGGGGTCAGAAAGACACAATTAAACCCCGTAGTATATTTGAGTATTATTAGTGACCATAGCGATCCCTTTATGGCCACAGTGTACCCATCGTCTGATGACTCCCTTCAGCAAACCGTGTCATGAAGCTCAAATCAGCTCAAACTGGCTTTTTAAACATGACAATGAATTCACTGAACTCAAATGCCAGATTCCAATCATGGATGTGCAGTCGACAAATCTGCAGCAACTGTTTGCGATGTAGACGAAAAGCTCTTATAATCTTTCCAGCACCTATTAAATCTAAGACCCAGAGAATTAAGGAAGCCCTAGGTATACATAATAAAGTGGCCTGTGTATGTTAATCACTTCAGCTGCTGTTATACTTTTTCTTTTTCCTCTGTTAAATCAAATTCCTTTTGGTAAGGAAAATAGGAAAGTGGCTTAACTGAACCATAAAGCTAATGTGCCACAAAATCAAAGCAATGACTAATAATAGGCTAAAATCTCTCCACAAAGCAGCAAAGTTTGAGTTCAGTGATTAAAATTGGGATTATTTTTGTTTGTTTGTTTTGAACATTATGCTACGGATCTGTTTTTTGTTTTCCATGATATAAACTTAACATCATGAGTCCAGTCTCCAATGTTGCTGATATCTGATTGAACTCCAGGATTATAGATGCACATATACAGTATATTAACCATAATGTGTTTGTCTCGCTCGTTGCTGTGAACGGCGTTCTCTGCTTTAATTGATGACATTTAGCTCCTCGCTTCTGCTCCGTTTGATTCATTCACATTTTAAAAGGCAGGTATTAAACACCTCTGTTACTTTACATAAACAATTCATTAAGCCGATATGACACCGGGGACCCCGGCAGGAAAACATATCCCAACCGCCCACAACAATTAATGACCTCACATCAGCCGACGCCTGACTGCAATGAGGCAGGAAGCCGTATTCCAATAACAAGAGCTCATTAGTGGATCACCATTCTCATACTATGAAACATAAACCCACATGAACCGGCTATTCTTTTTTTTGTCATGTTACTGTTTGGTATTCATACAGCGTACGTCCACCTTCCACTAGAGCAGCTGGGAAGTGTGTAAAAGAGCTTTTCTTTCTGAGAGGGAACTGTCATAAAAACTAATATTCCCAAAGTGGAGGTGACCTTTGAGAAATTGAGTCTTGAGTCATAAAACCCAATTCTGCACAAATGGAACTGACCTCCAGTATGTGGGAGAAAAAAATGAAATAAAACTCTGTTCGGGCTTCAAAATTGTGACGACAAACTGAATTTGTGCAAATTTGTGCCACCGTTCTCTGCTTATTCTGAAACCACTATTTTCACTCTTCTCCATCGGAGCCATGATTCAAACTTTTGTTCAAATTCTAATCCCAGTTTTTTAGTTTAGTTTTTTTAGTTTTCCCATGCTCCTTATGTTGCCAGATTGTATGCATCAGAACTGTTTGTGAGACGGTCAAAGAGCTTTTTGTGAACTGGCACTATTCACACAATTTCACTGCACAAACTCAAAATCTTAACAAGTTTATTTGTCTTATTTCTAGTCAGAATTATCTCATTAAACTTAAAATAAGACAATCAGCTACACGGCAACATTTCAGTGAGCTAAAGGAAGTTGTTTCAAGACAGTGACTCTTGAAACTAGAGAAAAACTAGAGAATTTTCACTTGTTTCATTGTTTCATTTCAAGCTAAAATATCTTGTTTTAAGTAAAAAATCTGCCAATGGAACAAGTGAAAAATCTCATTTTTTTCCTCTAGTTTCAAGATTCACTGTCTTGAAACAAGTTCCTTTAGCTTACTGAAATGTTGCCCTGAAGCTGATTGTGTCTTATTTTAAGTGTAATGAGATAATTCTGACTAGAAATAAGACAAATATACTTGGTAAAAACAACAGCAATATTACAAATTAGGCCATGTGAAAAAGTTAACCGTTATTCCCAAATTTTCTCTTTTACACTTTCATTTTTAGTTTTGTCTTTAATGGAGAGGCTTTTGATTTTCATCATGGTTGGCATGATGTCATTATTCTAGCTTGGGTAGTTTTTGTGCCAACCCTGATCAGATAAGTCATCCTGAAGACAGGGATGCCAGATCAGTCAAAGCTCTCATGGGTTGTTTTCAAAATTGGCAAGTTTTTGCTGTAATTTAGTGTGAAGACTTAGTTTGTACCTCTAAATTCTTCTCATTCTCCTACTCTTCCCCTGACTCTTTCTTCATAATTCCTGAAGGGCGATCACGCTGATGATGCCTGGGCATGACTTAAAGCCATCACATTTTAATCCAGAAGACATCACAACAGCATCATTTCTCAAAATGTGGGGTAGTCGAGTAGACAAATTGAAATGCATCGTGTTTAAAAAGACCATCGGAATTAATGTAAGTCTACTGTAATCGTGTTGTGACTGTTTTAAGACTTAGACGTTAGAGGAAAAAGGATGAGCAGCTTTCATATGTAACATATGTTTAATATTATGAAATGCTATCCTTTAACCCAAACCATGATCTATTCCTTAATGTAACAGCAATAGTATTTACATGTGACCAGGAAGAGTCAAACCATTAGAACAAACACTAGCATAAAACAAATAGCTAGTGAGAATGCGGTGCTTCCTCCTCTCTGCTCTTTTAGCATTCTTCTTCCTCCTTCAATCTCTCACTTTCCTCCCTCTGTCCTCAGTGCTCACTTCTGTCTTCCTGCCACCCCTGTTATCTTCTCCCTACCCTCCCCCCTCTGAAGCAAAGTGCTTTCTGGGGGGTGTTTATAGGGCTGATAAGTGGCAGATGACAATCGCTTGGCAAGGCCAGAGATAGGGCTGCCAGTACCTTGGCTGCCATCTATCAAACCTCCCACAGAGTGCCAGGCTTTACCCAGCTGTGCAGGGAGGGAGGGTGGTCCTGAAAGGTAAGAGCTCTCGATCTTCAGAAACAGGAGGACCGCCCAACATGCGCTGGCTAGTGGCAGTAAATAATGCTTATTGTTTGCTTTAGATGTCTTAATACATGCTCAATAATCCAGGTAAGGAAACCCTGGAAAGTTAAATCTGTTCATCTGGCCACAGGAGGAAACTTCCATCACTCACCCAAGTGACGTTTAGTTCTGCATAGTTAAGCATCACGAGGACTGCTCAGCCAGAGGCAAACATCCTCTGGCTGAGGGGATGGCACAACACAGAAGACCCACCTCACTGGGCAATGAGTCTGTCGTCTATCTACACCTACGGGCTAGTGGCCACTGTTTCAGTGATGAGGATGTGCACATCCTCATGTGAGAGGGAGTCCAGGAGGGCATTTATGTGAAAAAAGAACAACCATTGTTAAATTGAGAAAAGGGCCTAAGAGTACATCTTTCAGCAGATTGTGGAAGGGTGTGGTTAGTGGCTCGGCTGCAGGGGAGGGGTGGAGCAGCGGGTTTAGGGTGTAGTGTCAGGGGGGGTGAGACATCACAGCTGGTAAACATCAATAATCATACCTTCCCTGTTTTAGTAGCAGGGAGGAGGAGAAGCGCTAGCAGGAGTAGCAAGAGGAAGGAGCAGTCAAGCAATGAGAAGCCGAAAAGCTGCTCGCGAAAGCACAACAGCTCACACTGCCGAGGTTGGCTCATTCCTGCCACACCCTTTTTCACCTCTGACTAATGGTGAAGGCAGTTTGCAAATTTATGATAATAAAACTGAGCTTGTGAATCGTTGTTAATAAATAATACTAGTTCCAATCATTATGCAGCTGCAGCTGAGAACAAAGGAGTCAGTTTTTACATGAAACTGACTTCTATGTAAAATTACAGGAAAACGTCTTTGGTGGGCTGATTCTGACTTCAGCTCATACTACTCATAAAAAGACCAATAACAATCTTTTCAAACAGCTCTTAGAAAGAACGTAGAGTAAATAAGCATAGCTTCACAAAACTGTTGTTGTTGGGTTTTATTAGGACAGCCTGCAAAAGTTGGTGTGAAGCTCTGAAAAACAAATGAGTTATTGGTTCAACCACAACCACTGTTAGTTTAAATAAAAAGTAGAACACATTTATAAAAAGAAGATTTTTGTTCATTTTTGTATCAAACACAAACTTTTTTAAAAAGAATTTCAATAAATAATTACATTTCACTTATGTTGTTTACCAAAGCCGAACAATGAAATGACTGTAATCGTGTTATTTTTCCCAGCAATGCTTTGCATCACTGTTTCATTCACAGTAATTACATTGCCGCCTGCTCAAAGTTTTATTACTGCACTACATAAAAATAGTTTTGCGACGTAAAACTTAAACATTAATACTTTCGAGAAAAATTATAATGCGTTGTCAACTTAGTGGCCATCGTTCTTGCAAAAACGATATTACCAGGTAAGAGCAAATAAGGAGAAGAGGAGGGAGAGAGGCTCCACTTACTGACAAATGGACAAATGGTTTACTGACAAAAAAATTGACATGGAAAGCCAACACTTAACGCCTCCCTCCTCCATCACTCTGATGGATGACCTTTACAGTACATATGAGTCATCTTCTGGGCAGACTGGGTGAGAGAGCACGTTAGAGATTGAGAGGGAGAGAGCAGACGGTGGTGGTGCTGGCAAGCAAACCACTTGCCGTCTGATCACCAGGTGCTGTAGCACGGGCTGCCTCAGACGGTGCAATGGCATATGACGAAGTGGGAAAGGAAGAGGTTGACATGGGAAAGCATACAAACTGTGACTGTATACTTTTCTGAACCTCGGATTGATATTTGTTTTCCTGAATTGAATAAAGGCAAACTTTTCCTGTTATTCACCCACAACGTCTGATGATAAAATTTCAGCATAAGACCTCATTAGTCCAAAATTTCAACTTTATTTCAGCTTTCTTCAGCTGTAACACAAAGACTGTTGACTTCCGCCAGAATCCCTCATCTCTTGTGAATTGGATGGTCTGATCTTCAGTTCACTTTGTTCACACTTGGGATATGCAAAAAATCTGATCTGCTGGGCTGCATGCACATCAACCACAGAGCATGTCAGCGCCAAGAGTAGAGGCCTTCATGCGACCATCAAATCTGGAGTGACAACTGGCACACAGGCCACCTTGCAAACCTTAAAAACTGAGCCAAGACACAGTTCCTGGCATCTTCTCTTTCAGGGTTCTTGCAGTAATTCTGTTGTATGTCTCACTGTTAAGGCTACCCGTCTTCTCTTCACCTTTCTTTGCTGTGCACTGTCTTTGCTTCTCATGCATACATTCAATGTGAAGCATCTTGTAGCAAAGCTTTCAGTCACTGCAGTGAAATCAAACAATTGCATATGTGCTCCAAATCAGCATTTCACTTGGTTGTGAGATCTGTTTTTCTCTCTCTCTTGTTTGGTTTGTAAGCATGTGTATGTACATCAGTTAGGCTTGTTTGGAAAGACAAATAGCCACTCAGAACATGATTTGGAGTTTAAACACTAAGTGGAATAAATGTAGTTTTTACAACCATGATAAACAAAAAATAGATTTCGAATTTCCCAGTAACATTTTAAGATAACAGGTGATGTCTAAAAGGCTTTTTCTTCTTTTTCTCTTTCTTATACTGATCTCTTAGTGTGGCATTGTAAGTGCCCACATATATACAGTATGCATATAGTGATCGGGCTTGTGTGTGTTCCCCAAGTAGCCTGCTGGCACTGTGACGGAGCCAAGGCCAGTCTGCTGGGCAGTCAGGCGGCGGGGGCTCTCGCAGGGGAGTCGCACAGTCTTCTCTTGTCCTGAAACTCAACTTAGAGGGAATATCCTCCATTATCACTGGAGGGAGGACAAGCAGTCCAAATACTAAAGGAGAAAACCTTGAGCTTTTCCCGCCTCCTCACTTCGCCTGTACAACAATGTATTCAAGGGACCGCAAATGCTCGAGGTTGCTCATCTTATTCATGCTGTGGCTGTTCTGGCTGGATGTGTGTTGACTGGAAGCCTTGACAGAGAGTACAAAACTGTTGCTTTTGTGTAGAAAGTATTGGGCAAAAGTGACCCTGGTGCAGACAGCTGAAACGACTGAACGAGGGAGCAATCGCTGTTTATCTATCAAAGTTATTGAAAGGGACAAGGCACTGAATTTAACATTTCTGAAGTAACTGAAACCCCTGAAACAACAACTGTTAAAGCAAAGAACCAAACCAAGTATTCAATCACATCAGGGGATATTGATGCGTTCGCTTCTTTGGAAATATGTTTCTTATTTTACAGTTTTCAACGTGCACTAGCTGCTCTACAAAATACATTTATTCAGACATAAATGACAAAGCTGTGTAAAAGAAAAGCTTTTAAAGTTCATGTTTTATTTCAAAACATGGATCTACATCTACATCAAACTTTGCATAATGAGAGACAACAATGCTAACCAAACACTACAACTGACTAAAGACATGACTTTAAGCCCTTTCAGGTTTTTTTTTTCAGGAGTTAGCATTCAAACATGTTTTAAGAAATGAGGTACAGTGTGCAACACATTCAAAAGTTGGTTATAATGGCATTTGTGTAAAACAATAAAATAAAAACTTAAGCCAGCTGTCTTTGTAAGAAAAAAACACAAGTCCATCACAGAGCTTGTGCAGTAAGTTCATGGACAGATGGACGGATGGAAGGACGGACTTTTCAACCAAAAACATGTGACTGAATGAATCAGCTGGAAGGTACTTTCACCTAAAGTGACACATGCCTGTTTTAGTGTGTGGGGGTCTTTAGTACAGCTGAAGCTCAGAGAACAGCTTGACCTCACAGACTGCAGAGATCTAGACCCACAATCTATTACCACTGCACGATATATTGCCACTCACTTCAATTTGCTTAACATAGTTCTTCAGCCGGAGTGAGGCAGCTGTAACACAGTAGAGAGGAAAATGATAATGCACAGTAGCAGGCGTTTTCACTACGTACAAGGATTTAATGACCAATATCCTCTTTTCTATCAACCATAATAGTCACATCAGCCTAACAACAAATTCCTCACATATTCTTTTGACCTTATGAGCAAATACATCAAAGGACATTTACAAAAACTGGGCAACAAAAAGGAGCGACTTCACTTCTACAAACATATCTACGGGCCTGCACTGAAACGTCCACATCAGACAAGCCACAGAGAAGGAAGGCACATTCCAGTATTGAGTTAGCCTCGGGGCACAGCGGCCTGACGGGTAACTGTACGATAAGACAGGCTGCTATGTCAAGACGTTATCCTTGGCCAATAAGCCATCTTGTCCTGTGGCTCCTAATTACAATCCAGGTGGGACGAAAATAGGGTGAAGTGATAAAATTTGCAGAAATGACAGCAACCACTGATACTTGTAACATCAGGATATCTGATGGAGATTAAATGTTTGCTGTTGTCTGCTGTCACACTATTTCTGCTTTCCTGTACTTTAATAATAGAAATATTACAAATATTATCTTAATTATTAAGGATATTAGTATTATCACTTTTTACACTTGTTGAGAGAGGATAGCTCATTTGGAAAAGGACCAGATGACTTTGAGCAGAAACAAGCAAAGGTGGGAGGGAGGTGTTGGGAAAGGAGACAGAATGCTGGCAGTACCAGTCAGGAACCTGAGCGGGAGGGTTTAGATTGTAAATAAAGGGCGGCCTCCGGCATACATAACAAAAGAAACAAAACAGCAAGCAAAACACACACACACACACACACACACACACACACACACACACACACACACACACACACACACACACACAATAAAAACAAAAAAGCCTGGGCTTTTTGCCACACTAGCAGACTTTAAAACAAAAAAACGGAGATGTGACCTGTGGGTAAACTGGCATTAGGCTGCTAGCGCCCACTCAGAAGCTACATATGTGGGACAGATTCAGAGGATAAGAAGGAGATATCGCTCCTCCCTGGGGCCTCCAGTGTATCAAGGCCTGCCTTTTACCTGCAGGGCCAAGCAATTTCTAATGTACTGAGTGTCAACAACAGGATGAAAGAGTTCACTATCATTAATGCCTTTTCTATTTGGAAGAAAAACAGATATACAGGTGGAAGCTGTTTGCAGTATACTGATGTATTTAAAGCAAACGGGGCTCAGTTTACTTTGAAAGTCTGCATTATTTCTCTCTATCGATCTGTTTATACACTTATTCTATACACGTCTATACTTCTATACATGTAAGTATAGTAAGTCAACAGTGCACACACAAGCCTTCCTTTCAAATAAACTTGTCTAACTTTGTTAATACCTGAGATTTGACCTTTTGAAATGTGACTGACATTTTTTCAGATTACATTTTGCCTCAAGCCTGAGAGAAGTCAAGTGGGTGAGCCAGCCAAAACACAATCACTACGGCATCTTTCTAATTTCCAGTATAATCATGATAGGGGTGAGACATTTTCTCCAAATATCTGGGGGAGATTTGTGGGGACTCAGATGGCAGAGCGGGTCATCCACCAACCGCAAGATCAGTTGATTGATCCCCGACTCCTAAGTAAATGAGACTTGTAATAGAAAGTGCTTTGAGTGCTCAAATGATTAGAAATCCATAAATTCCACCTTGTTTTGAAGATGCCAAGATTTGTTCTTAAATATATAAACTTTTTAGTCTTTTATCATAACTGACATGCACGTACATGAAGTTTGGATAAACTGAGGAATAATTATCCTACAGATTCTCAGAAGTCAGGACAGCTCAAGAATGTGTACCTTGATTTCAACGTGACATTCGGTACCGTCTAAATCACATCACTTGCAGATGTTTTGTGTGAATGTGTTGGAAGGAATTATCCCAGACTGTGTCTGCCCTCTGCTGCTTTTTCAGCTGCTGTTTGATTCCCGAGTAGCTTCTGGTTTCAATCTGCCCTTCGGCGAGCAAGTCCTCTTATGTGATCTGACACTGAGCTGTGTGCACGAGATCTGCTTTGTCTTACACGCACTCACACACATACTAGCGTGTCAAAGCCATAAAGAAACAAAAATGCACACAGATACACACGCACATAAAGGCTTTGAACACGGACGCATACTGGTGTACAGTCTAAAAGACAAGCAGAAACACCGTCGAGCAGTAAAGAACCTTCACACAGATTTGCACGCACAAAAACATATTGATGTGAACAGAAGAAACGCACCACGGATCCTATTTTTAAATGTACAGATCTGACATATAAAGTGCTCAGACTGATATGCAGTGCTGGATTTTTTCCTGTGTGATCACACAGAGGCTTGGGCAAATTGTGTAAGACTGTAAACAACAAGTTGCCTGAAAGTCTAAATTGCTCATTTTTCATGACCTATGGGGCCTTTTTTATTTTACTGATTTGATTATATTCCCAGACCTCAGCCACAGCCCTGCAAAGTGTTCTGTTTCTAAAAACGATGAACCAAAGTTACAAAAATAAATAAAAGTAAAGTTGAGTCTGTACTTAAGTATTAATGTTAACAACATTTATTTCAATTTTCATATTATTTGTGCCGTTTAAAGCATTTATTGCCAAACCTTTCATGTTTAACAGCTGCATTTAAAAAAAATATTGCTTGTATTCACTGGAATAAATAAAAAAATCTCTACAAACACAGGTAAGCATCAGTTTAACTGTCAGTCATCCTGTTTCTGTGTGTGTGTGTGTGTGTGTGTGTGTGTGTGTGTGTGTGTGTGTGTGTGTGTTAGACAGAGGGAGGGATCAGGTTTGAAAGTCGGACAGATCTGGCGGCCAAGGTGACCTCATTACCGACATTTGTTCCGCTTGTCGCTGCAAATCACACACTGTGTCCGTCAAGACACGCCAAACGCCACGCGACCATCAGTAACCTGCCCATCTCTGTGGCAGGGGAGCACAGAGCTGATGTCTCCTGATCCGTGACCCCAGAGAAAATCGACAATATCGCATTCACATTCAGAAGGAGTCTGAGAAAATCTGAGGGTCTCTCTGGCTGGACAAGTGCGATGCAGTAAACGTAAAAGTGACCTCATTTAACAGGTTTGATTTCAGGGCATGAAAGGGAAGTTGATGTAGCATGCAGGCAGTTCCACCCTGACCTCCTGACTTCTAAAACGTCTGCTGGGCAGAATATCGACATGACCTGTGCAACAACTTGCAGACAGTTTATGATTGTATCAGGATGCTGTTGAATTGTCATCAGAGGTGTCAGCATTACACTGTCTGGGACCAGGATGATAACTCAACTTGATAACTGCAACTGTAAACTTGTCCTTTTCACTTAGGTCTCAAAGTTCAAGACTGCACAGAGTTCTTATTTGAGTGCAGTTAATAAAAAGAGCTTTATGGTAAATGCAGAAAACCAGAAATAGCTGCAGATATTTCTTTCTGCTCCTAGTATATCTGGGACAAATCTGAGATGTTTAAACCCCACTTAAGCCCCATAGTATTAAAAAACAAAGCTGAAACTGCAACAAGTCTTCAAAAATATCAGACTGTCAAAGATCGCGTGCTTCTATAATTACCCCTGCGACAGTTTCAAAAATAACACAGGGATCACTAAAGGTTCATGTAAGCTTTGGAAACTGTGCTTGTTAAAATTAGACAAAGATCACGTTACAGGTTAAAACCAACAAGAAGTAAGTAGGAGGACTTCTGGCAAAAATTATTATCAGGTATTCTTCCTTTTCCAACATATGTCATTTTAAGATTCTGGTTTTGACTTTCAGAGCTCTTCATGGAGCAGCAGCAGCTTACATCACTGAACATTTATATCCATATGTCCCCAGCGGGTCCCTGAGGTCATGTGATCAGGGTGTACTTGAAAACTAAAGGAGACAGCTTTTTGCCAGAATGGCCACCAGACTCTGGAGCTCTCTCCCTCTGAGCTTGAGATCTGCAGACTCTTTTTCAGGAACTAAAAACATCTTTTTATTCGTGTGTTTGGTTCACTCTTTTTTTTAATGCTCTGGTATTTTGTTGAGTAGCACTTTGTGATGTTTGTTTTGTTACTTAATTCAAATTAAATGTATTAATTAATATTCTTCAACATCATCAGGAATATGGCCAATCATCCAAAAACAAGCTGTATTGTAACCCTGTCTACACCAATAAAATGGTCTTCATGCTCGCAGAAGAAGAACACACTATCTCCCAAAGCTGTCACGAAAAGCAAAATCATTTGATTCTATCCGATTGTGAGCTTGTGTCTTTAGAGCGAGTTATATTAGACTGGGACCACTAAGGTCTCCACCCTTGATTGGCAACCTTACAAAACACCTCTGGCATCATCTGTGGGAGCCCACGAATAAGCATTCCCAAGTACCTCCTCACGGCTAGGTTAAACGCCCAGTCACCAAGCACTTACTGAGGAGCCCATCCCTCAGGCATCTCTTGAATCACGCTTAAGTCTGGCTTCTCACCTGGGTTTGATTTGCCTTGGGAGACCTACTAGGGGCATGTTACTGCTGACTGTCCTAGGATCACTCAGGCTTGGAGTAGAGTGAGGTTGGGGTGGTATGGGCATCGGACTAGAATTCCTCATGTCTACCTTCTAGGTAAGATTTCTCTGCCATTTCCAACCTGGAGAACACCCAGGACATGCTGGAGAGACTATATTTCTTGATTGGCTTAGGTAGAAGTTTAGACTACTGACCGTGTGACTGAGAATAGTGGTAGGAAATGGATAGACGGATCTATTGGAGAGCTCATCTGGATCATAAAGTCCAATATCTGAAAGGAAACTCAGGTTATGGCAGAGGGAAAATATCTGTATTGTGGGTTATGCTTTTTCTTTTTTTTTGACAAGGGTGACATGGTAATGATATAGTTTAACAAGTTATATAGTTACGTTGGCAAGTTTAGTTTAATATTGCATTTTTGCACAATAGTAAGCTGCAGTAGAGGCAATCCCCACCTCTCTTTGTGCGTGTGTGTGTGTCTGTTTGTGTGTGTGTGGCTGATGGAGGCGGCTGGTGATGGCAGCAGCCAGTTAACTGGTGAACATATCTGTCTTGGCAGAGCCATTATGCAGGACTTGGTCCCATGCCAGCTGGCAGTGGAGCGAAAGAGCGAGTGTGTGTTACGAATGCGAATGTGTGTTACTGAGCGTGACTGTGTGTGTGTGTGTGTGTGTGTGTGTGTGTGTGTGTGTGTGTGTGTGTGTGTGTGTGTGTGTGTGTGTGTGCACATTCCTACTCGTGTTCACTGGGCTGCTTAAAAGACAGAAAGCCACAATCTGAGCAGTAAAAAAAAAAGTGTGTGCCTGTGTGTTTGCATGCATCTCGCTGTATCTTATCAGGAAGTGTGTGAGAGTGTGTGTTGGATAGCTCTCTCTATCAACAGCTGGTAGTCAGGGAAGCGATGGCCTGGCCACGCGTCTGGAGGAATGTGCTTTGGTGGCAGATCCAAGTATCTGTCACACACACACACACACACACACACACACACACACACACACACACACACACACACACACACACACACACACCCTGCCGACTTGCTCCAGCTGATGCTGATGCTGTATGGCTGATGCTGGATATTTCATTGGTTTCTGGAGAGGTTTTTATCTTTCCTTTCTTCTCTCTGTTGTGGAACTGCAGTCAGATTACTGAGAGATTACATGTAAAGTACAGGAGCTGAACTGCCAAGACTGTCAGTTTATTAACTCCTACCAATACTCAAACACACAGAGACGCAAAGAAACCACAGTGTTTGCTGAATGACTTGCTTCCCTCAGTCTAACTGTTCTTTGATTCCCTATTTCTTTTACAACTGTTGACCAGCACTGTTCAATACCACCCTATGCTGACAATAAGATGTTATGAAAACTTTTGTTTCGTCCTAACTCCCTTAATGGCCTAGCTAACCTTTCTCCAAGGTATGTGAAGCATCTTCGAAATTATTCACTTTACAAAATCAAGCTTCTTTTATCAGCTTTACAATTTAAACAGCTCGTGTTCTTCAGCGGAAGCCACATGAAGGCCAGTCCAGACTCAAGTTTGATAACGTATTAAAAAAGAAAAAAAAAACAAGAAAAACTCTGGGTATGCCATTAACATTTAAAATAAGCTGGAATACAAATTGAGATGTGTCCAGTGTTTCCATGACAGTTAATGCTTTTAAAAGAGTGATTTAACTGGCAAAGAGACTGACTCACCCACCTACATATCCACCAATTTAATCATTCAGTTTGTCATGTTTTAATGGATTATGGGTTTGATAAAAATCCTGATAATTGCTTGTCATCAAACAAGTAATACCACTTTATATAATAACTTTCCTTCAGCATAACAAAAAAAAAAAATCTATAGCCATGCTTGAAGGTCTGTGACACTGTAATTATCATTGCACCTCAAATTACACCGCTAATTGTTGGACAGACATAAAATGTTAAGTTCGTCTACATCAGAGACTCAGGTCTGCATTTTCAAACTTTTCGTTTGGCTTTAACACAGTAGTGTTAATATTAGTATTATAGTTTGTACATCGTAAACCTGCTAAACTTATTAATGTGTTGTATGTTTCTAAGCACTAGAATATGGCTGACACAAGGAAGTCAAAAATATGTATAGATACAGTAAATAGACTGCATCAATACAGTCTAATGGGAAGTATTCTGCATTCCCTGCTTTCCAGTTGGATACATTTTAGTGTGAGTTGTGACTTCCTGAAACCATCCTCATTTCTAATAATCAAAACCAAACTCTAACAGCACAAGTGATGGTAGCATCTGAAAACACACAGACTCTGAATTGTGTTATGAACAGCTGTTCCTACAACACCTTCCCCATCAGCTGCACCGCTTTACTTATGAGATGAAAGGATAGCAATCGTCCTTCGTCAGACTGAATAACAGAACTACAATGAGCAGAATGAACATTTTTATTCGTACACGGAGGACAAGCAATATTTTTATCTATTCATCCATGGCCAAACACTGCAGCCTAAATAAGACTTAAAATCAATAAGTATAGATATATAAGCTCACAAATACTGTCATTAGTTGTGAGTTGAATGACGTTACTGTCGTGTCAAGACGACCTGTTCTGTGATCCTGGTCATTGTTTATAGTCTGACTACGAACACAGAGATTTTTAAAAAGCTTGAGAATGCAGCTTTTCCAGTGTCTTCCTCTTTTGTTCCTCTTGGTTGACCATTTAGCTGCAGCCAAAAAACCCAATCAAACTCAATAAGCTAGTAGAACTCAGACTTTAAGGAGACTGCAAACACAAACCAGCAAATATCTGGTACCTACCAAAAATCTTGTTTCTTGCTTACAGATAATGCACATTCAAAACCAACAGATATAAACTCTTTACTAACTGTCCATGAAGGAAAGTAAAATTAAACATCTATATTGGTACATGGTAAATCCTCCGTGCTTCAAAAATCAGATTATATTCTGAGTATATTTAACTGTATTTAATTCAATTCATAGGACAAAATTACAGCAGTTGCCTCAGATAAATACCCTACAAAATACCACGAAAATGCAATAAAACAAGCCCGTGTGAGGAAGCATTTGGTGACAGTGGGAAGGAAAAACTCCCTTTTAACAGGAAGAAACCTTCATTCTGTAAATCTAGGATTTTTAGACTTTACAGACTGAGAAACTAGCTATGTGATAATGGTAATGCAGTGTTTGAGGTGCTATATGGCTCATTGTTCAACCTGAGTGGCTCAATATTTTGAAATATAATTACATTATATAATCATTGTGACATTACGTTTCTCCCAAAATGTACATCTCACATAATTTTGGAGCCTTAACATGATCTTTTGGGGGGGTGTTTCCCTCTTTGAGCCAAAAGTGACAACGTTTGAACAAGATGATGGACATGGGTAAAAATGAGGAAATCCAGCTTTCTGGATCTGACTAACAACAAAATCTTCAGTTCCACACACTTGACTCATTAACTCATCTAAAATCTGTACTTTCACAGATAAACTGTATGCTTCTGAGCTCGTTTACATTAAAAAAAATGTTATAAACCTCTGTTAGTCTCTTTACATGTAAAACATGGCAATGCATTACACATAATAAGAAAAATGAACCATCAAGAGTCGAGTCATGTGATCCTGTCCTGACAGTATCTAGAGATTGAACCCCTTCACTGTGACAGAGTAGTCTACACAAAATGAGCTGAATCTCAAACAAGTCATGAGTCTATTCAATATTCATGCTTAGAAACAAGGCAGCAGCCTATTAAGGCGAGCTTCAAACGAAGCTGCTTATCTTTTTAATTAGGCCGCAGGTTGAGAGCGAACGATATTGCACTCTGAGCTGATGTATATGTAATGTGGAAAAGTATTGATTGTGAGGAGAAGTCGATGAGGGGGCCCATTCAAGGTTCTAGCTCCGTGAACTGTTCAATACAGGCGCTAATAAATAATATCAAAGGCAAAACCTGGCTAAAGGTGGACGAGATGAAATCTCTTTATAATGCAAAGCCCAGGGGGAGAAGAGAGAAGAGAGGATAGGAGGGATGGCAGATATTTCTTTTCGCAGGCTGCCAGGGCGACAGGATATTGCACAGAGTGTGCAGCTGAAGAAACAAATAACCCGTCTTTCATCAATAGCAGATTAAAACACAGACGGAAAAAGGGATAGAAAAACATTCCTAATTATATTTTTTGGAGTTTGTGTTTTTTCCTGACTGTTTTGACACAGCTAATATGCTTTTTCTTGAACACCACCCCCTCTCTTCACACACACACATTAAAAAAACAAAAAAAAAAACAAACCAGCATCATCACCCTCCACCTTGCCAGGTTATCTAGGTCTAATAGCCAATATAAGAAGCTATTTGCACTTCAAGGTGCTAATGCAACACTTTCCTCAATCTTATTACCATCAATGTGAATTTCTCACCTGTGTGTTGACAAGTAGAATTACACAAAGTGTTTGGACACCAATATTGCCAACATCAAACAACCCCCTTCAAACCCGAGTTTCTAGGCAAGTTAGCACCCTGACCTTTGCCGGTCTATTACATTGTTGACTTTACTGCAGGAAGCTGCTTGTCACAAGTGTAATTTAAGAGATGCAAATCAGTCTGTTGTGCTCAGTAAAGCGTTGCTGTTTTCTAGCAGCAGTTTTTTTGTTTGTTTGTTTTTTTAATTTTTACACTTTGGATATGAATCAGTTTTAAAGTGCTAAATGATGCAACATATTCAGTTGTTTCACAAAACATGTCCTCATATTTGGCAGGAAGTACCAGCATTCAGTATGTGTAGTACAAAAAGGTAGATAGAATTACATCACTGTAAAACTATAGCTCACTTTCAATAAGTTAAATAACTCATTTAGACTGATTTTTTTTAAGAAAAAGCTAAAATAAAGAAACAGATTTGGGCATTTACAAGTTTAAAAGTAAAGACACACGTGAATGACTGTTTCAAGCAAACTGAATGTGCTGAATGCGTATTTTTTCTTGCCTTCAACGTTTATGGGGAAACTTTTTATAACCACAATTAAAACCTACAAAGGTAAGAAAAAGAGACTTCTATGGGATTTTAAAACAGTCATAAAACAGTTTGAATGATGACAGCACAGCATCTGCCTTATTTTGCATTGATTTTATGGCGTTGCCATTTCTTTGATATTAAATTATTATTACTATTTCATATTCATTTACGATTTGTTGTGTCTGAGCTTGTTCCCTTTTTTATATTTTCTTCTCTTTTTCTCCAGTTTATACACAATTCTTGTCAGTCTGACAAGCAAACATAACCCTTTTTAATTTGACTGATATACTATGCACATTAACACGGCGTCAGCAAAGCAGTTAAGGTTACAACGCAAACATTGAGAGCATTGTCGTTGATTTTATGATGAATTAATAGTTGTAGTGCAAAGTAGTGGAGAGGATAGAAAGCTAGCTAGCTGGTGTGGCTCACTCTTCTACTAAGCAGCCAAAAGTTAAGTAAGCTAAACGAAGGTTAGCCAGAGTTGACAGCTCTGTCGCTTTCCTAATTTTTTTGCTAGCAGACAGAACTGACCACAAATCCCTGAATTCATGTCATGTCCAGTGTAAGTGGGATTTATTAAGTTACAAATACTTTACTTACTGTAAAGATATTATCACAATGGGTCAATGTGTGTGCGTCTTTGTGTGTCTTTGTGTCATTAGTGAGTAGGTGGGTGGGTATGTGTGAGTAAGTAAGGGAATGAGTGTGTGTGGGTGCACGGCTGGGCCTGGGTCTGAGGCCCAGGTACCGGGCAGTTCTTTGGTGCCTGGAGCCCTGATCTCAGCTCACACCGGGGTGGCTGGTCTCTAGTGGGGTCGGTTGCCCGTCGCCACTGGCCCTCTGGGACTCCCACCCCTTTTGCCCCATCTAGGGCCTCCATCCTTCTCCAGCTGGGATGGGCGTGCAGATGTTGCCAAGACTCGTGGCCTTGGTACTTTGTGGGCTTCCCACCCTCATTTTCAAGTACATATGTGACAAAGACCCACACTCACATTCGACATACTCTTTCTCTCTCTCACACACACACACACACACACACACACACACACACACACACACACACACACACACACACACACACACACACACACACACAAGATTTATTTACCTGTGCATTTTCAAATGTTTGTGTTCCAGGTGTTGTATGTTTGTTTTTCTTACAAGAGTGGCAGTTGATAATATATTGTGGATTTCTATTTGTACTCTATCCTTTTATTACGTCTTCCCCAATCCCCCCCCAACTCCCTTTTATTGTTTGCTTGTCCTGTCTTAGACATTGTTACCCTGTATACCATATATAATGTAATAATTGAAATAACGCGAACAGAAATGAAGAAATATACACATAAACCCTAAACAAGAGGAGCCTATAGAGAATTTGTAGAGCTGAACTGGAAAAGGAAGATGTGTTTAGCACCACAGTGCAGATCATAACTCTGATTGCAAAAGCTGCCAGACAGGACAGGATCTGTGCAACCTCGCACAAAATCATGTGCACGGGATTTTTTAATTTTCTTTGATGTTTTAAGTTTATCCCTCTACAGGCCAAATCCACTGAGTGATGTTTATAGATGTAGGTAGACGTAGTCCCACGTCAGCTCATTCAGCTGTTATACTGTATATTGCTCACCAATGAAACATGGCACTGTAAATGGCTGGAGTGGAGCGATGAATCATAGGTACAGTTATTGTAAGATAAATTGGTAAGTACCAAGTATTTGTTTATTATGTTTTATTTCTATTGAATTCAAGGTTGTAGGCACATTACGGGGACAGACAGCCAAAGCCTTCACAATGTTAAAAATCATAATTTAAAGAGCAGAGATGCTGTGCACCACATTCAGCTAGTGACTTAAGTCTTAAAGAAATATTTCTTTCCTTCTAGAGTTTATCTTAGATAAACTAATGGAATACCTCTTCCTAGTATACAGACACAAAAGAGCCATTTGTTGTACGTTATAATTTAAAAACCTTGCAAAGCTTCTCACAAATAAAATACCAAATAGTAGTTTTTACCTGGATGTTAAAAACATGAAAGCCTAAGATCCCCTTTGTCTCAATAGACTGACACTCTTATCGATCTTATCAATTAAATGCCTAAAGTCACTCTGGATGGAAGTTCTCTGTTCTCTGCAGAAACTAGTCTTTGATCATATGACCACACACCCCAACCACTCTCTAACGTCTCCACGGCACACGCTCAGCTAGAAAAATCTTGTCAGCAGCTGCAGTTTGAAGTCCCCTCGAATGCAAATTGAAAATTAAGGTGCACTTCCTTAATCTGCTGTTCTAATCCAGCTCCGAAAAGGAGGTAAAAAGAAAGAAAATAGAAAGGAAAAATCCACAGAAAGGGCCACATTAATTATACACAAAAAGAAAAACTACAAAAGAGGGCCTGGTCTTTGAAGATACTGAGCACTAAATGTCACCCGCAGTCTTTGAAGCTCTCAACTGCCTTTGTCTCTCATTTCTCCTCTACATGAAACACGACGCGCGGAGAGACACTGCCAGCAACAGGAAGGGACACTTCAACTTGGGGGTGCACACTCTTTAATAAGAGAGATAAGAAATTATAAAAATACACAGTATACTCCCCTATCATGAAATAACTTCTTTTTAATCTGTGACCTGAAATTCACATATAAAGTCTGCACAATCAGATGCAGACTAAATTCAAATAGATTCCAATTTATTTGTTTACATTTTTTTGCTTTAATTTATTATTAAATTACGAGAATTTATCTGTCTCAAACTGCAGCAGGAATAAATTGATAACTCAAATAAATCAAATCCTGCTTATAGAGGACTAATGTTATCTGAGGACGTCCAGAGATTTTAATATTTACAGACATTACTGAAGATTTTAATCCTATTAAATCTGCTCTTTTTGTTACTGTCGAAATGTTTTGTTCACTTCAGTGAGGTGAATATGAAGGTGACTGAAAATCTATTTTTTGTTGTTTTCCTCTTTCTATAAAAATATGCATATAGCAGAAGAGGAGCGTGTATGTAGAGTTACTGCACAGCGGTTTCAGAGTTGACCCACTGTGGGTCAATACATGTTCCCCGATACACACAGAAAAACGCAGCAGTGGCTTAACTCGTACTGCCTCGTGGTGGAATGCCTCGCCCGGCCAGGCAAGTTGCAATTTACATCAGTGTGTTTCCATGTTTATGCCGTTTTTACTCTCGAAGGACAGATCTCAACAATCAGCACAATTTTAATATATGCTGACCTTCACTGCCCATCAAGAGTTTGGACACACCCTCTCATTTAATGGTTTTTCTTTACATTGTAGATTCGCACTGAGGGCATCAACACTGTGAATGAACAGATACTGAATGAAATAAAACATGTTTTCTATTTTTGACTCTTCCAAATAGCCACACTTTCCTTTGATTACTGCTTTGCTCATTGTCTCGATAAGCTTCGTGAGGTCGTCACCTGAAATGGTTTCCTAACAGTCTTGAAGGAGTTCCCAGAGATGCTGAGCACTTGCTGGCCCCTTTGCCTTCACTCTGCGGTCCATCTCATCGTAAACCATTTCGGTTGGGTTTAGGTCAGGTGACTGTGATGGCCAGGCCATCTGGCGCAGCACTCCATCACGCTCCTTCTTGGTCAAATAGCTGTTACACAGTATGGAGGTGTGTTTGAGGTCATTGTCCTGTTGAAAAATAAATGATGATCCAACTAAATGCAAACCGGATGGGATGGCATGCCACTGAAGGATGCTGTGGTAGCCATGCTGGTTCAGTGTGTCTTCAATTTTGAATAGATCCCCAACAGTGTCGCCACCAAAGCACCCCCACACCTTCACACCTCCTCCTCCATGCAAGTAGAGACCATCCGTTCACCTTTTCTGTGACGACATGGCAGGTGGAACCAAGGATCTGAAATTTGGACTCATCAGACCAAAGCAGAGATTTTCACTGGTCAAGGCAAGAAAAAAAATACATATTCAATCCATTTCTTGGGTTTCTTGGCCCAAACAAATCTCTTCTGCTTGTTGCTTCTCCTCAGTAGTGGTTTCTTTGACCATAAAGGCCTGATTTCCACAGTCTCTTCTGAACAGTTGATGTAGAAGAGTGTCTGCTACTGGATCTCTGTGTGGTGACTCGGATGAATTTATCCTCAGCAGCAGAGGTGACTCTTGGTCTTTCTTTCGTGGGGCGGTCCTCATGTGAGCTAGTTTCTTTGCAGCGTTTGATGGTTTTTGTGACTGCACTTGGAGACACATTCAGAGTTTTAAAATTTTTCAGACTGAGTGACCTTCAGTTCGTAAAGTAATGATGGACGGTCGTTTCTCTTTACTTAGCTGATTGGTTCTTGCCATAATATGAATTCTAACAGATGTCAAATGGGGCTGTCAGCGGTGTACGAGCCTGACTTCTGCCCAACACAACTGATGGTCCCAACCTCATTAACAAGGCAAGAAATTCCACAAATGAACCCTGACAAGGCCCATCTGTGAAGTGAAAACCATTTCAGGTGACTACCTCATGAAGCTCATTGAGCGAAAACATAAGTATGGCTACTTTGAAGAATATAGAATTTAAGACAAAAAGAGTCAATGTTAATAATCATAAATACACCCTAGTAACAGTGACCAGTCTGCACCAAATTTACCTCAAGTCGAGGGGAACATCATTTCAAAAAATTACTTTAAGGTGTTTAAGAGAAATTGTGTTCACAAAAATGTGAAGCCTGTGCAGAGAACCTGAGAACAAAACGCCTCCAGCAATAGCTGTCACCAGCCCAGAGCCCATTAATGCTAAAAGTGAGCCACAGAAACCCATGAGGACTGGTACAAGTTCAGGACTGCCAGTGTGGTACACTGACCTGGTGTTTTATTTTTTAATGAACAACTATTGGAGTCTGCTGGTACTAAGGAAAACTTAGGATGTTGATATTTTTAATATATAAAATTGTGTTCTAAGAGTGATTACAAATCTTTTTATATTTAAGGACAATATTAAAGCCAAGCTTTGTTCTTTAGAAGTTGCCTAAAACTAGCATGAATTTAGATAATACATAATCTAGAACAATTAAATAGTTACATTTATTTCATATATAGAGAGATTGAGACCATTTCTGATGAGGCTTCAGTAAACAGATCAACTGAAGGGCCAGACGCATCTCTCAGGTCCAGTGTCACGTCTTAGATGGATTTTCTTTGCTGTTTCTTAAGGACATCACTTTTAGGTACCCTTCACCTGTTGAAGATACTGTTTTAAGTCTACAACTTCTTCTTTTGTCCTCCACTTGTTAGTTTCCTCAGATTTTCTAAGCAGACAGACCAACCCGAGACATGCCACATTTTCAAATAACAGCACAACACTACATTTTTAACCCTGCTTGTATGAAAAAAAAAAAAAGTCTGTTAATCTGTGTTATCTTTGGCATGTGTCCGCTAAAGAAATTGACACAAATTATTTGTTTCTGTCACAGGCAGCTTGTAAGAAAGTGTCTCTACAACACTAGTTTATCACTCAAGTTAGGTGAAATTTTTATGTTTGAAAGATTCACAGGTTAGAATTTAATGGCTTAGCTAAGAAGCAGCAAAAAGGCCCATTCCTCTGAAAGTGGTCAGGTACGTATGAGAACTGGACTGAAAATATGAAAAAGCTGCCAATGTCCAAAGAAAACTCCAAAAGGTTTCCAGAAAGCCCGGAGGGCGATTGCTCAAGACAACCTCAAAAAGCTTAAGACTTTTGCACAGTTCTGTAACAAATCAATGACCATTACTGCAAGCATGCATATGGATATGTTTATGTAAAGCAGTGGATTAATACAGATTTGATGTTCCAGTGAGTATTTTCCTATTGGACCTTCCAAAAAACCTAAAAATATCAATATTTCACTCAGTGCATCCATGACAAAGAAAGAACATTGTTGTGTTTCTCATAGTTTATGGATAACAACAAACATGGTAAAAGTAATATTAGACGCTGCATATTCACACAATACTATCTTCTGAAGACGATCACTGCATTGTTATTGTTGGTCTGTTCGATAGGATTTGTTGTATTGTATATTCTTAATAAAATGAAAATATGAAGACAGTCTATTTTTCTTTAAACAGTGAAAAACATCTCATGAGAAAACTTTCCTTCTATGGGATAAATAGGACACTGAGCATTACACGGTATGAGCTTAGTCCCAGAGGGATGAAGTAAAATAAAGAGAAGTGTGTAGACAACAGTCAATCAGAAACAAGGACACCGCATTCCTGTTTCAGGTGGGGATCAAGTCAGCCTCATACATATCCCTCGGGGTTTCTGTTTGGTGCTGATTTTCTCTCTTCATGAAGTTTTCCATGTACATCTTAAAACCTGCGAGAATCCTATCTGGATAGACTTCAGGTCATCTTCATATACCTTCACATGATGAACACCCAGCCTCAGAGCATTGGTTCAGTCCCATTTACACCAAAGCAGTCGCCCAAAATCTCACTAAAGCCAAAACATCTTTTTTAAACCTGAAAACTTGTGTCAGGTTTGAAATTGGAAAATAAGTAAACTCCAATGACACAGCAGAGGCCCTGACTTGCTCACCTCTACTAGAGAAGGTAAATTTCCATTCAGAGGATCCAGGGTTCTACGACTGCATTCCTATCCCCAACCGGATGCAGCAGATGGCTTCCCCTCCCTGTGCCTGCTTCTGTGTCAGGATTCTTCCTGATAAAAGGGAGTTTTTCCTTCCCACTGACACCAAGTCGTTGCTCATAGGAGATCTGATTGTTAAGGTTTTCTGTCAAATACTGTAGGGTCTTTATCTTAAAACAAACTGCGTTAAGGTGATGATGTACAGTATGTCATTCTGCATTAGCACCTATTATTTTAAGCTCCAGTTCAAAGGACCACCACAGAGCTCCCAGAGCAAAAGTATGTCTAGCTAAATAAGGCTTTGATACAAAATAAGAAAAAAAATGATAGCTAAAAATGATTCAATATTTAAAAATACAATCTTAAGATCTATTTATTTAAAGGCAATCTGTAGTCGGTATTTGGGTGGATTGACCTTTTGAAAGATTTTTTTATTTTTTATTTTTAAATCCAGTGACTTTCTCCCAGCAGCTCACAGGGTAGAGCTGCAGAGATTAAATATTTCTAATGTTTTTATATTAACAGAGCATTGGGATATGTACAAAAGTAAAATTATTTTAATTTACAGCGTGGAAAAGATGTGCAAACTAAAGTGAACCACTGACACATTTTGCTAACTATCAGCACTTTCCCTGCTTAGCTCTTAAAATATTGATCCAATTCTCTCTCTTCAAAGCACTGATTGTGATTCCAAATTCATCTCTAACCAGTCCTTAACAGGCATATCCATCCCCGTTCTACTTTCCAGTGCAGACAGAACCCTGCAGAGCCAAATCTTTGTTAGTAATTTGACTTTTTTTATTCTCTACTCTACAACCAGTTTCTCCTTATCCACCCTCTCCCTTTGTAGGTGAAAGAAATTATGGGGAAAAAGGAGACAGAAGAGAGGCAGACTAAAAAGAACAAGACTGAGAGAGAAACTAAGGGGTGGGGGGTGGGAGTTCGGGTACTTGAGTGCAGTTGTAATCAAGGCCTGTGCACTCAAGAGGGGCCAATCAATCCAACCGTCTGCCTCTACATCTCATCAGGCATCTTGAAGATGGCTAAAAATGAGTTGCTTGGTCCAGGCGGCCTCCTTGGGCCGCTGAGAGAGAGAGAGCTTCAGTAAGGAGTCCATAATAACTGCAGCAGAGGACAGAAAGGTCCTAAAAGTCTGAGCTGCAGTTAGAGCGCAACGAAAAATGACTGACCCCCTGCTGATAGCAGTGTTTACTGCCACAGAATTTTTAGACAGCATAGTTTACTTTAAGGAAAATAGGTAAAATGCAGTCTGGGAAAAAAGCAAATCTTGGAATAATGAAAGATTAATTATGTGGTCAGTAAAATGGCATACAAATGTTGTGTTTGACTGATTATTCCATTCATGTTCAGTTTCCTACAGTATGTCAAACCAAGTTGATTTGAATATTTTCATAATTTCCAATTTACTGTGTGTTTTCTACATATGACCTCTGTACAGCTGTTGTTACACATTATAATAAGAATAAAAATGTCTTCTTGCTTTGTGTTTCCCAGAATGTCCCCATCATGTTTACCTCTGGGGCAGAACATTCAAGCTACTGTCCTCTGACTTCAGTTGGGATGACACGTCCAGTGTGCCTGCAACGACTCAAGGATCAGCAACTTTCGCCTAACGAATAAAAGACCACTGGTTCAATCCCAAGAGGAGACAAGAAGCCATTTTGAGTTGTGTTAAGAAGAGGATCTATGTAAAGACTCTGTCGAACATGCAGAACATGCTGTTGTGACCTTTTGTAAATAAAGCACTGGAAAGTAGTTTTGACTACATACAGGAGGAATGCTCAATAAGCTTGAGTATTAGAACCACAATAGCAGTACAATAGCAAAAATAATATATGCTGTATGCCTGCATCTTCCACAGATGCAAATGAAATCATTTTAACGTTTCATTTTTTCACAGTTTGAATCACTGGTAAGGATATGTCAGCTATTAGCATATTAGCATAAAAATGATGGGAAAAAAAGCGATAAGAACTTAGAACAAAAGCGACTGTCGCTGTCGACACTAAGAGAAAATTCCACTTTTCACTCTAACATTTCAAAAACCTGTAATTTTGCAAAATTGCAGGTACGCTACGTTGTACATTATGGCAGAAAGGAACTTTAAACTAAGACAAAAAAAAACCAGTAGGATGAAGAGGTGATAATTAGGAGCAGTCATCAGACAGACACAGTCATTAAATCTGAGGATATTAAGAAAATTCTATCAGATGATTTTACTCCCATCCATTCAGGTTTTAAAAAATGTATATTAAATTATTCAATCCTAGTGCTAACAAGTTTTTGGAAAGGTTCACCCTTGTTCTTCCGCTCAACTGGGATTACAGAGTTACTGGGCTATAAATTACAGGCTTTGCAGTAGCATTTAAATTAGGTAATAAATAAAATATGAACCCAAGAAGCACGCTGATACTGTCCTGTCATTTTGGATGTAAAAGATAAGGGCTGTAATAGCCTTTTCACATCTGAAAAAAAGGCGTATATTTGATGTGTGTGTAGGTGGACTCTATATCTGCATCTGTTTCGGGTCTCAGACCTGTCACTGGTTTCCTGAAAAGCAGGGACACGAATGGCACAAATAACAAATTATCGTTCGAAAGTGTGAGAGCTGCAGCAGAGTTTAACACTCCCACATATCACGTACAAAAATGCCTCAGCACAGCCAACAGAAGCCCTCTCCTTCCACCACAGCTCTGTAGCTGAAGGGATGATGTAAAAGTGATGCAAGCACGAAGCCAGCTTCACTACAAGGTGGCCATCTGGGAGAGGTCTGCCAACCCCGCAGTCAACGTCAGGAGCCGAGGCCAACTCGCAGAGATCCTGCCAGCTGCGGGAGTGGGAGAGAAGGGTTGGAGGTGCCAGCAGGCCAGTGCCAGCATTGGGGAAATCAGGCCGGCTGCTTGGCTGAGTAGCTGGCAGGGTGGCTGCACGGTTGGCTCGGGGATCACGTTGCACCACTGTGCAAACTAGAGCTCGGCAAAACACCTGTGTCCTCCCTCCCCTCCTCTCTGCTCGACGGTAGGACTCACAGATGATTGCAAAGCTCCAGAGGACAGTGTACAGCTCTCTGCTCCCTCTGAAGTCGAACCAAAATAACCACAGGTGACTCTGGAACGGCAGGGGAGTGTGCAAGCTTTTTAAAGCTCGGATGAGGCATCTTGCAATTTCACAGAACGCCTACAGCTCTGTTGTGATGACAGGCGACGAGGCAAAATGCATGGCGCGGTATCACAGAAAATTGCATCACTAAACACCAGCACACACCTCACATTTTCCCTTTTTTGATCCCCCCCTCCCCTCCCCTCTTTGCCAACAGGTGAGAGAACTTCCACAATCGATTAGCCTTCGGCTTGTGATGAAAACTGATTAGCAGGTGAGCTGCAATGAGGTTAACGGAAATAGATTTGCCTACTTCTGCAGGGCACAGAGAGACTGCTGGACAGATCCCAGTGCCCAAGCTGTTTCCAATGCAATCACATTGCCAATCAATGGGAACAATTAAAGAAGTTCCACACTGTGATGGCGATGACATAAAATCAGTCACTACTGTTAACAATGACAATGCATATGTCAATTTTGACCGTAACACTTCCTCTCTGCAATCATGCATCATGTCAGAAACAAGCAGGTCATATCAGAGCAGTGAGAACAGATTGATTTACCACAATATTATAATCAGGACTGCAATTTATTGATTTACACAAAATCCACATAAGGTGGTTCGAATCGACAAAGAAAAAAGAAAACATTGAAGCCACGTCTTTTTAACAATCAATTTAAATACAAGGCAAGTAGTCTACCTTGAGAGACAGTTGATGCGAAGGCAGCACAACAGAGTTGACAATTTCCAGGCATGCAATTTGCGGAGGAATGGTAATGGTGATGGTGATGATGATGACGACCTTTGAAAGGCAGTGTTGGAGAAGCACTCTGCAGCTCTAAGAGATAACTTTAAATTGTCCATAATCACAGGATCTGGGAGCGTATAAGCTGACAAAGTCACAGAAAGACATCTAGCAGTACAGCAACGCACAATTTGACCACATTACTTAGGCATAATTACAGATACATTTCCTCACTATGTTATGACACACAAACACTTGCATGGAACTGGTGCTACGAGAGGGAAAAGGGAGTACTCGACTGCAGTCTGAGGTCTGAGGGCTTGCACATCAATAACAAGGCAAAGTGAGGTAGATGAAACACATTACTTTGACCTAAAGAGCTCAGTAATTACATTTGGCATTTTGACAAGTGTTTAGCTGCAGTGAAGGTCAGTCCTGTCAGCGAACGAGATCTATGCTAATCCAGTCAGACGGAAGAAAACCAGGAGACAAAAAGTCGAGCGAAGGAAAGCTCCGACGCAAACAACGCCTTTGTGAAAGTAACATAAACCCTTCCTCCACCCAGTCGTCAGGATCTGTTTTGAAGCTCTGTGACAGAAAGATATCAGCTGTCGGGATAAGGGTGAAGCTGCTTCCTCCTCTACAGCGGCCAGAACAATTTCCGCTTACTAAATAGCCACTTTATTATCATGCCGATACACCGTCGATTTAATTTGATAAAATATTAAATTTGCTGTACTGTTAATGTGATTAAGGCTTGATGTATAGAAAATACCCTTAACATCTGCGTCTGACTTTAATTTGGTTCTCGTGTGCTGCAATTAATACTGTTTGAAAAGGCTGGGAGAAGCAGGCAAATGTTCCAGGGTCCTGCATTATAACCAAATATCAAAGCAGTTTAAATATCCGCTTCGGTGAAATGGGTCGCCATGCCTGCTACAGAGTACGCCGACTGAAAGAGCTGCATGCTGTTGCCCAGCACTTGAGGAGCATTTATGGTGGAGTACAAAGTGTCCACGCTGGCACTTCTGATGTGAGTTCATCAGAACGAAATAAGTCTCGAAACAATGATTCAGAGCAGAATCAGGAAATATCAGATCACTTTTGATGCAGCTTTGGTAGACATGCATTGCACACTCTAAAATAAAACAACAAGCTTTTACTTTCTAGCTAGAGGACATCTGACATCTGAAGAAAAGATTATTGAGCATGTTTGCAAATGAAAACATTTTTGCCATCACATTTGAATGCATTGGTCAGGCTGTGAAGGGTTAATGTTGTGTTTCCTAGTGAAACTAAGCTGTTCAGCAACTAAAACTAAATTAAACTGAATGTAAAACAAAATTTTAAAAAGTTTTAAGTAATTGGCCCAAACTTTAAGCAAGGTTCTCTATTTAACATACTCGTGTAATAAATTTCAGTTATATGTTATATATGGGAAAAATGTTCTTTACAAGAAATAATTATTTCACATAATGATCAATATTTTCTCCCATTTTAACTCATAGTGACCTCCGTCAGGAAATTTACATGTCAACACACAAACCATCCTTCTGAGATAAAAGCAAAACACTGAGCAGCCACCTATTGTCTGCAGCTAACAAAGCAGGCTTCCTTTCACTTAAAAAAGGGGGGAAAGTGATGGCAGAAGAGTCTAAACCTGACCACTATCAACAGAAGCTGTCCTAACAGTGAACAATCACTGAGACTGCAAAGCTTTTCGGCATGTGTGAGTAACTATCTTCACACCAACAGGCATTATTAGCATGTAGGCAAAAACAACTGCTGGCAGAATAAAAAAAGAGAGTAGAAGTCAAGCGAACAGACGGTGAAGGATCAGGCTATCTCAGCTGCTCTCCTTCTGCTTTAAGTGCTAATTGAGCTGCCCGCTGTCCTGACCCTGACCCCCGGCCTATTCACAGGGTCCCGTTCTCACGACCGTGACGCACCGCTGCAAGTAGCCCCTGGGTCCTCCCGCCCACCCTCGGCCGGACAATGAGGGTCACCACCTCGCTGCCCACCATCTTGACATCCACCCCCACGTTTGACAATGGCCTCCGGTGGCCTCGGAGTCTTTCACAATGGATGGGCGCCCATGACAGAAGTGGTAACGTGGCTTCTTAAAATGCAACAACAGGTCTGGATAGCCTGACTGCACTAATCGGACCTTTTGGCACCCAGGGGCCGAGGTCAGAACCAATCCAGTGTAAGAAAAACAGGATCCAAGAGATTAGCTTTAAAAGATTTTTACATAATACAATTTAACTTAAGTATGTTTTTTTTTCCAATTACATCTACTTGAGATTCAAAATATTTTACAATTTTTTTTTTTTACATTTTATAGGCTTATAAAGTCACTTGTAACACCTACTAATATCATCTCTTTTATTTATGTGTATTTATGTGTCAGGAGAACCATGTAGTATAATCTGATGATTTGGCCACTGGGGCAAAAGCTAATTTTGGGGGATTTCCAGCAACCATAGCAGCCAAATTTTGTCACTTGTCACAAACAAAATTAGAAGGTAACTCATTAAACGTCAGGCAAATGTCCAGTGGGTGTTAGTAAATGTTCTGTGAGTGGATTCTTTACCTGCGTGCAGAATAAATGCTGCTCAAGTGTGAGCGGTTAATAGGCAGACTCACTACGGCAACCAAAAGTCCCGATGGACATGTCGACATGTCCATCTACTTACAGAGGCTAATGCATCAGTCACAAAACAGCAACCATATTACGATAATGCTTAAAAGAAAATTGCAGAATTTTGGTGCAGTGTTCTTTTTGTAAATATAAACTCTTACAACCCCAATAACACACCTTATTCTTATGCCATCTTCATATTTATGCTGTTTTCTTCTGTAAATGAATAATAGAACAGACAGTAAAACTTAAAAGAAGTGGATTTACACACCTGGCTATGCCTGAGTGGTTTTATTAATGAAGTGGAAATGAGAATGGAAAATTGCAACTCTAAAAGGAATAAATGATTTTTTTCCTCATGCAAAATGTTTAATTTATGTAGTTATGTAGCTGCCTATGCTTGAAAAAAAAAATTTTTTTTAAATGTAATCATAAAAAATGAGAGTTTAAATGTTAAAATCTAAAATAATGAATGAAGTTAGTGTGATTAGCTTATCAGGTTTGAGTTGATATGGTTGATTTTTATTTGATATTCTCTCGTTTGATTCGATTTTTCAAACCTTTGAATATCTCCTCCGTCAGTTTTCAGCGTTCTCATGATTCAATTGTGGATATTCAAATTACCCAGAGCAGCACATGCACTCTACAGCCCACATTAAACGATGTGAATCCTCCTTTCACCATAATTTTTGTGCTTTAAACATCTTTCTGGCAAACAAATGAGGTCTTCGCACAGATTTGATCAAATAAAACGGAACGATTTTAAACACAGCTGCCATAAGCCTTCAACCTAAACACAAGAATTTGTGACAGAGGAGATGGAAGTCCACTCTCTCCCCTCTGCTGCTGTGTGACTATAAACGATGATAAAACGACGTCATTACAATGGCCGTGTAAAGCTTAATGTTTCAGAAAAGCACTATAAGCCACGGCTAGAGGGGATAATGTACGCTTTGGGATGGATTGATATTCTAGTTGAATATGACAAACGACACTTTAAAGATGGCCCGCCCACACTATTGCACTTTAGCTGAGAGGACGCCGTATTTCATTTCAAGCACGTTCTGTCAAATGTTTGCATTAATAACAATCGAGTCTCATCCGTGACCCCGCAGAGCCACCGGGCGCGGCGGGCGGGAAATGAGAACGCCAACAATAGCACTTAAAAACAGGAGAGAAGCCGTTGCATAATCAGCGTGTGCGTCTGTGTATGGTTGGGGTAAAAAGAAACGTAAAAGCATGTGCCCATGCAAGGAGGTGGGTTTGCAATTATCAAGCAGGATAAGAACTAAAAATAAAATACTCATTTAGGTTACTTTAACTTACTTTGGTCCGATTTCCTACTGTGGGTGATATTTGCATGTGTGTGAACTGGACCCAAGGAGTATCAGGAATGTCCCCTCTCTCCCTCTCCCTCTGGACTGACAGCTTAGCTAATGGCAAACATTCCTTCTTTCTTTATTCCCCACTTCATCAACACCTTCGCCTCATTACTGTGAGTCACACACTGTAGTCTGCTGAACACACACACGCACACTCTCACACACCTTCACAATGTCTCTTCCCCTGAATTACACTGTGATAGAGAGTTCCTCTCCATGTGACAGAACAGCTTGAACCGAGTCGTTTTGAGTCACAGGATCTTGAAACAAAATCAGGTGGAACTTCCTTTGTGTGCTTTGGAAAGCAGAAGGTGGTAGACAACAAATTTCTGCTGATAACGAGCGACTTTGCACTCACAACGCCGCCCTTGTGAAAACATTTACACACCTGATTTCTGCTTGTTTTAATCTTCTCCACAATCAACAGAAATTACACCTATTATGATATTAGCAATAGTCACAACTGATGATTTTGCATTTATTACCATTTTTCTAAACAGAGTTCTGTGTTAAACTGTGCAAATTAGGCAAAGATCAGACTCCACATCAAGCTTCCATATTCAATCCATCAATGCTATCCAACAAACCAGCCTGGTTTCACAGGGAAAAAAAGTCAGGTGACTATGACCTCTCAACTTTAGAATGCATAGAAATGATTTGTAATGTGTTCACATTATGTGCAGCCACCACAGAAACAAGATTCAATTAGGGCGTTTGTTGTCTTGGACACACAAATTGGCTGGTTCATACGAGGTAGCGGCACAAAAGACCAATAAAATTAGCAGTGGCGGGGGTGGAGCTGCTAAAAACAAAGAGTTGCACTCTGGAGACTGGGATATGAGTCTCCTGTTGGACCACTGAGGCAATCTTGTCAATATTTCAGTGATTATTAGAATTATTCAAACACCTGAACCATTTCGTTCAGCTTAGACACTGAAACTAGCTGATGAAGGTCAGGAAAGAACATTTTGGGGCAGACTTACCTGAGCTGAAACACAGTGGTAAAGAGAAAAAACAGCACCATTTTCCATAGGCCACCTACTGTGATTGTTGTGTAAAATATGTGATGGTGTTGTCACCCCCACCTGAGATGGTACTCCTTATACTGGCGACAAAGACCTCGGAGGAGAAGCTTTTACCTTTAAGCGGTGACGGCATCTAACCCATTACTCATTTGAACCCATTATGTGCCACCTCCGTTTAGTGCATGTGAAGAGTTTGTGGCAATTTTTACATTTTTCGATTAAAAATAAAACACTGGTTCCTTCAGCATCGATTAATAAATCCTTCACGAAGGTAAATGTCTTTTTTTTTTTTAATCGTGAGCTGTGATTGCCGTTTTTTTTATACAGAGATCCTGTAGAACCTTTGGTTTGCTACCTGAGTCCCTCTTCCACACGGAAAAATTCACTTTATACCAGTGTTCTTACTTGAAATGTTCTTAATTCTTATGATGTTGACTCTTTAACTAAAAGTAAATAATCTCTCTCGGTGTGAGTTCCAAAAAGTAAAATGTGATGTATGGTTGTAAGTGCGTCATTTTGAACATTTTGGAGGAGGTGACTCATGCATTATTCCTCCAACTTACTTGCAGTCAGTCTAATGTGTGTGAGCATGTTCAGGGAAAGCTAAATGTGAGAGAGAAAGGTACAAAGGCAGCAGATGGTAATTTTAGCAGAGGCAAGTAGGGGCAAAATTAGGCTCCCTATTGTATTTTTACTTCTTTAATGAGATGTATTTCTTGAAAAAAAAAAAGTTTGTGGAGAAACATACCTGTTAGGAACAGCTAGAAACTGCAAACAAGTGGCACATTAACGAGCAAGTCAAAGGAAGTTTAAGCTTTACACAGAAATCTGCTTATGCATCTTCAGAATCTGAAGGCAAGAAAAAAAAAATGTACTGGCTGATCTCCTGCTATGTACTGACTCATTAACTCTACTGCAGTTGTACCTTTTAGTTATTTATAGGATACTAATTGTCCATCTTATTATGTCCCATTTAACATTTAATTATGCAAACAGGGAAACCATCAGCTATCATCTGACGGGTTGATAGTTTTGTATGGCAGACTGCATGTATCGCCATGGCTACTCCATAGCCTGCTACCAAGTTATAAATCATGCATAAGTCACTAGCCCAGGGTTCTTAGAACAACCTGGCATTAAACAAGTAGTGTACAGTTGGTATTTTAAGCTTTTTATCCAAAAACAGCAACATGCTGAAGCCCTTTGATGCTTTATTACAGCAACATTTAGTATAACCATGTTAATCATGCTGGTTGGTTGGCTTTAAAGTTGTCCAAAAGCTGATTCTTCCTTGTGAGAAAACTTCTGTTTTTTTCTTTGTGTGGCATTAATGAAATAACTCATTCTCCAAACACAACAAATATCTGGTGTCCCGGTCTTGTTTTTTTCTAGCTTGTTTATTTAGGCACATATCCAACTCTTCGGATGGATTTCCATGATGGAGGCAAACATGGCTGCTTGAAGATTTGTAACAAAACAGAAAACCCAGCTGGCTTTCTTTCAAAATGGACCAGTACCAAATACTTAGCCAAAGTGAACACAAAGGAATTGAATAACTTGCCACAAAGTGCCTGCGTGGATGTGGCAGAATACTCAGTAGGAAAAAAAAAGAATTCTTGGAGGAGTCATAAGTTTTGAAAAATGTTCATCTGGGGCCTCAGGTGCAGCAGCAAGCCAATGATAATGGGTTGTCTTTCCCTCTGTCAGTATAAAGACAACATTACTCAGCCAAGGAGAACCTACCAGCCACGTTGGCCACATCTGCGGTGCTGACGTTCTGAGCGTTGGGACTCACTTTGAAGGTCACAGCCGGGCCCACCACCCTGTGAAAGACACACATACACACATTTAGAAGCTTTACAAAAGGCATCTTCTGAATCTATTTCCCTTGGCGGCTAGGTGTTGTTTTTCAGACACCCGCAGATAAGAAGTTTTGCTCATTAAAGCTCAGCCATACATGCACTTGAGAGAAAAAAAAAATGCTTCAACCTGTGGCGATCCTTTAGGCTGCTGCAATCCCCATCACCACAGCGAGATAACCTCTTGAATCTCAATGTAATGCGCCCACTGGCATTTAAGCACGCAAGGAAATGAAGAAAGGAGAATCAGGATACTCTGATACGTGATTCTCAGAAGAGCAAACACATTTCCAGCTGCCTGGTTTATAATACATTTACATTTTGATTCAATATATGGTGACTGTGATGCACTTTGCCATGATAGATGTAAATTCAAGGGGACAGGAACTAAGAGGTAAAAACAAAGGCAAGAATATGAGCAGAAAAAGAAGCAAAAGACATATGTAGTCCTTTTTAGGGTGCTTTGGAAAGAGCTTTTTTTACCCTGTTCATCCAACATTTATTCCAATAAAGCAGCTTGAATTGAAACACTGAGGGAGAGACGCAGAGAAGCTGGGTGGTCAGAGGCAAAGCGGAGTCTCCCAATGTGATTAACCTTTTGTTTTTCCTGCTGTAATTCAGACTAAAGGCCCAGCAGGAAGATATATTACGAAGTCCCCCACCAGGATGTATTGTGCGCCGCTAAAGGAAGTAACTGCTGCTGTAACAACACTGTTATAAAATATGGTGACATCATTAATGGAGCAGGTCCTATCCTAATGCTGCCGAAAAAAAACGTGTTCAAAGTGGTTTCACATTGATGGATTTAAATTGTTTTCATTGGTGCTTTTGAGTGCATTTTGCAGACTGTGGGGTCGGCCTCTTCTATTATAATAATTAAACTAAAAGGATCAGCAAAATAATTAAGAGAAATGTGCAAAATAAAAGCAGATTCACCTTTTGTACAGAAGCCCACCGCATATAATGTGTCTTGACTCTGTACTCCTTTGTGCTTTGCACTTCTGTACGAAATGCACTGCATGCATAGACCTATTGAACCAATGTTCTCATGCATTTACAAGCGAAATCAATGTAAAAATATAAGATTTGTCTCTAAAAGAGTACATTCTAACACAGTCCATCAGTACAGTGTACAGTACAATTTAGCCAGTCTCTACACTCTAAAAACCTCAAAGTGTTTACTTTTCAAACCTTTGTAAAAGTTGGATGACCAGCCTTCATTTAACATTATCATGAAGTATTTAAAACTGTTATTGTGGGATTTTAATTGGGTTTCTTGAGCCCAGAGGCCAGAATATCAAAGAAAAACATGAAAAGCCCAGACTCATATTCACATGTTGTTTTACATGCAACAGTAATTCTACATTATTTTAACATATAAGCTGCAACGACAACTAATTAGATGAAGTCGAATTAGTAATCCACGCATGTGATAGAAGTGTTCAATAAAAGATGTACATTTACCTTTACTTTTCCACTACACGCTGCCGTGTTTTCACCACGTTACACATATTTGTACTTTCATGTTAACTTAGCAGCCAAAGACACAAAATATTACAAAACGAGTCAGTCTGTCCCAGGAACACCACACAACACAGCAGCTCATTTTTCCGACCATTATTTCTCCTCCGAGGTATGAGGCCGATATATTTGTCACATCTATGAAGTGATTCATCAGCCGGCACAGGCACACTCTCCGTGTGTGATGAAGAGGTAAAATCGCTCATGTTGAGTTGATCACATATCCATCTGTCGGCCTCTGCTACCCAGGGCAGCGCCAGCACAAAGACACCACATTGACTTTGAACCTTGTAAATAACCTTGTCACTCACCGGGCAAAAGAAGCGCACAGGAGGTGATTTTATATCTTCTATTGCTTCAATTTATCATTTTTCAAAAAAAACCCAACATGTATTAACGCAGCTTTTGACACATTGTTTCTGATGATCGCAATGCTAAAAGCTTTTGGCCTTACACCTCGTCTCTCAATCTGTAGAGCAACACACTTTAATATAAACTTGAATCTAACAAGCATCCAGCAGCAGCATCATGATAACTAATTGCAAAGGCAGAGGGAAGGCGGTGGGGGTGGAGGCACTGCAGATATATCTGGTGTGCTAAACTGAAATCAAACACGCTCCCAGCTGAACAAAAGAGTGACAGGGACCCTGACTACATGACTGACAACTGAAGCAAACCCTGTCATACTGTAAGTGCTAAAACATCATTTTAGTCTTTGACTGAAGGAATAACAACACCTGAACGCGCCTGAAGACTGAACCTTAAGAAAATATGTACCTCACTGAAGAGAAACGTAACAAAGTGAGCCTGAAAAGCTAAAATCATATTTTTAAGGTCGGCAAATCTTGAAATAAATCAATAGAACAGTATAAAAACAAACAAATTTAGTGATTAAGAAATGTAAAAGCTTACACAGTACTTTACACACTGAATGACTTTAATGCTCTAGATAACATTTAAAGCCATCACATCATTCAGATGAAAACAACAAACAGCACTATATATTTAAATGATGTGACCATAAATACTAGAAATAGCCAACAACAACAAGAAACTCTAAAAATAAAGTGCAATAGAAACATTTGTTGTTGTAGAAAGAAAGAAGTGCATTTCTGTTTAAAAAATAAAACCCTTATTGTGCAGGATATGATACTTCTCTGCAGTAGTCAGAGAAGTACACAGACTTTTTAGTCAGCTGACTTTTAAAATTTAAGAGTTATGAGCAGTCGCATTTGTCAGGATTCAGTTCAAAGAGGGAACCTAAGAGACCAGAGACTACAAAAATAATAATAATAATAATAATAATAATAATAATAACAACAGGGGGGAAAAAAGAAACTAGCTAAGCACAAGAACACAGAGAACTTGAAAGGAACTGTAGCAGGTGACCTGACATAACACAGAGAGAATCAGGACTACTTTACATTATTACACAACTATGACTACAACTATTAAGGGCGAAAACCACAATGCCAGAAAACACAAAGAACTAAAATCATTCGCCGAAAAAATATAAAGGAAAAGAAACTCAAACCTACAAATGTGTGGACCACATGCTTAAAAACACTTTGGAAATAGAGCTGGTGTTAACTTGTTGTTTTTACTGTCCATTTACTTAGAACGCACAAATTTACAATCATGCTCAGATGTGTCAGAGTCAAGTCAAACTATATGAACAGCTCCAGTTTCACCATCAAGAGTAATGACATTAATATAATGACTTTTTTTAAAGACAAGAAAAAAAAAAATTGCATACAGACCATAATACACACTGAAATGTATATGCATATCGAACATGAAGTGATAACGAGTTGGATTATTTTAGCACAGAAAAAGGACTGTGGAAGGACTCTGCAGGACAGAAGCTGCAGATTAAAGTTTATATGGTGTGTGAGTTTTCTGTCAAGTGCCCAAGGGGTAAATAAGATAGAGGTATTTCATTTGAACCTTAATGTTCACAGTTGGAGGAAAAGAAAGTGTCGGCTTTTGAACGCATTCACTATTATTTGAGTTATTATTTCACTTTGCTTGCTTTGAGGGAGACACATCCTTTGTGATTTTGTTGATTTGTGCCAAACGCTGTGACAGTTCTTAAAAAGGTATGATATAAAATATGATACAAAACACTAAGTGTTCACACCTATGGCCTCAGTTTGTATCCAGTCTGTCATCATCATCATCATCATCATCATCCTCACATCCAGACAGTTCAGGCCCACTCTCTCCTCCTAGTGGCAGCTCTTAGATATGGACCTTCAGCTCAGACACAGACATTACATCACCCAGACCCTCATGTTTCAATAAAATAAATAATTTTTTTTAAACCTCTAGTCTACACTCACTGATGGTTACACAAGAGCCATCATTATTCGGCAGCCAGCTACAGTCAAAGGCTCCGAGAAGCCACCCACATCAGCACTTCCCTCCCGCTCACCGCGTTGCCCTCAACCACTACCAGGCCAACGTGGCAGCTAAAAACATTTCCAAGGCCGTTTTGCTGAAAGTGCTCACCGTCAGTATTATCTAATCAGTATTGAATTGTTCCAAATGAAATGTAAGGGTGTGAGTCACTCTCCAGGTTTGTTTTGTGTCCTGGCACAGTGTGTAGGCTCACTTTTATGATTCATACGTTGCCAGTGTTGGAAGTTTTGCTGGAGGCTCGTCGAACCGCTGCTGATCTCTGGCTGCAGCCCCGAGAGGAAATTGTTAGAAAAGGGAAGTTTTGTTGTCTTTTCAGTGGCTGAGGTTTCACAGGTCGATGACTACTTTGTTCAGAGATACTTTTGTTGTTTTAATATACGAATCCAATTTCAAAGAAGTCAGGACACTATATACATAGATAAAAAGAGAATGCAATCATTTGCAAATCTCACAAACCTACTGTCAATGGAAAATTGTATTTAGTAGTCAGTATAATCTTTTAGTGATATAAGTTTGCATATGGTAGAATACTGCATGTAGTTATTTGTATTAGGAAATATTCAACCATGTATACTTAGAGGCATATAATTAATTGTGTGTGATCTCTAACAGGCTGCAGGCTTGGGGTGCATCCCAGGAATGCACCCCCACGTCTGGGAGCATGAGAGCTCATACCTTGTTTTATTGTTTTACGGCAGGATTAACGTAGCTATGTCTGTTTTAGTTTAAGTGCTTCTTTACATATAGATGAACTGCTGGACTTCCTCACCATGTTATCTAGGGTGGGGGAGACTACCCCCTTTCCTGACAAAGGATGTACCTTTTGTGCTCTCATGACCCTTTGATCAGCAACACACACACACACACACACACACACACACACACACACACACACACACACACACACCACACACACCTACTGAAGTATAAATAAAGATTGGGGCAGTTTCTTAGTGCGAGTCTCAGTCTGGAGGCTGCCCTTGCTAGCAAGAAGTTCTGTGTGTTTCTCTTCTCTGAGTCTTTACTGAAGAAGTGTTTTAGAATATTTTCCCTAACACCTACATTTTATCCACAGCAGAACACAGGAAACACGCAAATGTTTAAGCTGAGGAAATTCTTTTTGAATTTGATTTCAGAAACTCATGTCAACAAAGTCAGGGCAGGGACATGTTTACATCTGGACATCTGGGACATGATGAGACCAGCTGCTGGACCTGTGGGAGAGCCCAGTTCTACTGGACTCTTCTCCTTCAAAGTCGTGCTGTTGTAATAGCTGCATTATGTGGTCTACCATTGTCTTGCTAAAATATGTAAGTCTTGTCCTGAAAAAGCCATGATCTAGATGGGAGTATATATTGATATAAAACCTCCGTATATCTTTTCAAATGATCTTTCATTGATTTTGCCTTTCCAGATGTGCAAGGTGCTAATTCCATAGGCACTCATGAACCCACAATCTATCAGAGATGCAGGCCTTTGATTGAGGGCTGATAACAAACCAGATGGTGCCTCTCCACTTTAGTCCTGAGGATGGTCCTTTCCATGCTTTCCAAAAAGAACTATACATTTTGATTCATGTGTCCACAGAACAATGATTTCTGAGTCTGTGCAATGAGTTCCATTAAAGAATCATCCTCATTTTTAAATGCAGTCCTACCCAACGATCCAAAGAGTGGCATGGCTCCAATATTGATTTTTGGCTCTCTGCTTAGTGCACAGAGATTTCACCAAGATTCTGTGAATATTTAGATTATGTATCAGAAGATGATAAAATATTTAAAATCTTAACAATTTTATGTTGAGGAACGTTATTCTGAAAATATGTAGACCTTTTTGTCAGATTACAGATACTCTGCCCTCCTTTACTTCAGAGGAACTCTGCCTCTCTAAGATGTTCTTTTTCAATCCAATTTTATTTATTTATACAAATCACAACAACAGTCGCCCCATATTGTAAGGTAGACCCTACAATAATGCATACAGAGAAAACCCCAACAATCATATGACCCCCAATGAGCAAGCACTTTGGCGACAGTGGGAAGGAAAAACTCCCTTTTAACAGGAAGAAACCTCCGGCAGAACCAGGCTGAGAGAGAAGGAAGACAGGATAAAATTTTATACCCAATCATACTACAGACATATTTCGAATTAACCTAATTAGTTGGAACATTTTTCTTCAGCTGTTTCCTTTGAGTACCACTTAATTTTTAAGCCTTTCCTCTGTACCAACCTTTTGAAACGTGTTGCTGCTGTCAAATTTAAAAGGAGCAAATGTTTTTCATGAAATAGTAAAACATCCAGCCTTTTCTGGAATTGGGGCTGTACTAAGCTGCTGAGGCTGTGTAAGGTGTCTGCAGTGTCCCTGCATGGTAAATGGATGAAGTTTGCGCAGTGGATAGAGGTTAGGTGTATGAGGGGCAGATACAGGACTCTGCAAAATAAAGTTAGTTCGTGGAACTAAACATTTAACACCAGCTTCTAATAGCAAACATATTTTTTCTGACAACAAAACAAAAAATGAACCAAAACCAAACCCCCTTTACCGACAACCTGGATAAGGATAAGCGGAAGAGAATAGATGGGAAGTTTTCTACTTTAAAAAAAAAAAAAAAAGTAGAAAACTTCCCATAGAAACAGTTAAGGATTTTTTGCACTTGAACAAACTTCATCAAATATAAACCAAGAAGGATCAAAAGTATTTAAAACCCAGAAGTAGTATTTTTTTAAATTAAGATGGCTCAATAAAGCAGCTGGACATTTCCACAGGTTATAAATTTATATATCACTTAAACATTTGTACTGCTTTAAAAAAAATTATTATTTTTCAAGGATTTTTTTGGTTTAAGGAAACTGACCTGATAGGTGCAGGTTCAGCTAGGCCAGTGCTATATGCCATGTTTGACAGGATATGTAATCTTACAGTTCCTGCTGATACAAATAAAGAAAAAAAATCCTCCCAAGGCTATACAAGTTTTCTCAGAGAACCACAGAACCTCGCTCTGTCCTTCAAACTGATAAAAGCAAATCAGATAATCTATGAAACCCATAATAATACAGCATGTTCTCTCTACCACACTACTGTAACGAGACATTAAGGCAAATAAGAAAAAGCTACAAGTTTATCACCTATACCGACAGCTCAAACAGATAAATACTACAACTGCTATCTCAAATACTTTTATAGCTCAAAGCGAAATAGGGAACTAGAGGGATATTATATCAATTATTTCTAATGCAATATCACATCTTATTTTAGGACTGAGTTTACCTAAATATAATAAATAAAGCTGTTTAAATACCACAATACTTTATAAGGTAAAAAGTATTTGAGGGTAAATTTAAAAGCAGGGATAATTCACTCGTATTTGCATTTGATGGAAAAAACGGTCCCATAAAAGGTGTTCGGATAACTTACAAAGACTGCATACAGAATAAGATGAGATTTCTATCATTAAATGTATGCAATGGGAAATATGATATTGGATACAAGTAAATGGATATTTTTAAACTATCTGCAACCACCAGTTTTTAGTGCGGTTTCAGAGTATGGTGTTGGAAACCACAGGCAGGCTGAGAAATTAGTGTCAGTCTGAGCCCTATGTTCCTGAGCTTATTTATTCCATTTAAGGTGACTGCTGTTGCCACAGTGGCGAGGAGCCGGGCAGCCTTGGAAAATAAGCGTGGTGCATCTGACAAATTGTCTAGGCGGCTCCCCCTGCTGGGCTTTCACTGCGCTCACAACAAAAGAGACCCCTGGATTTCTCTCCCTCTCTCTCTGCCTCCCTTGCGCTCTCTGTATCTCTCTCTCTCTCTCGTTTTCTCTGCCTCCTATCCATCACTCTCCCCACTGTATAGCTCCCTTCTTTCATTCCCAGAATAGGAGAACAAAGACAAAAGGTGCATTAGAACAGGGGAACAGTACGGGCCACCCAGGGACTCAATGCAGCAGCCGAGCAGCACGGCAAGGTGCCAAGCAACGACGGGGGCCAAGCGGAGGGGGTGGAGAGAAAGAGTGTGTGTGTGCGCGCGTGTGTAGGTATGCATGTGTGTGAATCATGCGACCCCAAGCCACCCAATCCCCACCTGTCCACACACTCTCACAAATAGAAGACTGTAGACATGGATTCCTACTCTCTCTGCTTCCCTTCAACCCAGGCCGAGTTCAATTCAATTTGGACGTTGCTTTATCAACAGTGAATGGAGTTAGACTGTACAATGCAAGTATAAAAAGCAATGCTTTCCTAGTACTTCTATCCATTTAACAGTGTCAAAATTTCACCTCTTAGAAGACAAACACCAGCCAACATGAACTGAAAAACCAACACCAAAAAATATGCTGTACTAACAAGATAACAAATAATCCAAACTAATTCTACAAAGCACCAAATAAACTGTGAATTAGCGTCCTCGCGCTAAACTTCAAAGGAAAATGCATTTTAAGTAAACTTCGTTGTTTTGTTTCCGGAGCTTTCAGTTTTATCTTTTTCCACCTGTTCAGCTGAGTGTTACATTATATTGTGCCCATCGTGCACCACACTCGAAAAAGTGAACAACTGAGGCTAGAAGTATTCTTCATTCTACCATTTTTACAACACAGACTGAGAATTCATATACAGGTTTTTATCTCACCATCTCATTTTTAAAAAAACAAAGGGAGTAGATTAGTGACTGATTGATGTTTTTTGAGTTTGGTCACCTTTAAGGATTTGATATCTGAAATAAACAGTTGACAATTTCACATTTGGACTAGTATAACTGTTACCAATATACTGTAGAAAACTACACAGACCAGAGTTTAGGTAAACTCAACGCATTAGATTGTGTTAATCAATGTTATTTGAGGCCTAAAGACTGAATGAATTTTGCATTATAACACAACACATATGGAAATAATCAGGCAGATATCTGACAGATAATTTCAGAACAGCCACTGCAAAAGATCAATCTCCATTTGCTGAATATGGCCTTGAATGAAGTCATGGTTCAATACTGAAGATCTGTTTGCTCAGTTGCGTCTTTATTCGTCTGCAGGACGTGTGAGTATTTGCTATTCCAAGTGTTCGATTTTCTTCATCGCATCTATTTTCCAATGCTGTCAGGATCCCTACATTGACGTCACGTCCCAGTTGTCTTATGAGCCTTCTGCCTGCCAATCGGTCCTCGAGCCAATCGGTCTGTGGACCGGGACCAGGCTGTATTTGTTATCAACGTGCAATCTGCCGCTATATTTACACGAGACTGAAGAGCACTGAACATTCGGTAAAGAGATGGATGTTGTTGTTGTGGTTTATTTCAGTGTCGACTGACTCATGTAGTGCTGTGGAATGGCAGTTCAGTACAGCAAAAAAAATAACCTGGGGGAGCCCTGCCCATTATCCTAACTTCATCTAGTACCATATTCCATGAAGATGTCTCTCATCTCTTTGGTTACCTCAGAAAATGGTGCCAGAGGCATACTTTTTCCTTATTGGTTCAAATTTCTGTAAAAAAGTAAGTGAACCCTGAGTTGGGTTAGTTTGTGTAATAAAGAGCCTTCGGAAGATGCGGACCTCCGGGTTTTTAGCAATATCTCAATGTTCTCAGATCTCAGCAATTAAGGGAATGGTCAGGAGATCAAAGTTTTAATTAACCTTGCAATTCACCTATTTTCACATTTCAATGATCAATCTCAGGCTGTAAAATCCTATTTAACTGTGACCAGACACATGTTTATTCACAGATAAAATACAGCAAACACCGTCTGTAGGCTGGCTATAATCCCCAACAGTGTGTTCATATCCAAACCCCCACAGTAGCAATTGTTTTGCTGTTGCAGCTCACAGCATTGAGAATTCAATTGATACTCCATGCAAAGTCACCTGTGGAGGGGAAAGACTGAAAGGGAGGGAGAGAAAGTGAGGAGGTGCTGAGGGGGCATAAAGTTACTTACAGAAATATAGAAAGGACATACAGACTGAGACAAACTAAGAAAGCAGAAACCTGAAGGAGGGAAGACGAAATAGGAATAGGTAGAGGCAAAGACGGAGAAACGAATAACAGAATGATCGAAAAACAGAAAGACACATGGAGAGAAAGAGTTCAGGCAGAGTTCATTCTCATTAATAAATGATTGTAGTCAACGGCTGCTCGTCTCTAACACGTCAATACCGTCGACCAACAACGCTCATTGCTTTATTACCCCCTCAGAGCAGGAAAAAATGTTGACAGAATGAAAATAAGGCGACGTCCTTGGGTTCCTAGTCTGTAAGGGCACTGTTTTCCCTTCCTTTTTTTTCCCCCACTTCTGATTTTAATGCTTTCTGCCACTCTGCTTTGATCCCACCAGTTTGCCCTCTCTGATCCGTCATGCTGGAGGGTAACTGTGGAGCAGCCGACGCTGCTCATCTTCTACTGGGAATATTTGAAGAGTTTTAGTATGTGATGCTCGCCCTTTGAGAAAATTGCTGCCCACTCCAGCCTACAGGTACGAAATGGTTGTTGTTGAGACGGTAAAGCAGACTATGGATGTTGTGACTCATCTACAGATCTTTGCTCATACGGTCTCTGGTTTGTTAGAAGGTTGAAGTGTTGCTGAACTGAAAAATACTGAAGTGTTTTCTTGATGTTGTTCTCATTTCTATTCAGCGGTTTGGCTGCCTGACAGCTGGTAGGACTACATGTCCAGAGGCGCCGCTACATTACAGGGCAAAGAGAGCTTTAAACGACATCGTAAGCATTTAAATGTTTTTATTTTTAGCTTCTAGAACAGAACACATGGCTGAGGCTTTGAATTGTGGGTGTGCGCACCTGGATTGTGAGGACAAATTCGTTAACAAAGACACACTGCGAAGAACTGGTTTAAAGATAAGCAAAATGAAGAGTTAGGCAGGTAGTGGGGATAGTTACAAGTTTGAGACGATTTCGTAGTAAGGGGTAAATAAGGACCTGGTTTTAAGTTGTATTAATCATTGTATTTACCTGTAAAAGAGCTAAACCATGCCGGTAAATGAGTCAAATGACCCCTCAGGGACACAGTGGTTAGTGATGGAAAAAACAGAACAACAATGTCTTCCCAGCTAGGATTCGTACTGCTCAGATTAATCCAATATTCGCTTGTCTTCTACAGTAGTTTGATGATAAGGAACATGACAGAATCATCTGTCTCGAGCTAACACACACTGCTCCATCTTTAGCGGAAGGGAGGCTGGGTGTGTCTGGACATAAAGGCCATAAAAGTAAGAATCAAGATTTTAAACTGACACCTACATTTGATTAGAAGCCAGTGTAGATGCTTTAACAATGGTAAGACATGACAGAATTCATAAGAACCTTTGCAAAAGAATTTGACAGACTGGAGGAGATTATTAGATGCTTTAGACCAGGAGTGTCCAACTTCAGGTTTTAGGTGTGTCCGTGATCCAACACAGCTGATTTAAATGGCTAAATTACCTCCTCAACATGTCTTGAAGGTGTGTTGACCCAGGGTGAGATCTAAAACCTACAGGACACCGGCCCTTGGGCCAGGAGTTGGACACCCCTGCTTTAGACAGAGCATTACTACAATCTAAGTGGAAGGGGATGAAGGCATGAACGAGCATCTCCAGTTCAGTTTTTCAGACAGCAGTCCTGAGTTTAGCACTATTTCTTAAAAGTCAAAGATGGAAGCTAACCCAAGATTCTTTGCGTTAGCATCTACAGTGAATGAGAAAAAGCCCAGACACTGTCCAATTTGAATAATACTAATTACTAATACTAATAATAATAATTGGAGCAAATAAATAAATAAGAGACTGTCTTGTTTTCATTAAACTGCAAAAAGTTATTTGCTATCCAACTATTAGTTGCATTAAACCAATCAACTAAAACTGATAATTCATAAGGTTTGTATGAGAGATACAGTTGAGCGTCATCGGCATACAGATTACTGGAAATGGTTTTGAAACTTCTAATGTGATCTAATGGCAGAATATACAATGGAAATAAATGGGGGCTTAAATCAGATCTTTGTGGTGCAGCTCATGATAAATTTGAGCACTGAGACTTAAAGTGTTTTATCAAGAAGAAAAGAAGTGAACAAATCCCCGACTTGGCTGGATATCCTTACCATGTGGTTCAACATGTGGATTAAGATTTGATGATCAAGTTGCAAGAACTTTGCGGTCAATTCGTGGTATTCTCTTGCTCCGTTTTTAAAGATATGATCGACACATTATTTAAACCAGTGAATCAGACTGGGAGAAATATTTACTCCACAAACTTGCAGTGATTAGATGTGAAGCCTTAAGTTGTTTCTGGATCACTGAACGACAGGCTTTATTTCAATAAGAAAGTGTTCAGCTTCTATTTCAGGGTTTTTGCTTGCATGCAGGAAACGTGTCACCTCCAGTGTTCTAGCTCTGTTGTAAACAGACTTTCTTTATTGGCATCCGAACTGGAACAGGTGTGACTTGATCATTTCTCAATAGGAGCGGATTATTAAGAGCCTCAAATGCAGCAAACGTGCCAGTTTGTGGTTCTTTTTATATTCCTTTAATGCAGTGTGAAAATGAAATATTTAAGCTTAGAGAAAAAAAAAATCACATTAGGTTAGACTGTGATTTTCACCCCAGACTCCAGTAAGAAAAAGCAGCATTAACACAGTGAGTGCACTGCTTTGTGTAACCAGAAGATTAAAAAAAAAACCCCCAAAAAAACAAAAAAAAACAGATGTACATACGAGAGCTCAGCGAAATCAGTCATCTGGATTTTCGCCATTCTAGCCAGGATCTTCATCAGGTGGAGGCCGTCGTCTGTCTGGAGCCCACTGATGATGACGATGAAGAAGAAGAGTGCAGGGCAGGAAGAGAAGAAGGGATCAGAAATTAAAAGTTAAACATACAACAGGTGCAATTTACTGTGCAATTTGTTTTTAAAAACAGGCTTTAAACAAGTTATTTTTCCTTCTAGTGATGTATCAGGTAATTTTAAAGGTTTTCCTTATTTTCTGTAGATTGCTCTTCACTGGTGATATTCCTAATATGGTTATTTTAGACAAACAGCTGTAGGTTTTAGCACATAGGCCCCGCCCATCTACCACCAAAACCATCTTTTTGCAAGGAGGAGCCAATCAGAAGAAAGGTGTAAACAGATGAGTGGTTGCTGGAGGTTGCTGGCTGTGTTTAGGTGAAGTTGATCCGAAAGGTTGTGGTGCACAAAATAACGTCTTTGTGATTGCTTTGATTAGCATCTAAATGCCTCAGCTGGCTGTTCCGTGAAAGGAAGACACCAACTTATCTGCAAACATGAACAGTCTCAATTTCCGGTTTATGTCCGCTCGCTAAGCAGAGCAAGTGCTGCAGACAAGTCGGGATCTTTCATGCAAACTACAGGTAATCTGTGACTAAAGGAAAGTTTTCCAGCACAACACTGTATAAATCTTTACAACCAGTTTTACCTAGCAACTGCCAGCAACCCCTAGACAGCCTGTCGTGGGGTTATTGACTAGTCTCTAGGAATATGTCACTGGTGCTTCAGCAATTGATTTCACAGTAACTGCAAACAGCCTCCAGCAATTCACATTTTTCTTCAGCACGCTCTGGTTTCCAGTGGGTCACTGACTGATCCCTCAGCCCATGTTAGTGGAGTCTTAGAAAAAGTGAACTAAGGGGCTGAAGAGTACTCTGAAGCATGAATCGTGCAAAGCTATCAGAATAGGTAAGGCTTGAACTGGTTTATGTAGAAATGAGAGAAAATTAAAAGTAAATTCTTTGAAGATAAATGTTTAATTGACATTTCTTAAGGCAAGTGAATGGCAGAGAACTTGAGCGTAAATAGTATGGAGATGAAGAGCAAAGTGTTAAATGCCAGCGGTCCCCAACCCCAACCTATTTATGTCCTACAATATTTTCACGGACCGTGTTGTGGATAAATACAACAAATAAAACCAGTACCAAAAAAGAAGAAGACTTACCCATAACACACGGGACAAGACCCAGGGAAACAGAGTTAACAATAAAACGATTAAAAAAATTATGATAAAAACCCTGAAAACTATAAATTTCACACCCGAGCCTCAATTCTCGCAGCCCGGTAGCAAATGGCTCAGTCTGTGGCCCGGGGGTTGGGGACCGCTGATCTATAAGACATACTGGACATGGGGAAGTTCTCCAGACATATCACTGGATCATTAAACCCACTAGTTGAAGGACTGAACCAGAAAATACAGACAAAAGCAGTTTTCCACAAAGCTCCCAGGTGAGTTCAGATAAGTGTGAGATAGAGAGGTGGGAAGTGCCGTTTGCCAGCGAGGTGAACGCTGAAGAGGTCACAAAGGTCACAGGCAGAAAGCTTGATATCACTGCCCGCTCCATCATTTTATGCTTTACAGCATTTTCTAGCACATAAAATTACTTTGGCAGTATTCAACAACAAAAACGACCTGTTTTGTTCACAGCTGAGGATTACCTCGATCTAAAAGAAGAGAAAAACACTTCATCCTGAACCCTGATCTGCTGTTCTGGCATATATGCATATTTTTGGATAGACAGCCATATTAATGGCATTGGCTCATACTGTTTGACACATACTCTACAGCAATAGATTTTAACTACTTTAAATCAAGTAAAGCTGATGTAATCCTCCCAACACAAATTTCTTTACTGGATATTTTCAAAAGCAAACTTTTCTTTTCTTTATTTTTAAAGTAACTTAAGAAGGAAACATCTATGCTTCTATAAATGAGAATGCCATCTGTGCAGCCTTATGTGTCTGACATTACAAATTAATAGTGTGAAAACTTCTTAGACATGTTATGATATATATGTTTTGATATATCAGAATGAGGACCCAGATGCAGACATGAGTGAGTGAAGGAACAAACGTTGAATCCAAAACTTTTTTGTAAACAAACAAAAGGTGACTAAACACTCTGGGAATAAACAAAAGCTAATTCAATAAAATGGTAAAACTAAAGCAAAGATTTAAACGATTAAAGGAGCACAAGGGAAATAAGTGAGGCAAAAATAGGCTAAAGAATACCTACTAATGTGACACAGGTGAAGCCATTAAAGGCAGGTAAAGGCAAATTTTTGAGGAGGGAAAAAGCCAGAAGGAAACCAACAAGGAAAACAAATTACCAAAATAAAATAGGATGTGACTAGAAGTAACAGGCGAAGAACACAGACACAAAAGGTGTAGTTAAAGAAACAATGCTATGACAACAGAAATGCCAATCCAAAAAGCATGCAATGTCAATTATGTCCCGGTCAGCAGGGAGCTGACTGTGTTTTGAGTGAATAGTGGGACCCAAATGCAGACACGGTAGGAGACGGAACCGAGTTTAAACAAAAGGCGAGCCGTTCATTTGGCTGATAAAACGTGAACACAAAAACAAAGCAAGCGTGAACATGGCAAAACCTAACCTGACACCTAAACTGGGAAATAACTAAATAACTATGAAAACTGTGACGAGAGACATGGAACTGAAATAAACTGAACACGAACCTGATCAGTAAGAAGAACTCTGAGACATGACGTGAAACCAAACAGACGACCTGGCAACGACTGAATCAACACACAAAAACTAAATACACACAAAGGTACACACAAAGGGTGATCAGAGGAAGTGGAAACACATTGGAAAACCAGCTGACTGGAATCACATCGTGACACTAAGCACAATGAACAGAGAAACAAGACTTTCAAAATAAAACAAGAATATAACGGGATGCAGACATGACTCATGACAGGTTAAGAAACACGAAAACATCAATTTGGCTTTAAATGACCTCTTCTTTAATACATAGTTTTGCTTTTGATGATAACGTAGTAAAATTTAGACGGGGAAACTCACTGACATTTCACCAAACCGTGAGAATAATGGCAGCGAAATAAGGGAATAACAAATTAAGCACTAAATTACCAAAGCCTCTGTGCATGCTTAGGGCCAATGGGACGGGGAGAGGTTGTGCGTGGCATGTGTTTGCATCTGTGAGACCATAATTAAAGCTCAATATCCCAACTCCAAGCTAATTGCTTGCTGTCTGCTGTGGACTCATCTGACCTCCTCTAAGTCTCCTCTGTGGAATTCAAACAAGGAAAGCAGACGCTTCCAGACATCTGCAGGATATCTGCACATTTCTGGAAATACAGCTTAAGCTGAGAAAGAGTTTTGCTGCAAACTGTGCAAATCACTCAATTTTTAAATGCACTTAATTACAAAAATTAGCAGCTGTCTCCGTCCTTGCATCTTGAACTTTGATGTCCAACACTTGCTGGATTTCAACCAAAAAATGTTTTCTTCTCTTTCATCATTTTTAGTTTACTCTATATTAAAATCTTTACTCTAGGTGTCTTCCTAGCCTTATGATTTCACATGCACTGGACATGTGACCAAATAAACAATCATTTATGATCAAATATGACTGTCAGCTTCAGAGTCAAATCCAAATAAAAATAAATAAATTGCAGCTGTTTACAGAATTTAACATCTTAGGGATCATGAGTTTAACTGTTTTCTTTGACTATAAGAGAAAATGACTGAATGTGGCTGAATTACAGTTAATAAAAATGAGACTTGCTATGTATGAAAATGTACTGACAGCCTGTGATTTGTCTCCCCTCTCAGCCTGGAGAGCAGACAGCAGCTTCAACAGCCCACAGCCTGAGTCAGTCTTCACTGTGCAGAGCAGCTGCTTCAGATCTGACATCAGCGATCGCTCTGCCTGCAGATCCTGAGTGTTGATAGCTACAATGGAGACCTCACAGCAGCTTTTACATTAGCTCTGCAGCATGCAGGGTGTTGGGTTATGATCCCACTCAGATACGACAGCCTGCCTCGGCAGGATTTCTTCTCACAGAGAGACGCTTTGATTATTTTTATTCTATATTTCCTTCCATCTCACTCTTACACAATTTCAGGGAAAATGGAAACTGATAACAGTACAGCAGCAAGTACAGGCCTGTACTTGCTCATCTGATGATGATCTGGCTTTTTGATGGAGCAACAGCTGGACAAATGACTTTGAATCCAAAGGCAATAATTACCAAAGTTGAGAAGGAACTTTTGCACAAATACACAAAAACAACAGGATTATTCTCTGTGCTACCCTGAATTCTATTACTCTAAAAAAGTCTAAACAATTACTGGATGATCTAATATGAAATTTAATGAAGATATCCATGGACTCCTGAGTATAAACCCCATTTGATGACCTTTCGTCTAGTGGTCATTGTTTTCATGTCTCAACATCTACTGCGCAGGGTTAGCACAAGACATTGTGCAAATGTTTTATTAGACAAGAAAAAACGAATTTGGATATCAAATTATGTTTTCCATTTTAAGCATCAGTAGGGAGCGATGGATACTTGACAGGTACTATACGCCTCAACTCAGGAGCTGGCACCGTGTTTTCCAGATTCAGATAGCAATATAATTTCACATCAATCCATTTATCCATCAACAGCTGCATTGTTTTTTATTTTGAGCTTAAGGACTTTAAAATTTAAAAAGCATCAATTTTAAAGTGTAATGCACATGTTACAAAGCTACATCGGCAGCATTAATACAACATTTACCACCAGGTTTTATAACAGTACTGCTAAATGTCCACACAATGCTCTCGCCTTATCATTGTTTACAAAAGATAGTAACAGTCTACTTAGAATGCATGAAGGTAGAGGAGGGTAACTACTGGTGATATACAGGGGACGAATATCAAATTCATATGCTGATACTATTCAAACTGTTATTATAACTATTTTCAGCGTGAGAGTAGTCAAAGTACTACTAAGTTCAAACCTCTCAAACCTTTTAAATGTCTAATATTTAGTTTATTCACAGCAAAATCAATTAATCTTCCTGCAAACATTTTTTGTGTATTTGTGAGTATTTTCTCACACAGTATAACACATGTGTAGGACAAACTATTTGGACACTACTAAACTTCCAGGAAACAGATGGTCCAAAATGGAGAAAGTTACGCTCGCTTTTCACTCCAACGTGTAAATAAAGGTTCCTTGGTCATTATTCGAGTAGTCCAGAGTATATTGCTCACCAGGAAAATATGATCTATCTATCTTCTGCAGACCCCAGTCGGATTCCTGTTGTTTGGGGACAGAAGCGCCTGAGGAGAGGATTGCTGCATGTAGTAATAGGAAAGCCAGAGGTTTCACTGAACAAAAGAAAGGCTATTTCTTCAAACATCAAAGACATCCCTTCCCTTCAGGGCTTCTCCACTGATCACTCTACTATGAGCTGCCTCAGCAAGTACATGAGAGTGAATCAGGAGAAAACCAGTACAGGCAGACTGTCATGCCTAAGTGTGATCAGTAATAATGACAACTAAGGAGAATGCTGTCGGTAAGACGGAACAAATGTCAAGTCAGCGGCATGAAAAATAGAAACAGAGACGTCAGAATAAACAATTTCTGTGAATTTCTGGATATAACATATAAATACATATGGGGCCAACAGAAAATGAAAACTAAAAAATTAATTAAAAAATGAAACCTCCGATGGTCTACAGAGATTTTGACTTGTATCACGAGTAATTGGAAACATTACTCGTGATAACAGTTAGATAACAGGTTCAGGTTAAGGCAACAAATTCTGGCTGGAATTTGATCATCAAATCATCAAATTATAGATTATCATTAAAGGAATTACACTGGAGCTTTTTATGCATATTTTTACATCAAAGTACTAATTAGAGTGTGTGTGTGTGTGTGTGTGTGTGTGTGTGTGTGTGTGTGTGTGTGTGTGTGTGTGTGTGTGTGTGTGTGTGTGAGTACATGTTTAGACATCTTTGTGCGGACAGAAAATTGGCACGCTACTATACTTGTGGGAACCAGTCCCTGTCCCCATGAGTTAGGCATTCATTTTTTAGGCTTAGAGTTAGGGAAAGCATAATGTCAATCAGATATCCTCACTAAGATATGAAAACAGGTGTGTGTGTGTGTGTGCGTGCGTGTGTGCGTCTTGAGCACCAGGTGTTTTCCTCCAGCTGTCATGAATCACCCTGTCCTCCTCTTCCTCCTCCTCCTCTTCCTCCCCTCCCCAGGCCACAGGAGGAGATGATACTCTAAAACCACCAGGATGCTCCTGCTATCAGCTTTCACCTCAGACGCTGCGCCAAAATGTCATCACATCGATCTTGTTTCGCATGTGGCCCTGCATTTCATATATTTTTATTCCTACTGTGACAGCTTTGTTTTGGAGAGGGACTCGACCTCAGTACGGAGCATTTCAGTAGCTTTAAGCCAAAATATGAAAAACGTTTATTCAAACAACCTCAAATTCAGCAACGCATTCACTAGAGTTCACAGCCATTCAGCGGCCCAGCTTGAAGTGAAGAGGAAAAATGGTTGTTGAGTTAAACAATTTTACTGCGAGTTCTTAAATTATGAGTTAGGTGTGCCTTTGGTTAATGCAGTGTTGAAGGAGTTACAGTACTGAGCAAAAGTCTTTATTTCTTAGTATTTTGCTTCCAAGCATCCAGACTTTCTTGTAATCTTTTAAAGATGTCTTATTAAGCTACTTAACACTGATCTGTGAATCATTCAAGAATAAAAAGGCACCTAATTCAAGAACCAGAGTTCAGGCTGAAGAACAAATGTGGTCATACCAATTAATGACTTTCTTTTGTACCATATTTCCATGTGTGTTTACATGTTTCAATAAACTGCTGCATGTATTTCCCATTTCCCTAATGTCTAATGTCACCTCAGAGAAATGATGTGTTTGCACAGTACTGTATGCAACCATGTTTGAGGAAACAAGAAGCATCTGTGAATTATGTATCAACATTAAATGGTGTTAATACATAGTTTTTGTTATTGCCACTAGTTAAAAAGTATCAAGAGATATTACTGGATTCTTTGATCTAAAGAAACCCTAAAGCTTGCTGACTTTACTGCTAAATCACAGTATGACATGGAGCAGTCAGGTACCTGGCAGCACAAATCAGATGTTCTTTAAAAGCTAGAGATGACTACTGGTGGCCCAGACTCTCACTGCATTCCTCTGTTTTTATCATCTTCTGCTTGTTGTTTGGTTTAATACATTCGTTTTCATCACTCTGTCCCTGTAGTCAGACGTAGCAAGGAAAAATGTCCAAGGTTTTCTCATTGCTCAAACAAAAAGCTGTGGGGAAAGATGTGGCTACTGAGACTAGTCTGGCTCAGAAGATGGCTTGTTTCACAAGAAGACATTCTTTCAAGGGCCTTTTTCTTACTGGCACATTGCGAAGTGGCATTTTTCCATGTTGTGGTTGATGCTGCACTTCACTCTCAAGAAGAGGTTTGACACAAAGTGAACTGTCAAGGACAACTTTGGTGTTCTTTTGAAGTTCAGCAATCTCATAGAAATGTCAAGAGTCACTTTGAAGAGTCACTGTAAAGGGTTAGAGAGGAATCTGCTGAGTACACTGAAGACTCTGACATCTGCGGTGCAAAAGTGACTGAACACATCTTAAACCTTCCAGCTGTTCACCTAGGATCAGAGCAAAGCAGCCTCTGAGCCCGTTTCATAAAGTTACAGGAGCTCAACCATGATGTTAAAGGTTGCCGTCAGAATTTCTGCAACACTGTCAAAGTAGTTTTTGTGAGCTTTTGTGAGCTAAAGTTTTTTCAAATTAAAAAAAATAACTTGGTTCTGGCTCCACAGAAGAAAACCCAGTGCTTTGTAATTGTTCTTTTAACCATATATTTAGTTAAAATGTTAAGAGAATCTACAGAAAACAAAGAGTAATACAAATCTAACCCATTGATAAGATCTTTCATCTCATACTGTTAGATGCTGCAGCCGTCGCAGGGATACAAAGGTATCCTTTTGCAGCCCCACCTTGAGGTACCGTCTGCAGATAGCAACAAATTATAAGTAATAAATCTGTCAGTCAGTAGTACACACATTTGTCCTGTGTTATCAATGTTTATACTTGTGTATGATGTATGGGGAGGTCAGGTGAGTCTAAATCAAACACTTAATACAAAACTAAGAAATAACGCTTTATTTTAGCACCAAGAGGTTTTCTCACATGCGGAAAGCAGCCGTAGCTGAGGCTAGTCTTGTTTAAGCTAAAGTCACAGTATTTTTACTTCAGTTATCAAAGGTCTGTTTGGAGAGGAGAGGAATAACATTTGAACGGTAAATAGAAAAGTAATTGAGCAGCTTTACACTACAAGGTCTTTAAGTGTTTTCTAACTATAATGCACACACCCTGACGGATACACTGCGGGCACTTTGGCATTCAGGATCTTGCCCAGAGAAACTTCAACGCACCGGCCCACGGGAGCCGGGGATTACACTACTGACCTTAAGATTGACGATCGATTGGTGCTCATGAGCTACAACCAAAGCGCCTTAACATTGCAACATTTAATTTTGCATTCGCATATTTGACACTTTTTATTGCCTTGAAATTTTTCCGCACTTCATAAACACAAGTCATCTAATTTAGAATTTCTCTTTCTTGTAAAACATAAATACATTTGATTCTCAAGAGCAGATGTGACACTAAGCGGCTCTATGGGTAAAGAAGAATCATTCAACCTTACTGAATGGGGCTTTTGAAGACCATGGTGATTAGAAATTAGGTTTCCTATTTATACTGTAATGATCTGTATGCTACAGTTGAGTAACGTAAAGTAAGTACAAAGAAAAAGCTTGGACTAAAACGGACATCATATTGTGCTTAAATAAAAACTCCTTCATTCAGCATATGAAAGCCTTGAGTAGGACCTCCACACCAACATCCCAGAGATGTTTTTTCTCTATAACATAACATTTAAGGCTCTTCTGTTGTATAGCTCAGAGTGTCGAGTAACAAGGACAAAAAGAAAGAGACTTGCCAAAGACCTTGAGCCAGAATTACACCCGCTTCAGCTGAAAGGCGAGCATGAAGGAGTTTCAAAACCAGACACAGGAAAGAGGATTTCTAAAGAACTTCAACCTCAGACTTGAGGAACAGAGGAATCAATATGGAAACGACCCTGTCCTTTGTGTGAGTAAGAAAGAAGGAAAAAGATGTCCAGTGTGCTCTTGTTGCATTCTGGGTAAAATTTGCAGGGACAAAGAACGAGGGTTTGCAATTTCTCACGTGGAAAGCACATTTCTTTCTTCACCTACTGTGAAAAAAGCTGGTTGATCGCTACTGTGGATTACCCAAAACAAAGGTGAAAGAAAGTTTCTGTATAAGCTCTAGACTCGAGATATGCATTTTGAAAATTGAGATAAAAAATTTTACTTTCTACATTTTCCAACCTCTTCAACATCCAAGTGGGTCATTGGTGACCTACATAAAGGCAGAGTTAAGTTGGATTTCAGCCACATGACTAAAAAACATTGATTCATAAGTTAGAACATGTTGCCTTTCAAACTGAACAAGCATCTGGCTTTCTGTTATTAGACTTTTATTTTGACATGCTATGAAATTTCCATGAAAAAGCCAACCTTCAGTTCAGTGAGGTTTCCTAGCATTTGTTTATGCACAGCACTTCAGGAACCTTGAGACCTGGACTTGCTGCCACAAAACCCTAATTCTTCTTTTTCTGTTGTAGATTTTCTAATGTGCTCAGGATCATCATCCTACTGCAAGGCCCAGTTTGGGCCAAGCTTTAACTGTTGGACAGATAGCCTCACATTTGACTCTAGAATACACTGACATACACAGTTCATTGTTCACTCAATGACTGCAAGGTGCCCAGGTCCTGTGGCTGCAAAACAAGCCCAAATCTCCTCCACCACTGTGCTTGACACTTGGTATGAAGTGTTTGCTGATATGCTGTGGCACTGTGCATTGGTCTCCTTGAACCAAAGAACATTGTTCCAGAAGTCTTGTGGTTTGCGAACCTAAACCATGTTGCCATTTTCTTCTTAAAGTAAAGAGTTTTCCTAGGGGACCCTTCCAAACCACGGGTACTTCTTCAGTCTTTTTCTAATTTTACTGTCAAGAACTTTAACATTGAATATTCTAACAGAGGTCTATTGAGTCTGAGATGGAACTTTTTCTAAGCATTGCACAATCTGACTTTGGGGTGAATCTGCTCAAACAGCATCTCCCGTGGCACTGTGTAAACACACGCCTGAATGCTACAGAGGCTTTAATAGAAGTAGTTGTCACACTTTCTAATGATCAATTAATCAGCTCCATTTCATTACAGCACCTGGCTGCAACTTACCCTTTTAATTTATATTATTTTCTAATTTCTGGAAGCAGTAAAAGTGTACTTATTTCACCTGAAAATAAATGATAAATGCAAAGTGAATTGTAATTTTGATTGATTTTTTACTCTTCAAATACTGTCCATCCATTCACCTACCCATTAATTTTCATCCACTTATTTTCAAATATGTCTCCTTCAAAATTCAATTGCAGTTTGCCTTTTACATGTTCATCATTAAATCTGTACTCACTCTGTGTCGGTGATGACATAGCCAAAGACATCATCATCTTTCTTCATCTTGCTGGCTTTGACGTCCAACTGTAGCTCAGGAACGTGCATCGTCTTCTTGTGAGGTTCATCGTACACGAGAGAAGCAGGAGGGGGTGCCACCTCCTTGATCCAGCCTGCCACCTCCAACAGCTCCTCTACAGACTGGGTGGTATCCTTCTTTTGCACCGCCACCCCTACTTCGCTAGTCCGACTCTGGACGTTTTCCAGCCCCACCTGCTGCCCTCTGGGTGTTTGACTGGCATCGTCATAATGGTTTTTAGCTGGGGGAGGTCCGGTGAAGGAACTTTTGTCAAGGTAGGCGAGAAGCTTGGTGAAGAGGCTGCCACTCTCCGTCTGAAATAAGAGCCAATGAAATATCGTGGGTAAATAGACTGGTTCTTATATGATGCTTTTCTACTCTAACTGCGCACTCAAAGCGCTTTATACAACTTGCCTCACTCACCCATTCACTTTCTTTTTTCCTATGTAAGTCCTTCTATCTAACATTCTTACGCACTCATAGGTTAATCGGAGAGCAACTTGGGGTTAGTATTTTGCCCAAGGATATTTGGCCCGCAGACTGGAGCAGACAGATCAAACCACCAACCCTTACAATTAGTGGGTGATCTGCTCTACCACCTGACCTACACACAGCCACCCCAAAACTAGGTTTCCGTGTAGCAGGAACAAGTTTCTCCCCTCACTGTAGTACAGTGACTCTGGTGAGACTTGAACCCACAATCTTTGAATTTCATCTGACACAAACCAATAGCAATCCAATGTGCTATCCATTGCACCACAGAGCCTGGTAAGACAGTAGATGATCCAACTGTTACACAGAACTTAATTTATTTCAGACACCTAATTAAAAAAAATACAAACCTGACTAATGAGCTCAATTTTAAGCTTAAGACACTTAAGACATAGTGTCTCTAAAAGAACATGAGGCAACGTCTGTAGCAACCGTATCTAGGGATGGGTATCGTTTAGGTTTTATCCGATACCGGTGCCAAATCGGTACTTTTGAAACGGTGCCGGTGCTCAAACGGTGCTCAAACCGGTGCTTAAAGAATGGAGAACACAAAATTGGTCCAAAAACCTCTCATGTTCAGCTGGTTTTTTGTAAAAAGATAACAATGTTAGCCTTTTCTGCAGCTATAGGGGATTTATGGTATCACTCTTGGCTGGAAGCAGCGCTTAAACAATGGAAAAAACACAAACTTTGTCCAAAACCTCTCATGTTTAACTGTTTTCCACTTTTTCTTTGGTCATTTTAGCCTTTTTGGCCAGGGTGAAGGGAGTATCTGCCATCAAACAAGAGGACAGCCGCATGTAGCTATGATGATGTTTGCTAGTTCACCTTACATGCATTAATGTAATAACGTGGTTAGCCTACTCAACGTAAATTACACACTAACAACATTAAGCTACTCACGCAGAGAAGAACGGCTGCTGCTGCATCATCATCCGTCATCATTTCTGCTACACTGGCAGGGCTAGGGGCCAGGACTCTATTCTTCGGGTTTTTTGGGGGATATTGCTAACTCCGGGTCCGATAACAGGCAACCCACGCACAGTAGATGCACTCGGTGTGAGGTCTCGCAGCAAGCTATCATACGGCGCATTTCTGGGCTTTTTAAAAAAACGCTATGCGTCGCCAGGTGTTTCATCGGATTTGAGGTGTTACCTCCTTTGACAGTATCACAGTATCAGCTTAAAGCACTTGTTGCAGGCTGCTGAGTTTGCATCTTTTGCTGTGAAGTACAGCCAGACTTTTGACCGCTTGGCCTTGGGCATTTTTAATCCGTAGCTCTGCATAAAAGAACGCACGTACCTGGACCCGCTTACTATCCTCGGAAACGTAAAATGATTGGCTAGAAGTGTATCACAGCTCAGGAAAAAAAGCACCGAAATGTGCGCTGCTTTTCGGTCTGGTTACTACCGTTTATGTCAGAACCGGTGCCATCATGGCACCGGACACCGGTACCCATCCCTAACCGTATCATAACGGAAAGAATCCGTGTGGTGCTTTTTCTAGTTAAATTGCACTGCTCCCAGCCAGTGCAATGATTTGCAAATCCCATAAACTTATGTTTTATTCACAGTGGGACACAGAAAATAAATCCAATCAAATGTGTAAACTGAGAAAGTTAACAATTTTAAGAAAAAACATCTGATCGTTTTAAATTTGACGGCAGCAGCATGTCTCAAAAAAGTAAGAACAGTTGCATGTTTACAATGTGAAGCATCCATTCTTCTTTTAAAAACAGTCCATAAACATCTAGGAAATGGGGAGACCAGCTGTAGGACTTCTGGGAGAGGTATATTATCCAATTCTTGTGTGATATAATATTCTAGCTGCTCAGCAGTCCAGGGTACTCTTTTTCCTATTTTCATTTCATTTCATTACAATTGCTTTCAGTTGCTGAAAGATCTGGACTTAGTGGCAGGCTAGCTCTGCACCTGGACTCTTCTAAAACTGTACAAAGCCATGGTGTGATAATAATAGATGAAGAATGTGATTTATCACAGTCTTGCTGAAATATGCAAGACCTTCCCTGAAATATGTGTCATCTGGATGGGAGCATTTGTTGCTCTAAAACCCACGTATACCTTTTAGCATTGAAGGTGCCTTTCCAGATGTGCAAGCTGCTAATTCCAATGGCTCGAATGCACCCCCAAACCATCAGAGATCCGGGCATGGATCCATCCTACCTTGTGCCAATAGTTCAGGCTGGTACTGGTGGTTTAATGCCGTGGGAGTTATTTTCTTGGCACATTTTTGATTATTTAGTATCCACTGAGCATTGTTTAGCCTACCTGATGGTTGCTTCCAGCAAGATAAGGTGCCATGTGACTAATCTCAAACATGAAAATCAGTTCACTGTACTCAGATGGCCTCTACAGTCACCAGATCACAATCTAATAGAGTACCTTCGGGATGTGGTGGAATGGGAAATTTGTCTGTAGCCAACAAATTTGCAGCAACTGTGTGCTGTTAGGCATACTTAATGAAGTGGCTGTTAAGTGTCTAATGAAACAATATTGAATCAAGTTCTTTTTCTTTTAAACTGAACTTGTGGGAGTTTTCCTGTTGCTGACATTAGCGTGTTGGCGATCTGCAGCTACAGGCATGAGGAAATAATTGCCTTGAATCAAAGAACAGCCACCCTGTCAGACTTATGCTGAATAGGGTTTTAATATGCTATTATTCTTCTGGTCCTAGCTTCAGGGTAATTGCTCGTCTTGTCAAGAACTACATCTCACTGCAGCAGCAATGCCATGTGAGCTAAAAACATAGTTTGTTCTGTCTCTGAGCACTTTGAAATACAATCTTCTTTGCAACTTCAAATTGTTTTTTGGGACCAGCAAGATGCATCAGCCTGGAGGGAATTTTCAACGAGCAGAAACAAAATAAGAAATGAGTACAAGAAATAAGCACAGAGAAGACGTTGCTTCTATTCCGGCGTTGATTTCAGCAAATCTTATCATAAATATATTTTTCGCTACAAAACACAAATAAAAAGTAGTTGAAAATGACATATTACATTTTATTTGTAAAGTCAGATATATGGACAAATGAATAACAGTCCCACAGTCACGAAATCCCTTTCACTAAGCTGAATGGGTTTTTATCAAACACTGCAGCAATAGATAACTATTGCTCTAAAGGTAGTGCAGCATTTAGTTATGTGTCAGCATGTTATCTGACATAAAGCTGTGTGATAAACATCAGTCTTCTGGATTGGAAAGTTGTGTATTTGTTTGTGTTTATGGACACATAATGACATAATGTCAATGTGGAATTTTTGCATTCTGTAAAAATGAAAAATATTCATTCTTTCCTTATATCTATCTATCTATCTATCTATCTATCTATCTATCTATCTATCTATCTATCTATCTATCTACCTACCGTAATTGTCGGGCTATAAGCCGCTACTTTTTGCACAAGCTTTGAACCCTGCGGCTTTTAGTCAGGTGCGGCTTTTCTATGGATTGTCCCTGATTTTTGTCATATCGTAAGACGATTTGTTTTGTTTGTTCCGCTGTTGTACGGCACTACGTTGCCTGGCGGAAGGGCATGTGATCAGACACACAGTATCGGGGTTCAAGAGTGGTATGTTGGTCACATGTCCATCCGCCAGGCAACATAGTGCCGTACAAGTAGCTCGAAAAACAAACTTCAAAGTAGCGCTACACGTTCAGCGGGAGTCGTGGATGGTGTGCGGCAATAAACTTGCGAAAAGCAAGTTATGCTCAACTCCACCGGTGGAATCTGACAGCGTGGAAAAGTGTGAAAACATCCATCCATCCACCTGAGCCTAAAAGGTAGTCTGAATCTATTTTTCTGGTGTGTAGGTTATTGTTATGTACTACATTTGTTACTCGTTTTTGAAGCACAGCACATGTTTCGTACTTGTAATTACCGCTACTTGTACATATACCTAAAAAGTTGTGCAAATATGTACCCATAACTTGTTTTTCAAAATATTAATAAAAGAGATGTGTCTCCAAACAGCCATCTCTTTCCTGACAATTAGCTTTGTGCATATTCTCTTACATATGATAAGTCAACATTGAAACACCTGCGGCTTTTAGTCAGGTGCGGCTAATGTATGTACAAAACAGGATTTTCCCCTGATTTTAGCTTGTGCGGCTAATATTCAGGTGCGCTTTGTAGTCCGGGAAATACGGTATCTATCTATCTATCTATCTATATATATATATATATATGGTAGACAAACAGAAGAAGACGGCCGTAGTGATCGATGTAGCGGTTCCGAATGACAGCAATATCAGGAAGAAGGAACACGAGAAGCTGGAGAAATACCAAGGGCTCAGAGAAGAGCTCGAGAGGATGTGGAGGGTGAAGGTAACGGTGGTCCCCATGGTAATCGGAGCACTAGGTGCGGTGACTCCCAAGCTAGGCGAGTGGCTCCAGCAGATCCCGGGAATAACATCGGAGATCTCTGTCCAGAAGAGCGCAGTCCTGGGAACAGCTAAGATACTGCGCAGGACCCTCAAGCTCCCAGGCCTCTGGTAGAGGACCCGAGCTTGAAGGATAAACCGCCCGCAGGGGCGTGCTGGGTGTTTTATTAGGGGTGCAACGATACACAAAATTCACGGTTCGGTTCGATACTTTGGTGTCACGGTTCGATATTTTTTCGATACAAAAAAAATGTTCATGCCTTTTTAATTTGTCATTTATTAAAATTATAAATATATATTTTAACTCAAAAGTACAGTTTTTAAATTTAACCCTAACCAGCGAATGCGCACCTGCGGACCACTTATGTGCAGCCCTGGTTATTTAGCTCGTCATATCGCAGCCACAGAAATTATTTTGTCCATGAAACCATAAAGCTGCACTTTCTTTTTGCCTTATAGTCTGATTTGTCATAACTTCTCCGTTTTGTGGTAAGCTTTTCTTTGGCTGTCACTTCTTCACCCTGACCTGTCTTATTTGGCTCAGCAGAACTAAAATATATATGCTGCTGGTTTTACACACGCACTCACATAAGCTCAGCGATTCTCTGCGCGATCAACCTCTCAAATGTTTAAGCTTGCTGCGGGAGATGTGAGTGTGGCCACTACCAGCTCCACCACCATCATCAAGTTTGCTGACGACACCGTCGTGGTGGGCCTGATCTCTGATAACAACGAGACGGCCTACCTGAAGGAGATTAGGAATCTGGAGAACTGGTGCCAGAGGAACAACCTCCTTCTAAACGTCAGTAAGACAAAGGAGCTGATAGTGGACTTCAGCACTAAGCAGGAGAGGAACTACCAGACCCCCGTCATCAACGAGTGCCCAGTGGAGAGAGTGGACAGCTTCAAATACCTCGGAGTTCACATCACGCAGGACCTGTCATGGTCCTGTCACATCAACACCGTGGTGAAAAAGGCCCGACAGCGTCTCTACCACCTCAGACGCTTGAGAGACTTCCAACTGCCCTCCAAGGTGCTCAGGAACTTTTACTCGTGCACCATAGAGAGCATCCTGGCGGGAAACATCTTAACCTGGTT